>NW_027529428.1:14320577-14346323 GCF_008692635.1 Crocuta crocuta | reverse complement strand
CGGCAGACTCGGCAAACGCAGGAACGCAGGCAGATGGCTGCTGGCTGCTCTAATCCTGCTGATGGGGAAGCAGCAAGTGTTAGGAGGGATTTAGAGCCGCTTAGCCGGCTTCCTCCCCCCTCTCCCCCCGCCCTGTGTGACGGAGGGGTGACTACACGGTCTTCAATCTGTAGGTAATCAGAAGGTGGCAGCCATGATGGCTAATAAAAATGTCGCCGACGCTCAGGCCTGTGGTCCTCAGGAAGTGCCCGGTGGGCCTGTGCCCGGGTGAAGTACGTGGAACGAGCTGGAGTGTGTGGACGCCCGTGTCTTGGCCTCGCTGCCGAAATTGGAGCCTGTGTGTGCGCAAGGACGGAGACTGCCGCAGGGTGCTCAGAGCGAGTTGGTCACGAGTCTGTTCTCCACTCCGTGTGGCGGTGGAGAACACCTTGTTGAGATCGCCTAAGACCTCCGATGTTTCGCGCCTTTTTCCGTCTGTTGCGTGGTCACAGGTTCGTTTCCAAATGGATTCTGCTTAGCAGCCCTGCCCTAGAGCCCCGTCTGATCTCTTCAGGCCCAGCGTCGATTTCCGTTTGCCGGTTTCTCTGCTTCTGTCCCTTTCCCTTCCTTGTCTTGAGTAGTAAGGACATATTTCTGGATAGAATCCCAGGACTGGGGGGGTACATGGCCGCCAGCCTTTCTGAGCTGCTGTATGAGGCCGTATGCAAGCGTGGCCAGGCTTTATTCCGAGGAAAAGGTCTTCATCATTTTTCCAGACCTCCGTGAAAAAAATTTTTTTTAAAGTTTCTTTTCATGGATCAAGTAACGTGCTAGATGCTGGGAATGGAAACCTTATGGAGACACAATCACTCATGGTTTTGTAGGTGATAGAAACAGGCAAGCACAACAGAAGAGTAAAAAAATTCCAGGGTGGCAGAGAAGAGGAAGGGATGGATTGGTTTTGAGCAGGGAACTTGTTTTTAAATTCAGTTTACTTTGAATAGCTCATGGTTATGGCAAAAAAAGATGGATGGATAGATAGATAGATGGATAGATAGATAGATAGTTACAGGGTACCCTGGTGGCTCAGTGGCTTGAGCGTCTGGCTCTTGATCTCAGCCTGGTTGTTGATCTCAGGGTTCTGAGTTCAAGCCCCATGTGGGGCTCCACACTGGGTCTGACGTGTACTTAAAAAAAGTTCAAAACATGCAAAGGTGCATTACAGTGGAAATTCCGTTTCTTTCTCTCGCCCAAACCAAAGTTCCAGTTACCAGGAGTGCCGCTGAAGAGACAAGCACTGGTACTCTTCCAGAATACTTTTTGGTTGTTCTTCCAGAAAATTTCTACACAAATACAAGCAAAAACTTATCTCCATCTGCCATCTGAATGGCTCTCTGTGATTAACACAAATCATAGTATACTCGACATGTCGCCTTTTCCAATTAGCCGTGGGTCTTCGAGGTGTTGTTATATGTGAACATAAATGTCTACCTCATTTTGAAAATGGCCCCTTAGTAGTCTGACAGTGGTAAACGTTCAGGTGGTGTTCTATATTTGCTCTCATGAGTGGTGGAACAAATAACTTTGTATGTACATTACTTTATGCACGTTCACGGCATAGGAAGGATCTTAAACCTGATCTGATAGGAACAGAACAAACTGGACAGATACCTTGGGGAAAGATTGAACATGATACCATCTTACACATGCATGAAATGATGAGGGTTGTTTAAAAGAATATTCCGTCCGGTAGGAACGCGTGGGCCTTATTTGGAATGCTGATTCAAACAAAAAGCTTAAAGCATTTTTGAGACAGTTGGAAATTCGATTTGATGGTATTTAGGAACTCTTAAGAATGCATTATATGGGCGCACCTGGGTGGCTCAGAGCATGATCTCACTGCTGGTGAGTTCGAGCCCCGTGTCAGGCTCTCTGCTGGTAGTTCGGAGCCTGAAGCCTGCTTCAGATTCTGTGTCTCCCTATCTGCCCCTCAGCTGCTTGCACTGTGTCTCTCTCTAGCTCAAACATAAATAAACATTGAAAAATTTTACAAAAAGAATAAGCAATGCTTTTATGATAATGGTCTTGTAACGTAGAAAAGAAAGGCTGTGTACCTTTTAGATATACATCCTGAAGTATGTATGGATGGAGTGATCGATGCCTGAGATTCGCTTCATGATAATACAGGAGAGAGAAAGGAGAAAGGGCATTGCATTGAGTCGGGGCCCTGGGGTGGCTCAAAGTGTCTGACTCTTGATTTCAGCTCAGGTCATGATCTCACGGTTTGTGGGTTTGAGCCCTGCGTCGGGCTCTGTGCTGACAGCTAGCTCAGAGGCTGGGGCATGTTTCACATTCTGTGTCTCCCTCTCTCTCTGACCCTCCCCTGCTCACGCTGTCTCTCTCTCTCTCTCTCAGAAATAAAAAACATTTAAAAAAAATTAAAATTCACCTTCACACTTCTTGAGCTCCACCCATTTTATAGGTGAAAAATGACATGCGGGATAGTTTTTTTTAATTTTAATGTTTATTTTAGAGAGAGCAAGTGCAGAGGAGATGCAGAAGGTGAGGCGGGGGGGCGGGGGCAGGAATCAGGATCCAAAGCAGGCAGGCTCTGGGCTGACAGCAGTGAGCCTGATGGGGGGGGCTCAGGCCCATGAACCGCGAGATCGTGATCTGAGCCAAAGTTGGATGCTTAACAGACTGAGCCACCTAAGTGCCCCGCCACTCTCTAATTTGTACAGACTTTCCTCTTATGCTTCTGCTTCTCACATTTAAGGATTTGATCCATCAAGAACTGATTTTGATGTAAAGTGTGAGATAGGGACCCAACTTTGCCAGATTTTATACACATTTCCAACACTTTAACTGAATAATCTGTCTTTTCCTCACTGGTGTGTGGTGCTCTCTTGCTCACATAGTTCCATTTTCATTATGCTTTATGGTGGCTGGGCCAGGTAGCAGTTTCTGCCGGGTCCACACCTGCTGACGCGTTAACGTTACACTAGGCCTAAATCTACAAGCTTAAGATAACATCTATCCAGGCCTAGCCTTTCAGTTCATAAATGTACTTCTAGTGTTCTTTTACTGGCATACATTTTTTTTAAGTTTAAAAAAATTTTTCTTAATGTTTATTTTTGAGAGCATGCACTTGGGGGAGAGGCAGAGAGAGAGACAGAGGGAGACACAGAATCTGAAGCAGGCTCCAGGCTCTGAGCTGTCAGCACAGATCCCAACACAGGGCTCGAACTCATGAACCACGAGATCATGACCTGAGCTGAAGTTGGACGCTTAACTGACTGAGCCACCCAGGCGCCCCTTCCTGGCATAGAAAATGTTGTTTCTTCAGCCGGGCCCTGAACTGTTTCCCACTTTCATCTCTTTTTTATATCATGCTCAATCCTGTCAACAAGTACTTTTTCAGAATTGACTGTACTATTATGAAAAAATGATCACTGCTTTTGTATTTCTCACTTCCTCTCTTTCCATTGTGGTCATCCACTGCTTCTTACCTAAGCTTTCGACATTGCCGTGGCTTCTGTACTTATAAGCAGGAGACTTGGTAATGTCTTCTCAAAGCTGAAGACAACATAACCATGTAGTAGATGGAGGCAGAGGCCCTTGGGGGTGGGGGACATACTGAATTGTCTCTTATGCCTCAAATGTGCCTGTCAGTTGCTTGGACTTCGCTCTAGGCTTTGACCTTTACAAGGGCAATGGTAGACAGGTTACCCTACCTGGAAATGCTCTCTACCAAAGAGAACTGTCCAAAAATAGAACGCGTGTATTCCCAAAGTGGTGAGTTCTTCTTGAAGGCGCTCACTAATCTGCAGGGCACAGGGACACCTCTGTCACCTTGAACCCGGCTTCTGCCTTGAAATTACTAAGATTCCACGTCTTTCCTTCATGATTCATTTGCCCTGAATTCCCTTCTGCCTTTGTTCTCCGGCAATCCTTGTTCTTCACAAGCCAGCTGAGACGTCACCCTCACCTGTGAGCAGCCCGCCTCTGACGTCTCTCTCTCTCTTTTGTCCACATGGATCAGCTGCTCCTTCTCCGTGTTTTCATTTATGGTAACTCGTATCACTAACATAGATTATGAAGCACTTATTTTAATGAAGAGAGACTTAAACATTTCTCACTAGGGAAGTTCTAGAAGGGCATTATAGAAAAACTTAAAACGTAGAGTAGAGCGCTGATAACCGCTACGATAATAGCGTGCCCACATCCTGAACTGTATTAATGCTTACAACAACCTGTTGTGTGGCTGCTGTCCCTCTTTTACAGGTAAGGAAACAGAGAGGGAAGTAAACTTGCCCACGATTGCACAGCAAGTAAATGGTAGAGCTGGGTTTTATTCCAGACTAACCAGGCTGACCAGCAGGTTGTAAAATAGCATGTACATAAAAACCACCTGCAGTGTCATCATCCAAAGAGAATTACTTAATATTTTAACTCATGTTCTTCCCCCGCCTCCACCCCCCACCCCTCCAGCACACACACACACAGATACATTTAATCTGGTCATGGTCATACTGGACGTAAACTTATATAGCCTACTTGTTTCATTCAGCATTTTCACAGGAGCATTTTTAAGTAGTTTTAAAAAAATGTTTATTTTGAGAGAGAAAGAGAGCGCGAATGTGCGCATATAAGCGTGCCAGCGGGGGAGGGGCAGAGAGCAAGAAGAAGACACAGAATCGGAAGCAGCTCCAGGCTCTGAGCTGTCAGCACAGAGCCCAACATGGGGCTCAAACCCACGAACTGCGGGATGATGACCTGAGAGCCAAAGTCGGACACTTAACTGACTGAGCCACCCAGGTGCCCCAGAAGCATTTTTGACATAAACCCTACTTTGTAAGCATTATTTTAAAGACTACAAAATATTTATTTTGTCTGGTACTGTCTATAAACCAAATCTCTTTTATGGAAATATGTTTTAGTGTCTCACTATTATAAGTAATAATAAAAATATGTTTGAGAACTTTTTGTTCTTAGGCTTTTGTTTTTGCTTTTTCTTTTTTTGGGGTTTGTTTTCTTGTTTTGTATTCCGAGTCATTCTTTGAGAAAGTTTGGCTAGATTTTTTAGTTGCTATTCTCTTTTAATATTGAGCCTTTCCATGTGCTGGTGTTTCTGCTGTTTGTTCTGTGAGGACAGTCTTTGTCCACACCAGCCTGTCTTCTTTTCCTCCGGCCAACTCCTGATCGCCTGTGGTAGGCGTAAGGCCAACTCTTCTTAGCCTCTCCTCCAGGACGGCCTCCCTGCCTCCGCTCAGGCTGAATTCCGCCTCCTCCCCGACCTGTGCTGACCTAACAGCTTGACTTTGTCTAGCATAGCCCTTTAGCACCAGTGCTCTCTGCCTGTAAACAAGACCAGACTGTGAGTTCCAGAAGGGTTGGGCAGTGGCTGCTTGGTTCACTGATTTATCCCCAGGTTCCAGTCCAGTGCTGGGCCTATAGCGGGCCCTCAAAACTGCTGGCTGAGAGAGTGAACTATTTGCCGCTGTTGCCAGCTGGTGTAGGAATTTGCCTCACCAGTTCACTCTTAGCCCTGAAGAATGGGGCTATCTTTCACAGCATCTTGGTTACCATAGCTTTGCTCATTGTTATTTGCTAACTGAGAAGTGAAAGTGACATGAGCCTTTTGTCTTAATCATCTCGATATTGTTTATTCACTTCTATGTTCCCCACTGGCCTCTAAAGTCTTCAGGGGTAAAGACCATCTCTTTGGCCCCAACCCCAGGTACAGTGTCGAGTATGTCACAAATTAAAAAAAAAAAAAAAACGTTGAATATCTCTGTATTCTTACAACTGCATGTAAATCTGTAATTATCTTAAAAAGGTAAAAAAAAAAAAAAAATGAGTGCCTACTCTGCGCTGACATAGCCCGAAGCTCCACTTGGAAGGGAAAGAAAACTAGTGAGCTTTGAGGGACAGTGACTGGGGCTGAGGGGTCCTACCTGCTTGTCTTTGGTGACAGAGACAGATAGCATGGCACAATACAGGAAACATTGAAACTAAAGCGCATGGGATTTTGCTTTCTGGTTCAAAATTTTGGGAAAATTGCTTCAACCTTTATCATCTCTGTTTCCTCATCTGTGAAACGGGGTGCTGGGGGATTTTCTGTTAATATCAAAAGAGAAAGCCCCCCTACTTTATCTTCAGTTGGCCTCTGCCAAATCCTAGCACATGTGGAAGGTAGCCATCTCTCTCTCTCGTCCAGCCAACTCCCAATTCCTGATGATATCCCTACAACACACAAATAGATTGTGTTTTTAGCCCCTGGAGAATTTCTCAGCAGACAACTGACCATCCCATTCACAACTGACCGTTAAAATGAATTCCTTTATGTTAACACACTGCTAATAGAACTTCATATGTTGATAGGCAGATTTTCAAGGCTTAAAACATGACTAGGGCCACTGGGGAATGGGACTTAAAATTGTATTTAATCTTCATTAATACGTATTTAGTAATCCTCTGTGGCTAGTGGCTACCATGTTGGACAGGGCAGAATTAAGATAACTGGTGTCTGGATTCTCTCTCTTAAAATATACACGGGTCCCAGGAGCAATGCATTTTTAAGACACGGACCCCTCAGTCAAATAAGTTTGCCAGCATAAACTGGCCTGCTACTTCTATGACTAAAAGGGAGTCAGACAGAGGAAAATAATTTGGATAGGACAGTGAATATAGCTGTGGGCCGGGGCAGAGAAGTCTGAATGCATGTGGGTAGCCTTGGGGGTGGGGCATTTTAGAACAGATTCAGATCCACCGTGGCTCAGGCAAAGCCTAGAATTAAAAAGGAGAAACTAAGGCAAGTTGTAAGAAGACCAAGGTTGCTGAATACAAACACCTTTGCAAATTTGCCTTGAGAAAGAGAAATTGAATATTTACTTGAGAAACTGTATTTCCTTTGAGGTCTTTGAAGTCTGTCCGGGAATAACTAGGGTTGTAATTGTCAAGTGGGAAGGTGACATAAAGAGCTGGATAATTAATACTCAAGCCAAAACAAATTACCAAAAACCCCCCAAAATAAAACAAATCCAACAAAACCCCAACAATCTTCCCAGCTTTCAATAAAGGAAAAAGAGTAGCTTTTTGAGAGGGAAAGTGTCTGTTAAGCCTGGTGAATCTCTCCTGATAATTGAATTATTTAAGCATTTGCTCACCTCTTTCTCTTTAAATGTGCCTGTCTCGTCCTAGGTAAAATGTGCAATGAATGGAAACAGCAATGGATTGCAGGGTTTCTCAGGTGGTGAAATCCTCATTGACCCAGTGAAAGTTGTCTGTGGGTTTGGGGAAGAAAGAATGAGGAATGGGGGTGGTGCTTGTAATGAAACGTTCTTGTCGCCAGTGTCCCGTAATCAGGCTTAAGCTGGTGGTGGGGAGTTCACCCCTCCTGCAGGCTCATCCGTCTTTTGTAATTCCCTCATAAAGATGAAGAACGTGTGATGGAGAGGCGTGGTTTCTTGCCTGATGTTGCTCTCTAAGTGGCTGGTAGAGCCAGATCCAGTGTCTGTGACTCCACGGTCTCCCACTTGGGTGCCTTCCTGCCCTCTGTGCAACCTCTAATGGTGTGTCCCTTCCTTAGAAAACCTCCCCTCTGCTTTCTGATCTTCGTGTCTCATTTCCCCTAAACCGACACAGTCTTCGAACATGGTTTTTTTTTGTTTGTTTGGCCCCCACTGCCGCGACTGATCTTCNAGATGAAGAACGTGTGATGGAGAGGCGTGGTTTCTTGCCTGATGTTGCTCTCTAAGTGGCTGGTAGAGCCAGATCCAGTGTCTGTGACTCCATGGTCTCCCACTTGGGTGCCTTCCTGCCCTCTGTGCAACCTCTAATGGTGTGTCCCTTCCTTAGAAAACCTCCCCTCTGCTTTCTGATCTTCGTGTCTCATTTCCCCTAAACCGACACAGTCTTCGAACATGGTTTTTTTTTTGTTCGCTTGGCCCCCACTGCCGCGACTGATCTTGCCCCCTGTGACGTCATTTTGGAAGTGGATGTGATCCAATTCAATGTGAGGTATGAACATGCTGTGTATAAGACCCTGCGCTACTTGTGGGCTGGGAGGGACCCAGTGGTCATCTGCTCCCACCGTTCACTTTAGAGATCAGGAAACTGAGGTGTCCGATAAATCAGGTGACTTGCCCTGCGTCCCACAGACAGTGGAGCTGGTACCTGCCTGACTCTGGAACCTGGTTCTCACCCCCCCTAACTTGACGTTGCTCCAGCATCACGGCACCCCTTTCTTCACTTTGAGGTTGCGTCCGAGTGGAACAAGGAAATTACACATCTGGAAGGCGCGCTTTTAAGTAATTTAAATATCAGATCCTGACATTTAATAAAGAGCTAAGATCAGTGACAACAAACTAATCGCTTTGGCTGGTCTATTTCCACAGCCAGTGTCTCAGCCCTTCATTCTGTGTTGAATTCAGTAGTCACAGTTGTGCTTCTCGTAACTTCCAAAACCAACATCTTCTCTTCAGCTCAAACCAGAACCTTGCCTGTAGAGTAGACTCTGTTGACCTTTAAAAGGCTGAGCCTCGTATTGTCTGACACAGCTTCACATCTCACTTCCTCTGGTTTCTAGTGTCATCTCCTGGTCTCTGCCCCTGGGTGTTTCTTTCTGCTCCTTGTGCTCTGAGAAGAGAAACTCTGTATGACCGAGCCTCCAAAAGATCAGAAATGAAGCTACTGAGCCCCGCATTTGATTTAGAGCGTTTGCAGAAAATGCTTGCCCCCGAAAGTTGTTTGTTCGGTTTCCTTTGTTGTTTTTGTTTTTTTTTTTACCTTAAAATTTGCATTCAAGAACTCTGCCAAGGCGGAGAGCTCTACCAGACGACATGGCACATCTGCTCTGTGCTGGCGTTACTGTGCTGACTTGGGGCTCCCTGGAGTAGGGGTGATGATCGGGAGGCAGTTGACGCTCCTGAGGTGATTTGCTAGTTTGAAAAGTGGCATCTGTGAAAACCTCGTAAGGATACAAAGAATGTGCTGGAACAGATGGTTCGTGAAGAATTCTGGAATAGAACAATTCTCTGAAAACCTTGACAGATTAATAAATGTGGCAGGGGAAAGGGATTATATATGATTAGTAGTGACTCAATTATGTTATTAAAATTGCCTATTGAACTCCAAAGACTGTCTTGGGTTTTTTCGTTGGTTTGGTTTTTTGGGTACAGGTCAAAGTTATCAATCACGGCCAAATTGCATACTGCAGGTGAGTACTTTCCATGCAGCTTTCTAGAGTATCATGTCTCCGCATTGCAAAGGTTATTCAGTAAATCAGAACAGAAGAGCTAGACCTTAGGTGGTGAATGAGTATGTGGGAATTATATTCACTGAAAAGCACAAACAATAGATTTAAAAATATTTGCGGCCATATTGTTCTGTTGATGTGGATGAAATTCTAAAGCAGTGCAACTGATCTTAGTGACCACCACGAGAAAAGTCAGTATTCTGGACTGAAGATCACTTGGAAACTCGATTAGCAAGGCATTGCCAAAAAGGGTTATAGAATAGATAAAAATTGCTTTAAATGACATAGCAACTATTTGTATCTAACCCTGTGCATGGTGCTGCTAAAAGGCTTGTGGTTAATAAGTAGCTTAATCTTCCGAAAAGGATGATGATTTTCCTTGCCCCCATATTTCACTCTTCATCTAAAATTAATTTGGCAGAAGTCCATTTGAGCTTCTGTTTTGTAAGAACATCACAGACTATGACCAAGAAGTCATTTTAAAGGGGCTGTGTTTCTTGCATGTTACGAATATATTCAGCTTCATGGAACTGGAAGGTAACTAAGACTTGTACGCATAGACAATGCTTTGCTCCTGGGGCAAAGATTGGTGGCCCAGGGCTGGTGGAGGCTAGGGGTGTCACCAAGGATGAAGACACCTCATGGTCATTTGTAAACTGTAGAAAAGGTGCATCATTTGGTCCCAAATGCATTGGTTTCCTCATTCCTTTTTTTTTTTTTTTCTGGATGAGTAGGTTCTGCTGTGATATTTCAATCTAATGTCCATGTTCTAACATGAATATTAGTTCCAAACCATTGGTTGTGATCCTGATACCTGGAGTTATTCAGAACAATCTATCTTCAGAATTTTATTGCTTTAAAAAGTTCCCAGATCATATTTTAAAAAATGAGCAGAGAAATGTACAAAGAAGAAAATAAAATCCACCTCACGCTTTACAGCCCCAAATAACTACTGTTGACATCATGATGAACATTCATCCAGAAATTGTGACATTTCTGTATATATATATTGACCAGTACATAAACACTGTGTACACATGCATGTATAGTCTCATGTATGTATTTACATATGCATAGTGTTATTTCACACTTGGATCCTTGTATGTTTATACATATATCTATTTGTTATATGTTAGTGTTATTTCACATTCCTAGGTTTATATGTTAATATTTATTTATTTATATATAGGATGGTGGTAAATGTAACTTTCTATAACATTCATTTATGTTATATATGTAATATGTAATGATATATAACAGCCATTTTGTCAAATATCAATCTATTTCTATATTTACATAATCTTTTTAGTGGAATTCTCTTGTTTGTGTGTATCCTATTTGTTGTGTAACACAATATTAATAGAGTTTGAGCACCTTCACAATGCCTACTTTTTCCTGAAGTCTGACGCTTCTAATCATGTGGACAATTGTACTATAAAATTGAAGTACTGGATTAGACTAGACTAAGGTGTATAGTCCAAGCCTCCAGACTGTAATCTGAGGGACCAAATGGTATACTGAGGAAGTCAAGAGACCTGCATCCCAAGACCAGCTTGATAAGTTACTAGTTGTGTAAACTTTAATAAATCACACCTCCTGTCTGGGCCTCAGTTTCCGCATTTGTCAACTAATGGCATGGGTATAGCGATATTAAAGGTGTCTTTTCTACCAGCACTCAGGTTTTATTGTTTTATAAAGCGTTGTCTTTCATTACTGTTAAATCACTACCAGCTCCATGAGAATAGGGACCAGGTCTGGATTATTACTCTTGTATAGCCAAGTATGGCACTTAGTAAGTGACCAGTAAAAATTTGCTGAGTGACTGGAAGGTGGCAGCTTACCTGAATTCTGAATTACTCTTCAAATACCCCAGGTCTGTTTCCCCACTTCCCCATGCCCCTTCCACCATATAGCTTTTAGCCAAATATAAATGTAGAGGAATTGTCTACAATAGTTTGTCTTTCCATTTGGATATATCTTGTTTTATGATTCTTGGTAAGATTTTGTAGACTTATTTACAAAACTCCCAAGCCTGCCTTGTTCAGTTTCTCTAGAAATGCTTTATTCACTTTATCAGCCTTGGTCAATGAAATATTTTCTACATTTCCATTTCTAGGTACTCATTACTAGTAGAGAAAACAAGTTACTGACCTTTATATATCTATCTTATATTGAGCCATCTTATCATGGGGCTCGAACTCCCCAACCATGAAATCATGACTTGAGCTGAAGTTGGCCACTTAACCGACTAAGCCACCCAGGTGCCCCATGTTTTTTACAGTTATCAATATCAAGCTTTATAAAAAGTTTTTATATATATGGGGCATGTTCCTCAATCTGTACTTTTCTTTTTCAAGAGTGTGCTTGCTATTCTTGGGCCTTTGAATTTCCATATGCATTTCAGAATCTACTCTTCAAGTTCAAAAATAATTTAAAACTGTTGAGGGCTTGGATTAGAAATGAATTCATTTGATATGTCAGTGTGGGAGAATTGCTATTTAGACTACGTAATATATATCTGCATTGATTTAGGTTTTTCAAAATGTCTTTCACCTCAACATCACTTATCAGGGAAATGCAAATCAAAACTACAGTGACCTCTCCCCTCACACCTGTCAGAAAGGCTAAAATGAACACAGGAAACAGAAGGCGTTGGTGAGTGTGTAAGAGAAAAGGGAACCCTCTTGTACTGTTGGTGGGAATACAAACAGTGGTGCAGCCACTCTGGAAAACAGTGTGGAAGTTCATCAAAAAAATAAAAAATAGAGCTGCCCTATAGTCCAGCAATTGCACTACTTTGTATTTACCCAAAGAATACAAAGGTACAAATTCACAGGGATACATGCACCCCCATGTTTACAGCCCCATTATCTATAATAGCCAAACTATGGAAACAGCCCAAGTGTCCATCAACTGATGAGTAGATAAAGAAAATGTTGTGTAGATATATACAATGGACGATTATAGAAAAGATTGGAATCTTCCATTTGCAACGACATAGGTGGAGCAAGAGAGTATAATGCTAAATGAAATAAATCAGAGAAAGGCAAATACTATGATTTCAGTCGTATGTGGAATTTAAGAAACAAAGGAGCAAAGTGGAAATGAGAGAGAGAGGGAGGGGGGCAAACCAAGAAACTGACTGTTAACTGGAGAGAATAAACTGATGGTTACCAGAGGGGAGGAGGGAAGGGGTGAAATAGGTGATGGGGATTAAGGAGTGCACTTGTGCTGAGCATTGGGTGTTGTATGGAAGTGTTGAATCACTATATTATACAACTAAAACTAATATTACACTGTATGTTAAGTAACTGGAAATTAAATAAAAACATGAAATGGGTCTTTCACTAAATTTGTAAAACTTTCTCCTTAAGGTTTTGAACATTGTTCTCTAGATTTACTCCTAACTAACTTGGGTTTTTCTGCTACTATGTATGCCGTCTCTGGTGATTTTAAAATAAGTTCACACATTCTTTGAAATGCCTCCCTGTAAAGGTGAAGCTTGATTCCTCCCCTATCAGGTGTGAGATAGATTTAGAGACTTATGATGAAAGACAAAATAAAGCAGAAGAAACTCAGAAACTACATCATAAAGGCTTCCTCCTTGCTCTTTTTCAGATCATTCTCTGTGCAGGAATGCAGCTGTAATGGCAGGAGAATACTCCTGCAGTCTTCTAGAAAGGTCCAAATGTAGAGAACTGAGTCCTGGTTGAGCCCTAAAGCCTCCATCCACATGAGTGGCCATCTTGGAAGGAGATCTTCCAGCTCCAGTCAAGGATTCAGGTGACCACATCCCCTCTGCCATGTGACTACAATCTTATTAGAGACCCTGAGCCACAGCCATCCAGCTGAGCCACTCCTACATTCCTAACCCTCTATACTGGAAGAGGTAAGAGATAATAAAGGTTTGTTATCTTAAGCCACTAAATTTTAGAATACTTCATTATAGAATAATACATAATGAATACGCCTTTTTAAAAACTCTTTTCTGTTTGCTGCTGTATGGAAATGGCATTGATTGTTTACATGATTCTTTTAGCCAGCTACCTTGCTAAGCTCTCGCTCTAATTTCATGAATAACAAGTTGTCTGTAGATTTTGAGATTTGTGTAGACATTTTATATGCACTTCTGGCAGCTTTCTTTCCTTCCATTCCTTATTTTTTTTCTCCCGTAATGAAGATAGCTTGGTCTTCAGTATGACAAGGACTAGAAACATGGATAGTGGGTATTTTTAAGGGGGTCTAATGATACTTTTCCACTGAAGAATGTTGTGTCCTAGGTTTTTGATAGAATATACTTACTGGGTAAGAGAGTTCACGCTTACTTAGTTGATGCCCTCAACACATGAATACACATGAACTTGTGTTAGCATATCTGTAGTTACAGATGCAGTTTACATTGTTTGTATTAACCCTCCCATTCTCTTAATAGTAATAATAAAAGCAGCCAGTTAAATAGTAGTGACTATGTTCCGGGTACCGTTCTAAGGCTTCCTTCATATTAGCTCACTGTTAGAGTAGGTGCTTTTATTAACCCAAGTTCACAGGCAAACATCTGTGACACAGATTCAGTAGCGTGTCCAAGGTCCCACCACTAGTAGGTGACATAGCAAGATTTGAACGCAGCCAGCCCTCAAGTTCATGCTCTTCAACATTATGCTACATTGCCTTTTACAGCTGACAGCTATTGAGTGTTTATTTGCCCTCTGGTCAGAGCTGTGGTAACTCAATCATCACAGTCACCATCTAAGCAAGAGCTATTACCATCCTCAATATTTTGCCTATCATAACACAGGACGCACCTTTGTTGTTGAGTGAAAGTATTAGTTCAATGGCGGCTTGACTGGGTGGTTGAACTCCCCATGCTCTTTGATTTTCCACCAGGTGGCTCCTCCAGGCCATGGAGAGCTGCCCCTGAACTGTAGCTAAAGTGAGATTTATTGCATGATTGGGAGAAGGCATGTAGTTGTGGTTTGAACACTCATATCTGTCTTGAGCAAGAGATAGTAAGGGCTGAGAAAGTAAGGGCTCAGGAACGGGAAGGACTTGAGTCTCCTCTTCTGTCCCACTTACCAGGTAGGGTTTATTCAAATCTCACAGCCTTGGGTTTTGTCATCTGTGAGACCGGGACAAGGATAGTGGCTTCGTGGTGGTGGTCAGAGAATTAAGGAAGATGGCGTGTGTAGAGTGTGTGACTGGGACCTGGCATGCAGTACTCGCTTTACAAGTGCATAGCCCCTTCTTCCTCCCCGAGGGCAGCTGCGTGTCAGGGTCACAGATCCCTGTGTGTGAGAGTATAAAACTAGCCCCAAACTGAAACCTAAAAATCTAGTGAGTAATCTACACGTAGACCATTGAGACTTGATGAATTTTACTAATGTAAAAGAAGTGCGTGAAAACTTACTGTGAGCCAGGTGCAATTCAAAATATATTACATATATCTGTTTTTTTAAATCCTCAACAAACTCCATAGGTTATATATGATATTATTCCCATTTTGTGGACAAAGAAACTGAGGCACGAAGCGCACTTGGTGTTGGTTACAGAGCTAGTAAATAGCAGAGGTGGGAGTCACACTCAGGCTATCTGGTTTCAGTCTTTTTTTTTTTTTTTTTAAGTTTATTTATTTTGAGAGAGAAAAAGAGTATAAGTGGGGAAGGGGTAGAGAAGTGGGGGAGAGTATCCCAAGCAGGCTCTTCCCTGTCAGTGTGGAGGCCAGTGTGGGGCTCGAACCCAGGAACTGTGAGATCATGACCTGAGCCAACATCAAGAGTCGGATGCTTAACCGACTGAGCCACCTGGGTGCTCCTGGTTGCAGTCTTAATCACCACGTTGTTCTACCTCTGTGACAGCTCAGAAGAGAAATTCCTGACACATGTGTTAGGGAGAGAAGACCTCCTAGCACATTCACACCTTAGGTTTCTTCTTGGCAATCCACTTCCGGTGCAGAGTTGTTATTTAAGTGCTGATGCCGGCTTTGGTGCAATCTTACCAACGTATGCTAAAGTTAATTTGAATCTCTACTATTTTGTTGGTGTCACAGAGGATTATCCATCCGTCTGTGCCATCATTTCATTTCCTCATTCAACAATATTTGCTAGGCCCAGAGGGAGGGTCTAAGGCATGGCAGCTCTGGAAATCACAAGACGTAGTTCCACATCCTGTTTGTATATTTCCGAGCTGCGTTGACCTTGAGTGGGCTCATCTTAGCCTCCACCCCTTTAGGTTAAATGGAAGAAATAATATCCACTTCTCTGCGTTATTCCTTTCATTAGGTAAGATCGTGTTGAAAGAGAAAGTGATTTGGAAACTGTACAGCGCTATGCAAATACTATTTGATAGACCTATCCCACAAAGAGGAGCCAGCCAGAAGCCTTTGCTTACTTAAGCAAAAACCTGGCTTTGGGAATAGGAGGTGAATTAAACTGCTCGCTCGCTGTCCTTTGATTTGCTGATCTTAGCCAGGGTTTAAGCTTCAGCTGTGGCACCTGCATGTGAAAAGAGAAGCTTTGAGGAAAGCTATCGCTGGGATCACACTTTCCCTTCTTAGAAGCATCTCCATGGGAATGTGATGGGTTTGTCAGCAGAGTGTGGCCTCCTTCGTGGTCCAGAATACAAACTGAAAAACTATGCTACAAAATTATTAGCATTTCCTTACACAGAAAAGCTGTTAAAAATAAACAAGCAGCTCATGGGGCTCGGTAGCAGAGGTGAACTGTCCCAAGGAGCTCATGCCGTCACTGCAGAAGACGTCGTCAGACCTCCCAGAAACATTTCAAGCAGCGGGCATTTCTGATTTCAATCGCAGAGGACTTCTTTCTTCTTCCAGAAAGTTGTTTTGTGTGCCAGTGTCGGTCCAAACAGCTGGCTCCCGGAATGACTGGCTGAATTAGAATTAACTAATAATACAAAAGTGAAAGTCAAATCAGTACCACTTTCTACCCCCGCTGTGTAAAGAGTCTTATTCTTTAGATCTGACTCCAGACCTGAGAATCTGCATCTTTAAGAATCCGCTCGTTCCTAGCTACTTATGGGAAGAATGGCCGGGAGACGAGTATGCATCAGGCAGTGGGACTGAGGAGTTTCGGGGACTGAGCTGGGGTTGGGGGTGCTTCCATTTACTCCCATCATCGATGATCTCTTTTTTCATGTTTTTAGAATAGTTTTCTGGATAATTGGAGCATCCCAGTTTTAAGTCACTTTATTTTATTTATTTTTCTTCAATATTTTGCTTAAATTCAAGTAAGTTAACATATAGTATAGCAGGGCGCCTGGGTGGCTCAGTCAGTTAAGCGTCTGCCTCTTGATTTTGGCTCAGGTCATGGTTTCACGTTCATGAGAGTGAGCCCTGCGTGGGGCTCCCCACTGATAGTGTGCAGCCTGCTTGGGATTCTCTCCCTCTCTCTCTGCTCTTTCCCCACCCTCTCTCAAAATAAACATTTATTTTGTTTATGCCTTTATGAAAAACTCATGTAGAGTAGTATTAGTTTCAGGGGTAGAGTTTAGTGATTCGTCACTTGCATAGGACACCCAGTGCTCATCACAACAAGTGCCCTCCTTGATGCCCATCATGCATTTACCCCATCCCCCCAGTTTTAAAGCCCTTTAATTGGCTGCTTTGTGAACTATTTCATGAGAATATGGATGAATGATTTTTAAAAGCTTACATGCATTATCCTTTCAACTCATGCCCCCGACCCCCTAGCCATGGTTCTGTGGATGATGTTCACTAACACCGTGTCATAATAAAATCTCAGTTCTCCACTCCTCTGCTTTTTTTTAATGCTATGAATGGCACGTACTGCTGGGTCACTGGGCCCTAGGAGGGGTCCCTGCTCGATTCCAAGAAAGAGAGTAGACGACAGAAGGTTCAAAGCATTCTGTTTTCAAGAACTTTGGAGATAGTGGGACATAAGGGAAAGTGTGAAGGCTCAGAACTCACTGTGTTTCTGAGGAAGCTCAGAGTGGGGCAGACAGGCACGCCTGTGCCTTAGGGATGCAGGTAGGTGTGGTGGCTGTTTGGCTGTTGTGATTAAACACACAACAAAGGATGCCTCTGTACTCCTATCTTGACAAATGACTTTGCGATCGATCAGACCTTACAGTTTGACTTCCATTTTCTGACCCTGTGACCAACTGCCTTGAGGTTGCCTCACCTCACTGCCCTGCGTTTCCTTATCTGATAACACGAGCTCATGGTGCCCAAATTGCACGGTGGCTTGGAAATGGAGATAAGACGAGGCTTTTGTATAGAACAAAAGCTAGTTTTCGTCCAATCCAGAGCCCACGCTCCCTCGGCCCTTTCAGCTTGTACAGGAGTTCTGGGCTGTGGCTGCTGCAAGTTGGGTCCATCCTGTTCAGCCGAACCGACGTGTGTCAATGTCCCTTTGTGGAGAAGGTTGTGGGATACGTATCGGTGCGTGTAACCCCATAAAGTACCGTGCACCAACACAGAAAGTAGCAGCTACTTTTTAGCACTGGCAGAAAAGATGAGACCACAAAGGTCATTGAAAGGCGCTTGTTGAACTAGCTGTGAATCCAAGAAAATGTTGGGGGGGCATCGCTACTGATCTACCCCCGGGTGGAGTTAATGCGGACCAGTCGGCTGTCAGAAGGTCTCCTTATATAGTTGGGAACATGATATCATCATGGGTGAATTCCTCACCACATGAAGAGTCCAGAAGGCAGGGATACTTTGTCATACATTTTGGAGTAAGCAGGCACAGACCAGTCCTGTTTTCTGTTTGTGTTTGGAGATAAAACAAGCAGCTAATGTTTTGCGGTATTGAGGAAAATCATCTGAACAGAGCCTGAAAATCACTGGGTTGCAAACTGGACTTGCTAGCCTTGGAAGAGGGTCATTAGGATCAGAATAGGGGCTTGACCAAGAAGAAGCCCCTGGACTGTGCGTTGTGTGGTAAGCACTTAGACTCGGGTGGTTAGCCCTGGACTCGGTGCTTCTTGAGAAGACAGGACTCATAGCACGGATGACTGAAAGTTTCACACTTGTCAAAACTCTTGGAACGTTTTTCTCACTTGAGCCTCCCAACTACCTCGTGGGGTGTGTCGAAATCCCCATGGAACAAAGAAGGCACAGAGCCATTAGAAGCCTGGGCCAGGAGGGAGACCCTTGCCTACTGGACCGCGGTCCCTGTAAGGACCAGGGGTTAGATTTTGCTAATAGGGGGATTGCACAGAGGCCGGGAGATCCCCAGAACTGACTTCTACCCTCCAGATGAGATAGGTGTGTTGCCCTTGCAACAAAGAACAATGACCAAGAAAAAGTGGCTTTTTATTTCTTGGTGGTTGATTGGGCTTTTCTTTCAAATCCCAAAGCTGGGAACTTGGGAAGATGGAGGGGACTATGTGTCCTAAGCTCAAAGCCTGCAAATCCTCTGTGCTTTCTGTCCCCTCCTCTGCTCTATTCCTTCGTCTTCTATTGGCTCTCCCCCTCGTCTTCCCTTAACCTAACAGAGCGTGAAATGCAATGACTGTATACTTGGAGAAGTTGTAGATTTGCGGCGTAAAGTTTTATGCTCCTTGCTCTGAATTGAAAAGCGGTATACCTGAAATGACCTAATGATGAGGATCATTCCCATGTAGATGCTCTGCAACCTTAAAAATGAAAGGTGGATGCAATTAATGCCTATTTTCTTCTTTCAGATTTCAGCACACATCCCCAAATGGGGATTAAGTAGCTTGTGCCCCGTGAATTTGCTTCTTGTACCTATTACTGTCATTTCCTTCATTACAGATGGTTCCCCAAACACTCATTTCCATTGCTTCCAGTTGTTCGAGATAGTAAAACGGCACATAAAAAGGCAGCCTTTAAAAAATAGTCTAAATCTGGAACGAAATCAAGTGAACCACAGAGTTGCCTCACCAACAACAAATATTGTTCATATCTCAGGTGGGTTGAGTCTGTGATCGGTGGAACACTGGCTGTCTTTTATTGTTCCCTTGTGGTTTATCCAATCTAATTTAGTTGTACAAACATTGATTAGGCACCTATTAAGTGCTGGAGATCTGCAGCGCACTACCACTTTTAAATAGCAGGCACACTTCCTGTTTAGGGCACATATTCCCCAACCCCTCGAGCTGGGCCTGAGGAGTAAATGAAGGAAGATACCGGTGGTGGGCAAAGCAAAGGGAATGTCAGGGGCTGAATTTCAGTGTGCCACACGCGGGGCTGGGTGCATTCCACGCTGTAGAGATTAATTATCACAGCAATATTCTGAGGGAGGTGTTCCCGTTCCCGTAATACTGGGGAAGTATTAGGGGTTGGGGAAGTCAAGGCTTGGAATAGTTGAGTGAGTTGCAGTACCGCTAGTCATCACCATTTGTTTTTTGTTTTTGAGGGGTTTTTTTGGCTTTTTTTTTTTTTTAAGTTATGGAAAGATACACATAACATAAAACTGTTTTAAGCACTGTGTTTTTTTTAAGTTTATTTTGAGAGACAGTGGGCAAGTGGGAGTGTGCGAGTGGTAGAGGGGCAGAGAGAGAATCCCATGTAGGCTCCACACTGTCCACACAGAGCCTGATGCAGGGCTCAGTCTCATGAACTGAGAGAGCCTCCCTGGGCTGAAGTCAAGAGTTGGACACTCAACTGGCTGAGCCACTCAAGTGCCCCTGTTTTTGTTTTTGTTTTTTTAAATTTATTTCTGAGAGAGAGCGAGAGAGTGAGAGAGAGAGAGCACACACAACAGAGCGTGCGTGAACAGGGGAGGGTCAGAGAGAGAGGGAGATACAGAATCTGAAGCAGCCTATAGGCTCTGAGCTAGCTGTCAGCACAAAGCCCGACGTGGTGCTTGAACCCACGAACCGTGAGATCATGACCTGAATCGAAGTCAGACGCTTGACTGACTGAGCCACCTAGGTGCCCCAGGTGCCCCTGTTTTAAACACTATTTTTTAAATAAGCTTGATGCCCAACATGGGGCTTGAACTCACGACCTCAAGAGTTACAGCTCCACTGACTGAGCTGGCCAGGTGCCCATTTTTTTAAAAATAACTTTTAAATGTACAATCCAGTGGCATTTAGCACATTGGCAATGTTGGACAGCCACCCTCATTATCCATTTCCAGACCTTTGCTGTCATCCCAAACTGAAACTCTACGCCCATCAAGCACTATGTCTCCATTCCCTGTCCCCGGCCATGGTAACTGCTAGTTTCCTTTCTAATCATCACTGTATCAAATAGTACTTGGCTCGTGTGAGTGAGTGAGAGCAAGGGCTCTAACACCAGGAGCCTGGGTTCAAAATTTGGCTTCTCTGGGGTTATGATTTATTTTTGTAAATATAGTACCTAAATTGCAAAAATATAAATATAGCTCAGTCAACAAATACAAGTGTGTGTGTGTGTGTGTGTGTGTGTGTAAATGGGGAAGGGTTTCAGTGGATTTAGAAAGTCAGAACGACTAGATAACTTTCTACGTAGAAAATGGTTATTTGTCTGCTACTGATAAGAACACAGGAGGACCATTCTGCTAGCAAGTTACAAAGATGTAACCCAAAGGCATCATGAGGGGTGAGGGGGCCGCCTCGCTCTGGGAAAGGATCTCAAAATGTAGGCTGTGAATCTGGTGTTGAAACGCAACAAGTTAAGCTGCCAACATTCACACACACAGACAGAACTCCTTTCGCTCCTTCCTTGTGTGCACGCGTCTTCAGGACAAACGCGGAGCTTGCGGGCTCAGTACTGAGCCTGCGCCAGTCCAGGGGGATGGAGCTCCGAGTGGTCAGTGGAGTGACTTAAAAGTAGCATTTTGGGGCGCCTGGGTGGCTCAGTCGGTTGAGTGTCCGACTTCGGCTCAGGTCATGATCTCACAGTTTGTGTGTTTCGNGTGCACGCGTCTTCAGGACAAACGCGGAGCTTGCGGGCTCAGTACTGAGCCTGCGCCAGTCCAGGGGGATGGAGCTCCGAGTGGTCAGTGGAGTGACTTAAAAGTAGCATTTTGGGGCGCCTGGGTGGCTCAGTCGGTTGAGCGTCCGACTTCGGCTCAGGTCATGATCTCACAGTTTGTGTGTTTCTAGCCCCGCGTCGGGCTCTGTGGTGACTGCCTGGAGCCTGTTTCAGATTCTGTGTCCCTCTCTCGTTCTGCTCCTTCCCTGCTCATTCTCTCTCTCTCACTCTCTCAAGGATAAATAAACATTAAAAATTTTTTTAAAAAAGTAGCATTTTGCTGGACGGGATGTAAGGCGAGCAGCACATCATGCACGTGTGTATCCAAGCCCCTTCAGCGTGCCACTGAATACGTACGGTGACCTAGGCATCCCCACAGCGACAACTTGACGACCAGCTAGTTAACAGGAGGCCATAAGCGTTTAGGGAAGTAACAGCGTTCCGGCCAAATGCCCCAGCCCAGCCCACTGACACCTGGCTAAGCCTGTCGTCCACGGGAGGCAGCCTCGCAGAGAAGCTGACCTGGGGGTGACAGCGGGGGCCACCCCGTACCAGCCAAGTGACCTTGGGATAACAGTCCCACCTCTCAGAACCAGGATAATAATAACTTCTGCATAAGCCAAATAGGAGGATTAAGTGAGGTAAGGTATGTCAGCAATACTTGGCCACTGCCTGGTGTGAAGAATATAGTCAGGAAATGTCACTCTCTTAATGACAGCAGTGGCTGTCTATTTTTTTCAAGCTGTAATTAAAAAAAATTGTTTTTAGTTTATCTTTTGAGAGAGAGAAAGTAGAAGAGAGGCAGGGAGAGGAAGGGAGAGGGAGAATCCCAAGCAGGCCCCGCAGTGTCGGCACAGAGCCCCTTGTTGGCCTCGAACCCATGAACCGTGAGATCGTGACCTGAGCTGCATCAAGAGTCAGATGCTTAACCAACTGAGCCACCCAGGTGCCCCCTGGGTGGGGGCACTTTTTAAAGCATTCCCCATTTTGGGATAATTTCCAGATGCTTTCTTCTCTGCAAGCTGCAGAGGAAGCATTATGACCCTGATTTATTGTGGAGGAGGAAACTGATCCTCAGAGAAGTTTAGCGACAGCCGCGATCACGGCCGGTAAACGGTAGGACTAGAATTTGAGCACACCCTTCCTCTACCTACCTCCCTTCATCTTTCCCTCCTCCCGATGCCAGGCTGGCCTCACACTGTGGACCTTAAAAAACACCATCTTCCCAAAAGTGAGATTCTGATTTCTTAGTAAGGGTGGAGGGAGAACATAGGGGAAAATCCTCACACATATGTCCTGACTTCACGCATTCTTCTCTGGACAGGTGACGCTGTTGACTTTTCTTTCTTTCTTCAGATTTGGGCAGTTTGTTCCCACCAACAGGGCTAATATCACTAAATCAGCGCCACCCCATCGGGGGAGGGGGTCAGGTGGTGATGCTGAGTCATCTCCACACCAGCATAAGTCACAGTGTCAGCATCCAAACCAGGATAGGCCGGAAAGCTAGTCAGGCAGAGAGTAGATCACAGAGGGGCGGGGAGGCAAACGGTTTCTCTTGGGAGCTTCTTCTCGTCGATGGTTGTTTGTACATTCCCATGTCAAGTGTCTGGTGTTCCTCCGAGCAGGATGCGTAGACAAGTCTGGCATGAGGTTAGGCCACAGTCCACCTTCAAAGCCCTGGTGCTCATCTGATCTCTTACCCTACATCCCTGTCATTCATACCCTCCTAGGCTGGCTTTTGGTTTTTTTCCTTCTCTTTTCCCTTAACTCTGGCTACTTCTGAAAATCCCTCCCGCGTTCCTGTGGTCGTCCATTTTCACACAGCTTTGGGGAGGTCAAGAACTTGACCTGCTACAAGTAGAATTTTCTTATTGTCCACCTTTTATTCAGTAACTTCTAATTAGTCTTCCTTTTTCAAGCTTAAGCCTTCTCATGTTGGATCTGAGTCTTTTATCCATTTAGCGATTGTAGCTTAGGAAAAAGATGTCTGTTTAGAATGAAAACTGAGGGCAACCTCAGTCAACTGAGCGGATAATGGGTATAATCTTCAGGGATGGCAGTCTCCTTGTGCAGCCTCGTGTGGCTGGGGTTGCACGGGAGGTAAAAATCAACCCAGAGGGATTATAGTAGAGGCAGGAAGAGAGTTTTATTGCTCAGCTAACAGACCCAATATTGAAGTGATTAAGTTATAATGTCAGGGGCTATCGGAAAGAAGATGTTTAGTAGGTAGCAGAGAAAACGTCATGGGCTCTATGTTTTTTCCTAATGGAGGATTTGGTGTTTCATCAAAACCACACTGGAGGTAACTGAGCCTTTTTCAAAATATGAGACATTTCCTTCCCATTTGCATAGCGGGCGGGGGTCTGGCGATGTTTCCGGACATGATGGTGTTTCCAGAGAGAATGCTCTTTTCTACAATGTCCATGCACCTGCTGGACACAGCTCCCAGCTCAGACCAGAGTGGGGAGCCCCCCATCACACAGGCCAGCCGGGGGTGTTGGGATCCAGCGGAAAGCACCCACACGTTTGTTTGTCGGCTTGTTTGTTGCAGGAATAGACAAACCAAAGCCTTACTCTCCTAGAACTCCATGCGTTCTTAGTTACAGACCTCGAGAGGGGGTGTTAGCGCAATCTGCAAACTTCCTCTGCTCAGGGATGAGAACGGAGAAGAGGAGTGGTCCTCTCTCCCAGACACTGTGGTGTCTGTGGAAGGGAGTGTCAGCAGGATCAGAAAATGGTCAGTCTCGGCGCGCCTGGATGGCTTGGTCGGTTAAGCGTCCAACTTCAGCTCAGGTCATGATCTCAAGGTTCATGAGTTCGAGCCCTGTGTCGGGCTCTGTGCTGACAGCTAGGGGTCTGGAGCCTGCTTCAGATTCTGTGTCTCCTCCTCTCTCTCTGCCCCTCCCCTGCTTGTGCCTTCTTTTTCTCTCAAAGATCAACAAACATTTAAAAAATAATAATAAAAAAATTAAAACAGGAAAAAGAAAGTGGTCATCTGAGTCACACTGATTGAATTCTGCTCCCTGATCAGTGGTGACAGAATGGACATAGCTTCCCTGAGCCACTATGTGTGCTTTTTTTTTTTAAGTTTATTTCTCTATTTTGTGAGAGAGAGAGTGTACAAATGGGGAGGGGCAAAGAGTGGGGGAGAGAGAATCCCAGGCAGGCTTCATGCTGTCAGCACCGACACTGGGCTTGAACTCATGAAAGGTAAGATCATGGCCTGAACCAAGATCAAGAATCTGATGCTTAACTTACCGAGCCACGCAGGTGTCCCCACTATGTGTTTTTTTGTTTTGTTTTGTTTTTTTGCTCATGGTGTTTTGGGGTAAATCCTAAACTGTGTCATCTCCATCATACTCATCATCCACAACATTCCTTTGTCTGCTCCACGAGGCCCGAAGCTCATCCTGTCCCTCTTTGATACTGTTAATGAGCGCTATCTTGATTTCCAGAGCACCAGGCTGTACGGGCAGTGCTTCGCCAGAATATTCACTCACCCCAGACTCCTTCCATCGGGGGAGCAAGTTCTCACAGAGGCAAATGGCATTTTATGCGTTGACCGTCGTATTCTAGCTACCGGATGCTTTGTGCCTTCTCCAGAAGTTTCTGTGGGTGCCCGTCAGGGTTTAAATTGTGCGACCCCACCCCCAAAACTCATACGTTCAAGTTCTAACCTTCATAACATGAGAATGTGACTGCGTTTTGAACTTGGCTGTTGAAGGAGGTAATGGAGGTAAAATGAGCTATGGGTGGGCTCTAGTCCAATCCGAACGGTTTCCTTATAAGAAGAGGCGAGGAGGACAGATACGTGGCTGCATACACAGGAAAGGCCGCGTGAGGACACCTCAAAAAGGCCATCTGTAGGCCGCCTGGATGGCTCAGCTGGTTGAGTGTCTGACTTTGGCTCAGGTCATGTTCTCGCAGTTCGTAAGTTCAAGCCCCACATTGGCCTGGCTGCTGTAAGTGCAGAGCTTGTGTCAGATCCTCCGTCCCCTTCTCTTTACCCCTCCCCAAAACAGTTGTGCGTTCTCCCACAAATATTTTTTTTAAAAACGCCATCTGCAAGCCACTGAGAGAGGCCTTAGGAAAAAAACAATTCTGGGGGCACCTGGGTGGCTCAGTTAGTTAAGTGACTTTGACCCAGATCATGATCTCACAGTTTGTGGGTTCAAGCCCCACATCAGGCTCTGTGCTAACAGCTCAGAGCCTAGAGCCTGCTTCAGATTCTAATTACCTCCCTCTCTGCCCCTCCCCCACTTGTGTTCTCTTTCAAAAATAAATATTACAAAAAAAGAAAAAGAAAAGAAACCGATCCTGCCAGCGCCATGGTCTTGGACCTCCAGCCTCCAGAACTGTGAGAAAATCAATTTCTAAGTCCCTCAGACTATCACACTTGGCGACAACAGCCGTGAGAAACCTGCACTTTCTTTCTCCTTTGTGCCATTTCCGTCCCTGATTCTTGAACATGGGGACCAGGACAGTTGTGCTTGTTGCACAGAAAGAAAGGTCAGATGTGATCAGCATCACGCCTCAACATCTCTGTGTGTTTTCAAGTCCACAGCAGCCTTCTGTCCTGGGCTGTGTCCCCAGGCCCACCCCCCCC
>NW_027529428.1:14306418-14320562 GCF_008692635.1 Crocuta crocuta | reverse complement strand
ACCCTGCACTTGACACCACAGAGCAACAGCTCTGCTTCCTGTGGAGTTCGCCCCACCTTGATCACGTGCCCTGCGCCGTGCACCTGGTCGGGGGCACACTTTTCCAGCTTGCAGGTGCTCTGGGGCCCCGCACCTGCCAGCCTGCAAGCCCCCAGTGCCTTACTGTCCCTCTTGAAGGCTCACCTGCCTCTCAGTGCCGGCCCTGGTCTTCGATTTCTGCCACACCATGTCAGGCTTGATCTTTCTCTTTGTTACCCAGTTTCTTCTTATTTTTTAAGAGGATGTGAGGCTGCTTCCGCAGGTTCCTGGAATTCAGAGAAAGGTGTCCTGTCCGAGGCTTTCGAGAAAGGGGGGGGTTACGTATGTCTCAGGCACAACAGCATATTGCTTCTTTCAAGTGAGCTTTGCCAAATGCCAGATGACAACGAACACTGAATTCACTTTTTGTGCAATGGCAAAACCAGTTCTGGGCTCCCACTAAATTTTAATGGCCCAAAAGTTGATCAGAGCCCGGAAAAAAGATGCAATTCTCTTTGTCAGCGCCCCAAAGCCAAATAGTACCAGGAACATTCCTGGAGTGGAACAGAGTTGGGTGTTTGACTTGTTTGACGGAGGCAGGCCACAGTCTTATTAATGAAACTGTTTAGAGTTGCGTGATGAAGATACTAGAAGGTTGACCTTGCAGGATTTGAACTTATGTTAGATGGTTTGGGGGCGTGTCCTAGGAAGCAGGGGTTTCTCTCTGGGTCAGGTGCTCATCAGGAGTTTGAGGGCCAGTCTACGGGCCAGTTTTCATTTTTCGCTGGAATGTGGGGGAACTGAAACAGCCTAAAGCTGACCTTGGCAAGCAGAGCCAGTGCCCCTTAGGGGCTGAGAGGGAGAGATGACTGGTTATTTTGGTAATGTTCACACCTCGTTTTTTCGCTCAGACATGAGTATGGAGGGGGTTTATTTTTGTCTCACTTGATCACAGTAATGGAATGACTTTGTCTGACATTGCCTTCTGGCAACAATAAACTCCACCACTTCCTGGCCAGCTCCCAGCTGTCAGGCTGCCTTTGTGTTTCTCACCTGGATGGATGGAGGAGCCCGACAGGGGTGAGTGTCCATGGGATGAGGGGGAGGGAGAATGCCTTCAAAGAGGGACAGGAGCTTCCCCCCAAACTTGGGTGTGCATCTGCTCCAATCACAGGCAAATAAGGGCCTCAAGGCCCCTCCTGTTCCATATAACATGAAAATAATTTTAACCCCCAAAGATTTTAGGGGAAAACCCTTGTCCCAGGAAGTAAGTCTTAAAGATTAACATCAGCATATTGATCCTGGAGCTCTGAATCACCTGGTCTGGATGAAAGGCTTGTGCTGTTTGTGAAATTTGCTTCTGCATCTACAGATAATGGCCATGCTTCTTTTCATGTTATTTATTAAAAATGTAACTCCTTTAGAAAAAAAAGAAACTTCTCATGACTGTCACTTAAGAAGCTGTTGTGGGGCGCCTGGGCGGCTCAGTCAGTTAAGTGTCCAACTTCGGCTCAGGTCATGACCTCACAGCTTGTGGGTTTGAGCCTCGGGCCTGTGCTGACAGCTCAGAGCCTGGACCCTGCTTCTGATTCTGTGTCTCCCTCTCTCTGCCCCTCCCCTGCTTGTGCGCTCTCTCTCTCTCTCTCTCGCTCGCTCAAAAATAAACAACAAAAAAATTTTTTTGAAGAGGCTGTTGTATTGTAAAAAGTTTATAAAACAGAAAGAACCCATAATCCTATTAATGATTTCCACCCACCAACCATCCTCTTTCAATTCCTTCTATCTCTTTCTGTGCTTTTAAAAAGTTTTTAATCCTCTCACACACAGAATTTTATAATGTACGGTTTTACCGTTTATCTGTGCATCGCCACGAAACTATAGAATCTTTCTTACCTTTTTTTTTTCAATTGAGAATTAACATATTAATTCGATCTTTGTATGGATTGTAAGATTTTCGTGGTACGCCCATTTACTATTACCCCATATAGTTACAAAGTTTTTATGCCCATTTACTGTCCATTACCACATACAGTTACAAAGTTTTTTCTTGAGATGAGAACTTTTAAGATCTCCCTTAGCAGCTTTCTAATCTCTAATAGAGTATTATTTACTCCTCTTGGCATGCTGCCAATTGCATCCCCCAGACTTACTTAGTTTATTGTTGGAAGCCCGTGACCTCCTTCACCCACTTTAATGAATGTTAATGGCTGTGTAAAATTACACATAAAATGATCACTTTCTTAGTTCTACCTCTATGCATGGAAATGTGTAAAAAAAAAAATTTTTTTTTTTTGCTTTTTCTGTGTTAAACTGCGCTAGGATAAAGATTTTTCAAGCGTGTAGGTATTTCCTATACTTTTAAGAAAACGGTCCTTTCCATCTGGATGCTTTGAAGATGTTCTCTTTATCTGTGAAGTTNAGACTGTGGATACATGCCTCTCTTCTTCCAATAATTTTGCCTCAATTCATTAGAGTCTCTGGATCTGAAACTTTCTGTGTTCAGGGAAACTTTTTTGTTTCTTGTTCGTTTCTTCCCTTTTTTCTTCTAGAACTCTACTCTCCACCTGTGAGTTTCCTGGGTCTCTCTCTCTCTTTTTTTTTTTTTAATATTTTATTTATTTTTGAGAGAGNCGGAACCACTAGATCTTTGTAGTTTTGCCTCTGCTTCTCCTTACTTTATCCTTTTCATCTTCCTGGCCACTCACCGTGGGGTATCCACAGTGGATCACCTCCTTAAACTCATGTTTTAAAAAAAGAAAGCATGTGTTCCTAGGAAGTCTTTTATCATGTGCTCAACATGAATCTCTTTAAGTGCTCTTGTGGGCGCCTGGGTGGCTCAGTCGGTTAAGCGTCCGACTTCAGTTCAGGTCATGATCTCACGGTTCATGGGTTCGAGCCCCGCATTGGGCTCTGTGCTGACAGCCAGCTCAGAGCCTGGATCCTGTTTTGGGTTCTGTGTGTGTGTCTCTCTCTCTGACCCTCCCCTGCTCACACTGTCTGTCTCTCTCTCTCTCAGAAATAAATAAAACATTAAAAAAAAATTTTAAGTGCTCGTGTTAGCATACTCTTTACTATTTGAAGTTTATTTTTTTTAAAGGTTGCCCTCTGTCTCGTCCGATCAGCTTTATTCCACCAGGACCTTGTTTATTCTGGGTCTTTCTGGCTGCTGCACTTTTTTAGCATTGGGATTTTATCTGTGCTGCTTACTGGGGTTCAGCTGCTGGGATGCTTTACCTGAGACGGCTGGGGGTGGGGGGCAATGGAAGGTGTGGTAGTCTCACCCTGAAAGCTGACAGGGCTGTAGCAGGAAGCCATCAGCTCCCTACCAAGGAACGGGGGAGGGGGGTGGGGGACAGACTCTCTACTGGCTGTCCCAGGGGCAGGGGCAGGAAACCCCTCTGTCCACCCATTCAGCTCTGCTCAGGTCCTTGTAGCCTTCGGAGGCCGGCCAGTGTCTGGAACACTCAGGTTGGCCACCATCAGTTTCCCCCACGGGGGTCCAGGGATCTCTCGATCAAGCTCTCTCCCCAAAAGCTGACTCCTTCGGATCCTTGCCGTAGGATTTCCTTCTGCTCCTCATTGCTCTCCAGGTTCCCACCTGGCTCGGAGGTTTAAAGTGTCCCACAGTGTCAGCTCACCCATCTGCTGCCTGAACAGTGCAAGACCCTGGAGAAGTGAGGTGAAGCTGGGTGTGCAGTAGTGTATACGGGGAAGGCAGGATGCGCTCGTGGGCTCTCTTTCCAAAATCCTCTCATGCTGTGTCTTCTACAATTATTTTGGGTATTTCAGCTCAGTTATTCTTTCCTATATTAGAGAATCGCTTAGCCAAGTTGAAAAAATTCTGTGGGTTTTTGTTTGCAGGAAGGAATCGGCCTCTTTTAACTACTGAGTCTTAGAAGCTAGGGCTCTGTACTCATTCAAGCCTTCCTTAAGCTTCATTATTTTCTGGCTATGAGGTCACATACTTTTCTCATGGAAGTTGCTTTCAGATACTTGATTATGATAATGAGTTGTATTATTTTATTATTTTACCGTAATTTTTTTTAAATTACGCTAACATTAATTTTCAAGATGTGCTTTCACAGTAAGGGTTCCTAACCCTGGATGTAGACTAGACTCATTTGAAGAGCCCTATCCCCAGCGTTCAGAGTCAAGTTCACACCATTCATTTAGAATATACTTTTTTTTTTTAGTTGATTTGTTTTGAAAAACAGAGACAGCTCAAGTAGGGCAGGGGAAGAGAGAGAGAAAGAGAGAATCCCAAGCAGGNTTAAATTACGCTAACATTAATTTTCAAGATGTGCTTTCACAGTAAGGGTTCCTAATCCTGGATGTAGACTAGACTCATTTGAAGAGCCCTATCCCCAGCGTTCAGAGTCAAGTTCACACCATTCATTTAGAATATACTTTTTTTTTTTAGTTGATTTGTTTTGAAAAACAGAGACAGCTCAAGTAGGGCAGGGGAAGAGAGAGAGAGAGAAAGAGAGAATCCCAAGCAGACTGTGTGCTGTCAGCACAGAGTCCCATGCTGGGCTCAGTCTCATGAGCAGTGACATCATGACCTGAGCTGAGATCAAGAGTTGGTTGCTAAACCGACTGAGCCACCCAGCACCTCTAGACTATTTAAAAAAAATAAAAGCTCACCCGAGAAACAATACAGGACATGCTAACAATCGTCACTATTTCTTCTATCAGCACTCCACAGGGGACCGTCCTGGGGCTTCTTCTGAATTTCCAGGCCCACTTATGGTTCAGAGCTGCCCGGGCGGCTCATTTCTAGGCTCTTGAATGCCTTCCCTTCCTCCCTCACAGGAGACAGGGTTACCTCTGTGCCCATGGAGCCTGGTGTGGCCAATTGCTGGGAAGATTTTAATTTACTTTTTTTCAGTGTAGCTCCAGAGAAAGTGATCATGTGTGACACTGCATGAAACAGAAGAACCGCTTTCTGTATTCTTCATGAGAAAAAAGGAAGAAATTCAACATTTCTCCCCTCATAGCAAACTTGATTATTTATTTTTTATTTATTTCTAGGAGAGAGAGAGAGACAGTGTGAGCAGGGGAGGGTCAGAGAGAGAAGGAGTCACAGACCTAAACAGGCTCCAGGCTCTGAGCTGGCAGTCAGCACAGAGCCCGACGTGGGGCTCGAACCCACCAACCGCGAGATCATGACCTAAGCGAAAGTCGGACGCTTAACCGACTAAGCCACCCAGGTGCCCCTATTTTTTAATTTTTTTAACTGTTTATTTTTGAGAGAGAGAGAGAGCCTGAGCAGGGGAGGGGCAGAGAGAGAGAGAGAGAGAGGGAGACATAGGATCTGAAGCAGGTTCCAGGCTCCGAGCTGTCAGCACAGAGACTGAAGTGGGGCTTGAACTCATGTGCTGTGAGATCACGACCTGAGCTAAAGTTGGATGCTTAACTGATGGAGCCACCCAGGCACCCAGAGTTGGTTATTTTAAAGAGTGGTAAAATAGTGCAGGACACATCTAGCACATACCCAGTAATAAAACTGTACCTCTCTAGCTTCCTGGTCTCCCTGACACTCACAAGGACCATCCTAGGGCCTCATCAGGCCAGTGACAGAATGCCTCCCCGAAGACAAATGTTGATCAAGAGCAGCAATTTCAATAAGTTATTGGATTATTAAATAGCTTAGGGGAAAAAAATTTTATGTTTTATTTCTGAGAGAGAGAGAGAGAGAGACAGCATGAGCAGAGGAGGGTCAGAGAGAGAGGGAGACACAGAATCTGAAACAGACTCTAGGCTCTGAGCTGTTAGCACAGAGCCTGATGCGGAGCTCGAACCCACGAACTGTGAGATCATGACCTGAGCTGAAGCTGATTGCTTAACTGACTGAGCCACCCAGGTGCCCCAGGAACATTATTAGTAAATGATCAAACTTCTTGAATTAGATCATGCTTCCTCATTATGTAAAAATCAAAAAAGTCCATAATTGTAGAGATTAAAACCATTTCTTCCTGCCCTTGTATTTTAGCCTAGTACCTTTCCTGAAAGGAAACTATAGTTACTCTTCTAGGCGGGAGTGAAGGGCTAAGTAGTAATTGTTGTACAGTTTGTGGGCAATTACTTTCTACCACAACTATTCAGCCCTATTGTAGTCTAAATGCCGTAGACAACACAGAGGGCGTGTCTGTGCCCCAATAAGGCTTAGTTGTGGACACTGAAATGTGCATTTCATGTCATTTTCATGAAATTGTATTCTCCTATTGATTTTTCCCCCACCACTCAAAAGTATCAAAACCAATTCACAGCATAGCAAAACAGATGGTGAGCGGGAGTTGGCCTTTGGGCCATAGTCCACTCAACCCTGTTCTAGACGCATTCCAGGCATATTCAGTCACATACTACTTCTGGGTTTTTTTGAAATTTATTTACAAGCAGGCTCCATGCTGCATGTAATTTCCTGCCCTCCACGTTTCCTTGTGGCCATTCTGTATCAGTTCATAGAGATATTTCCATTGTATCAGTCAAGGATGATGAGACATATGCTCTGATGGATTGAGGGGCATTAAGATTCTTTTTGATCTTTGCCTTGGACAAGTAATGTGGCAGTGAGTATCCTTGCACATGTGTGCACCTGTGAGATTCTGTCTGAATAAATACACAAAGGGGAGAGCAGAGCTAACGTTTCAACATAAGTAACAGAAGCAAAGGTTCTGAGTAGAGACTTGGCCATTTTCATTAGAGTTCATTACAGGTTCTGTCCAGACCACGCCAAGATCCTGCGTGGTCCTGAATCTTTGCAGGAGACATTTTTTAATACGAGTCCCAGAGAATGTGGCCTAAATTTGTAGGTGTAGATGTGTCTTAAATACCCCCATGCAGAGTAGAAGAGGAAGTAGTACTCAGCGGCCCCGCCCCTCAGAGTACTTGGAAGCCTCCAAATGACCTTTTAGGGGTATAAGTTAGAGAGTCCTTTACTGCCCACAGGGGCTGACCAGCACTGCACAGAGCTGGAGAGGATGGAATGATAGGGTTTGGGATAGGATATGGGAGGAGGAAAGTTGAATTTTGCAAAGAGATCATCTCCAGAAGAGATGATGAACTCATTTTATAAATTAAATTTTATTTTAATCGCAGACAGACATCTCTCAATGAGTCTTGTGTGAATCATTTCATAGAATAAATTGTTTCCCCTAACGTGATTTGATTTAGGATAAATCATATTTTGGATTAGCACATGGCAAGTTATATTTACCCATACAAAAAGCCTTTGCACCCAAGATAACTGGTACCGTAAAAAAGACAAGTAGCATATAATCCAAAATCAGGTGCATCCTCAGTTCAGCAAATGACTTAGCCACTCCCAGCGTCTCGTGTTTCACCTCTAAAGTAAGAGGGTTGGGATATTTGTTTTCTGTGGTTCCTTCCAGCTTCATGACTATGCAAAGCATGGACAGTCAAGAAATGCCCAGTAGATCAGCTGGTCCAGGAAAGCAGTGACTTTGTGTAATTTTGCTTACTATGATGCCCTCCTGCTACTTAGAATAGGGCGTGTCATAGAGCAGGCACCAGAAACCTTTGTTAAATGAATGAAAAATGAATATACTAACTGCCCATACTGCAGAAACCTGTGCTTTGCATTTGTAGGTGATTCTTGTTATGTTATGCAACTGCCATTCCTCTTTCATGCTCAATGATAGAAATCTGCTGCTGTTTATTTTTTTATTCTTTTAAAAATTTTATTTTTTTAAAATTGGTTTTTAGTGTTTATTTATTTATTTATTTTTGAGACATACAGAGAGACAGAGCGTGAGCTGAGGAGGGGCAGAGAGAGAGGGAGACACAGAATCTGAAGCAGGCTCCAGGCTCTGAGCTGGCTGTCAGCACAGAGCCTGATGCGGGGCTCAAACCCATGAACCGTGAGATCATGACCAGAGCCAAAGTTGGATGCTTAACAGACTGAGCCACCCAGGTACTCTTATTCTTTCTTTCATTTTTTTTTTTTTTAAGTTTATTTGTTTGGGGCGGGGGGTGCAGAGAGGAAAGAGAGAGAATCCCAAGCAGGCTTCACACTTTGAGAACCCAGAGTCCAATGCATTAGATTATGGCCTGAGTCGGGGCGCCTGGGTGGCTTAGTTGGTTGAGCGTCCGACTTTCGCTTAGGTCATGATCTCGCGGTTCGTGGGTTCGAGCCCCACGTCGGGCTCTGTGCTGACTGCCAGCTCAGAGCCTGGAGCCTGTTTCAGTCTGTGACTCCCTCTCTCTCTGACCCTCCCTGCTCATGCTCTCTCTCTCTCTTTCCTAGAAATAAATTAAAAAAAGAAAAAAAAAGATTATGGCCTGAGTCAAAGTCAGACACCCAACCCGCAGAGCCACCCAGGTGCCCCTAGAAATCTGCTGTTGTTTAAATGTCTACCTTCCTCTGTATTGCCATAAGTTTCAGGAAAATAGTGATTTCATTGATTTTGGTTGTGTGGTTGGGTTAAGCATGGTCATGGGATATAATTGTGGCCAGTGGCAAGTCAGGGGAAAATCAGTGCAGGGCTCTAGGAAAGTTTCCTCAATGATGAAGAGACTCCTTGATTGAGGTGCCATTCTGGTTATTGCCATGTCTACTTGGCTCCCAGAACTATTGGAGTCAGTTTACAATCAGGGGGAGAGCCCCCGGAGGACAAGCTGGGAAGCCCAGAGCGACAGGGCAGAAATATGGAAGAATTTGAATTCATGGTGATGATGTTGAAACCTTGAAGAAACCAACTGTGGAGCATTCCTATTTCTGGATTTTTAAGTGAAATGATGAAGTCTTTGTAATTTAGACAGTCAAGTGCTTTTATTACTTGAGGTCAAAATCATCCAAATAATGTCACTTTTCTGGTTATTATGCAGATGACTTTGGTGAAAATTAGTCTTCATTGCTTATTCACTTACAGTTTAATAGGTAGAAGATAAAGGTGTGTTTTTCTTGTCGTTTCTTATGCTATAGAAAATTATAGGAAGCAAAAACTACTAGAATAGGAAAAAGTCTAATCCCGTTAAAAAAACAAAACCTACCCATTGCAAATTTTGTAAACCTTATAAATATATTACAGAATTGAGCAGTTTTCAAAATTTTTTGTCAGGAAGGCATAGTAGAATATTTCCAATTTAAAACGGTTTAACATTTGCAATTGGTTGCACATATTTTTTTTTTGGCTTTGTTTTTTTTTTTTAAGGTTGTAGGCAAAAGCAATCTGTTCCATGTTGTCTGTGAAGTTCATGGCAAGAACAAGATGCTGGCGTTAATAACCGAATTGATAAAACACAGGCAAAGCACCCACAGCTGTGTCAGTATCTTTCAAATAGAGAAATGTCAGTTCAGTGTTTACTTGGGGTCCCACCCCAGCAGGAAATTGGGTGCTGAGGCAAGCTGGGTAGAAGTCCAGGGCTCTGCATGATTAGCCATAGTATTAGGGGAGCAAATCAGAGGATTAGCTGAGGATAAACTATTATTAGACCTGTCAATATTCATTAATTGCTGGATAATACATACATCTCCTCTCTTCCTCAACACAGAATCTCTGTCTCTGTGTTTTGAGCATACACCCCACCCCCCACATATACTTTGAACCATAGCAGTCAGTTGTTTACTCCCCTTAGAGGCCCTTTAACTTTTGGTTGAAATTTTTCCAGGGTTCTGGTGATAAGTGTCCAAAACCCATATTCCAGAGATCTCTCTACTTAAAGAAGGCATGATAGAGCTCTCAGCATATACTTCCAGAGCCACACAAAGGAAGTTGTTCCAGAAAATGAGCAACTGGATGATTGTGCTAATAGAAACCTTGAAACCTTGATTGACAGGTTTTACCAGTTGCAGCAAAGGAAACTTTCCATTAAGTTACGTGATGGTGAGATTGTTCATCGTGAGCTCTCATAACTCATGACCTTATAACTACTGTTATTTCCTTTATTTTGCTTCCTGCCCCTCCTATGTCTTCTAACCCCACTCATTTGCCCACCGTCTCTCTTACAGTTTTGATGGGGGGAAAATTTCACCTTCCAAGAGCACAAAAGTAGTTTTGCAGCTTTTCACACGTAGAAAGTGTGAGGAATTACCACTGGGGTTGGATGGAAGTGAGTGACTATGGCAGTGATAGCAGATGAAACCAGAGAATTTGCCAGGAACCCCGTGGTAAAGGGCTGTGTGTACTAACTTGTAAAGTTTGGACTTACTCAAGTCACTTGGTTATGTAGCCTATGAGTGTCAGGTCAATGTAGGGTGGAACCCAAATTACCTAAATCCAGGGCTAGGATGTTCTCCTTTGTGGCTTGTTCTCTCCTTCAGTACGGGACCTTAACACAGTGACCTTAACCTCAGTGCCTGCCTTTGGAATAGTCTGGCCTGGAGAATGTGGAAAGTATAATAGCCCAAGTTCTTCTTTAGGTTGGGGCAGCACAGGCAGGTCCACTGAGGCTGTTGGCTGAAGGGTCCATGGCAGGCTTGGGCACAGTAGTTAGTCTATGGCTTCTAAAGCAGAGGGGGTCCGAGATTCATTGCCAGTAAAGACCAATAGAAGGTGCTCAGCCCATACAAAAATGAGGGCTGGGAATGGAGGCTAATGCTCGTGGGGCACTAACAGGTGAACATAGGTACAGAGTAGAAAAAGAGAGCAAATATTGCAAAGAGGGAACAGGGTTCAGGACTGTCTTCATTTTGAGTGGAAGGCTCAAAGCCCTTTGTTATATATTAGGTTTTTTTAAAGCTCTGGCTCTAGACAGTGTGTGTGAACTAGTCACCCTTGTTAAATGCACAGAAGTGGCAAAGAGCAAGTTGTAATGGAGCCCGTCCATTGTAGCTGAGATCCCCTTCATAGTATATCATTTTCATGCCCCAGTGAGGGTGCTTTCTACCTCCTTCCCTTGGTATCTTAGCACGTGTTTTTTGTTCTTATGTCCTAAGACCCTCCAAAAGGAGAGTGCCATTGAATATGTACCTTCTAAACATCCACTTGAGGATTACTAAGGCTTTAAAATCAATTTAAATACTCATTTGTTGAAATGCCTCTGCCTGAGAATTTCATATCGCTGTGGTATCCTAAACAACATCATTGTCCCAGAATAATGAGGCCAGAAAGAACTTGTCCACAAAAATGGACAAGAGAGATGGCAGAAGGGAGAAGATAGAATGACCCGAGGAAACCCCATTCCAGCTCCTTCCTGGGCTCAAAGGCAAACCCACTGCATGTTTTCAAGCAGGTCATACTGGTAAACCTGTTTTCGTGTGCTTGGCTAGGATTAAGTTCCAGCCAAGTTGTTGGGGTATTAGAATGCTCAGACTGGGGCAATGTTGGCTTGCTTTTAGCAGAGGGATTAGTGTTAATATGTGTCACCAAATGAGGTCTTTATTTCTCTGGCCTGTCGTGGCCAAACTAGAGAAGCTGACTTCTTCAACGTCTTTCCTTAGTGTCAGGATGTCCTCTTCATTTCAACTTGGAAATGCTAATGTACATTGAATTCTAGCTGGTGCCCTAAAATGGTCAAGGAACCTCTGTACCGCATTGCCCACTGACCAAATAGGGCTGCCCTCGTCCAAGACTTGCTTTGGGTTAATGACAGTTCCTGAACCCTAAACCCATGCCCTTTGGGGAAAACCGATGCTCCATCTGGCAACAGTGCTGATGCTTTTCAAGTTAGTTCAGAGCCAAGAAGAGACACAGCTCTTCCTAAAATAGTTTATGAATTCAGCAGCATATTACAGATGAAGGCACCAGAAAGTTTTTAAAAATATAAAATAAATGTACAAGGCTATGCCTTTATATGGAGCAGAGTTGCAAAAGTTATCTTTTCTAATTTGTTGGAGACTGGAAACTTCTTTTAGAATCCTCTGGGACTTTGAGTCCTGAATTAAATACTGCCTGTCATCTACTAAGGGACCCAGTAAAACCACCAGTGGCTCTAAGCTTTGAAATGCCGGGGTGCTTGGCTGGCTCAGTTGGAAAAGCATGTGATTCTTGATCACGGGGTCATGAGTTTAGTTCCCATGTTGGGTGTAGAGAATTACATACATATGGACAGACATTTATAAACAAACTTTAAACTTTCAAGTGTCATGATGAATGGATGCAAACACACTCATAGCTTGATCTTGGACATGGGACTTCCAAGCAAGATACAGAATGAAGACTCTTGCTTCATCCTTTCCTTTTTCCTTCTCCTGTTTTTCTGCTTTGATCCATTCCTTAGGACGGAGAAAGATGGCCGTGGTGTTGGTCAAATAATCATTTTCCTCCTGAGCAGCTCCGAAGCTTTTCAGAAGGACCATGTCTTCCATCAGTTCACTCATTTGAGATCTACATTCTTCAATGACTGAGACTCCCTATCTTCTCCTGTCCTATGCAATCCATTCTTAGGATTTGGAAATAGTCTGATAAACCCAAGTGGCATTAAGCACATTCACACTATTACCTATTTCCAGAACTTTTCATCATCCCTGACAGAAACTCTGTATTCATTAAACACCAGCTTTGGTGGCTTTGGTCAAACTTGTTGACCTCTCAGAGTTCCAGCTTTCTCATTGGTAAAATGGAGATCATGAAATATCGAATTATTATGATGGGAGAATAGAAACTTGGGTAAGAAAACCAACAGGTAGAATGAAAGCTTCACAGTGGGCAGAGAGTTTGGTTTTGTTAATTGAAATACCCCAAGCACTTAGAACGGTGTCAAGCATGGAAGAAGTGCTCAAAACATTTGTTAAATAGTAGAAGAATGAATGAATAAAGGTGCAGGTATGTTGGTCATTAATTCAGCAGGTATAGAGAGTGCTAGGAGCTATCAGAAACGTAGATATTTCTCTGTTCTTTCTTCATGGGCTGAAGAGGTTTGAAGCCTGCAGTAAGTAGTGGAGAATGATTCGAGAAGAGGTTCAAGAAAACCTGGAACTTTTAGAGAATAAAGACAAAGGATAAGAAAAGGCTTCAAAATGAAGAGGTATCCCCTAAAGAACTGAAAACACAGACTCAAGCAGAAATTTGTACATCGGTGTTCGTGATAGCATTTTTACAATAGCCAAAAGATGGATACAACACAAATGTCCCTCAACAGGTGATGGATGAACAAATTACATCCTATGCATACAATGAACAATTATTGAGCCTTTAAAAAGAATGACTGATATATTCCAAAACATGTATGAACCTTGAAAGCATTATGCTGAGTGAAATAACCTACAATCAGAGGAACATATTGTATGATTTCACTTTCACGAGGTAGAGCAGACAAATTCACGGAGACAGCAAAACTAGACATTACCAAGGGCTAGGGAAGGGGAGAGAAGGTGCTGGTGTTTAATGAATACAGAGTTTCATCAGGATGATGAAAAAGTTCTGGAAATAGGTAATAGTGTGAATGTGCTTAATGCCACTAAATTGTATACTTAGAGATGGTTAACCAAGTAATTTTTATGTATATTTTGCCTTGATTTAAAAAAGAAATCCCAGGGGCACCTGGGTGACTCAGTCCGTTGAGCGACTGACCCTTGATTTTGGCTCAGGTCCTTATCTCATGGTTCGTGGGTTTGAGTCCCCAGTTGGCTCTGGTTTATTGTGTAGCCTGCTTGGGATTCTCTGTTTCCCTCTCTGCCTCCCTCTCTCTTTCTCAAAAGTAAATAAATAAATATTTAAAAGTCACTCAGTCACAAAAACTGACATTTTGATATGCCCAGCAAACAAAGGAAACTCCATCTTGTTTTCTCTGTGCTCCTCTTTCTGGTACAGAGGACTTTGACATCGCACAGAATTGGCTCAACTCTAAACCCCACCACTTAAGGAAGGGAGGCTTTGGTCAAACTTGTTGACCTCTCAGAGTTCCAGCCTTCTCATTGGTAAAATGGAGATCATGAAATATCGAATTATTATGATGGGAGAATAGACATCATGTACATAAAATGCTTTAGCACAGTAGCTGACACACAGTAGGCAGGCAACAAATGGTCAATTCCTCTTGCCCTCACTTGCCCCTATTTCTCTTATCCTTACCAGCCTGCCCAGTGTCCTTCTCCATCTTGATTTCTTTTCTTCCATTTTGCAAAATTGGGTTCCATGATCTAGGCCCTAGATCTCTACCAGATGGTGTTCTCCCTGGCTGGCCTCAAGGAAGCATTCCCAGAGGGAAAGCACGTCCCAGTCAGG
>NW_027529428.1:14286383-14305852 GCF_008692635.1 Crocuta crocuta | reverse complement strand
GGTGTTGGGGGTGTGTGGGGGTGTGTGTTTTGAAAACCATGTGAGCCGCCATTTCAACTAGAGCCCATATTCCTTTCATTGTGCCTCTGAGTTGCCAGCTCAGCCTACTGAGCACAGTGCATCGTAGAATTCAGAGTCCAACCTGTTACTTGGAGCAACATCTTCTTTTCCTTACAGCAAAGCATAAAGGATCTTCCTTGACCCTATGGGTGTATGGCATTAAGTACTTGCTTCACTCTCCATTTTATAGTTATTTTTATTAAACAATTATGTAGGCATAGTTTTAAGAGTCAAAGAGTTCTACAGTGATTTAACTGAAAAACTCTGGCCTCCCCACTCATCCCTGGCCCTGGCCACCTGGAGACAGGGACTGTTTATTGTTACTGCCCTTACTGCTAATTTTTCACTCCACTTTCTACATGATAAGACTGGACGGCTCTACTTTGTTTTTTCTTGAGTTAAATATTCCCAACTGACTCTTTAGGATAAAAGATGAACATTTTCCTCGCTGAACAGTCTTTCCCTACTTGGTTCCTCCACCTTCTTCCTCCCTACAGGCTTCCATTACACATTGTTGGATTATATTAACAGTTGGTATTTATATTTATAGAATGATGGAAATCTTATTCCCAACTGTAATATTTTTGTTTTCTTGTACAACCTTGAGTATTTGTGTTATTTCTCTTGTACAATTACCTTTTATTTCCACGTAAATGACAATCACCTAAGTTTTTATTATTTTAGTTAATCTTTTTAAGATGTTGCATGTCTGAAAACAGGTCTACTCCACCTTCATATTTGATGAGTAGCTTGAGTATAGAGTTGTAGGTTAAACTAACCTTCCTCCAGAATATTAAAGCCATTATTCATTTTCTTTTAGTGTCTGGCATTGTTGTTGAGAAGTCTCATGACATTCTGATGCCTGATACTTTATTGATGATGTTTTTTTCCTGAAAGTACTGATGATCTTTGCTTTGTCAAGTTTCTGAACTGTGATGCAGTGTGCATGTCTGTGCGCGCGTGAGCGTGTTTACTGTGTTAGACATTCTCCGGGCTTTTTCAAGCCTAGAAACTCTTATCTTTCTCTTTCAGTAAATACTCCTATTATTTATTTGATAATCTTCTTTACTTGATTTACTCTGAACTCTCTTTCTAGGACTCTTTTGGAATGCTGGATCTCCTACATGGATATTTCAGTTGTCATGTATTTATTTTGTCTTCTATTTTCTCCTCCTTTGCTTTATGTTTTATATTTTGGAAATTTTTTTCAAGTTTGAGTCCTTCTGTGGACATTTTCATTTGGGTTAGGTCTTTCAGTTTGTTTGCATCCTCTTCAGTCCCTTTCATTAATAGATTGTATTATCAATATGTAAATGTTTCATCTCCTTGGTTAAATGTATTCCTAGGCATTTTATTCTTTTTGGTGTAATTGTAAATGAGATTGCCTTCTTAATTTCTCTTTCTCATAGTTCATTATTAATGTAGAGAAATGCAACAGATTTTTGATTTTGCATCCTACACCTTTGTATCCTGAATTTGTATCCTCCATCTGTTAATTAGTTCTAACAGTTTTTTTGATGGAGTCTTTAGGGTTTTTTATATATGACAGAATCATGTCATCTGCAAATAGTGACCCTTCTTTTTTTTTTTCTGTTTGGATACCTTGTATTTGTTTCTCTTGCCTAATTATGGCAATAATATTCAACATAATATTTAGGATGTTATGTTGAATCAAAATGGCAAAAATATTGTTCAGCATAATATTTAGAATATTATGTTGAATAAAATTGGCAAGAATGGGCATCTTTGTCTTGTTCCTGATCTTAAAGGGAAAGCTTTCGGTCTTTCACCAGGGAATATAGCGTCAGCTGTGGGCTTGTCATATGTGGCCTTTATTGTGTTGAGGTATGTTTCTTCTGTACCTGTTTTGTTGAGGATTTTTATCATAAACGGATGTTGAATTGTGTCAAATATGTTTTCTGCATCTATGGAGATGATTATATGATTTTCATCCATTTTTTAAATGTGATACATCGCACTGATTTATGGATGTTGCACCCTCCTTGCATCCCTGGAATAAATCTCACTAGATCATGGGTATGACTCTTTCAACTCTTTAATGTTGAATGTGGCTTGCTAATAATTTGCTGAGGATTTTTGCATCTGTGTTCGACAGGGATATTGACCTGTGATTTTCTTTGCTTATGGTGTCCTTGTCTGCTTTTGGTGTCAGGATGATGCTGGCCTCATAAAATGAGTTTAGAAGAGTCCACACCTCTTCTGATTTTGAAAGAGTTTGAGAAGGACTGGTATTAATTCTTTCTTATATGTTTGGTAGAATTCACCAGTGAATCCATCTTGTCCTAGACTTTTGTGTGTTGGGAGATTTTTAACTATTGATTTAATTTCCCTACTAGTGACTGGTCTGTTTAGACTTTCTGTTTCATCATGCTTCAGTCTTAGTAGGTCGTATGTTTGTAAGAATTTATCCTTTTTTTCTAGGAAGTCCAATTTGTTGGTGTATAATTGTTCCTGGCTGTCTCTTATGTTCCTTTGGAGTTCTGTGGTAAGAGATGTAACATCCCTTACATTTCTGATTTTATTTGTTTGAATCCTCTGTCTTTGTTTCTTGGTGAGTCTAGCTAGAGGCTTGTCAATTTGTTTAATTTTTCAAAGAATCAGCTGTTAGTTTTATTGATCTTCTCTATTGTCTTTTTAGTCTCTATTTTATTTCTGCTCTAACCTTTGTTATTTTCTTTTTTCTACTAACTTTGGGCTTCATTTGTTCTCTTCCTAGTTCCTCGAGTTAAAAGTTAGGTTGTTTGAGACTTTTCTTGCTTGGAGTAGGAATCTATCACCATGAGCTTTCCTCTTAGAACTGCTTCTATTGCATCCCACAAATTTTGATGTGTTATATTTCCATTTTCATTTGACCAAAGGTATTTTTTCACTTGTCTTTAGATTTCTTCTTTGACTTATTGATTGTTTAGTAATACGTTGTTTAATCTCATATATTTGTGAATTCTCCAGTATTCCTCGTGTGATTCAGTTCTAGTTTCATACAATTGTGGTCAGAAAAGATGCATGTGATAGGGAAGTATCACATTTCCAGACGTCAAGCTACATTGCAAAGCTGTGGTAATCAAAACAGTATAGTACTGACCGAAAAATAGGCACATATGTCAAAGGAACATAATGTAAAACCCAGAAATAAGCCCATATTTAATAAACCGTGGAGAAAAAGACAGCCTCTTCACCAAAGGTGTTGGGAAAACTGGACAGCTACATGCAAAAGAATGAAACTTGACACCTTTTTTACGCCATACACAAAAATAAGCTCAAAATGAATTAAAGACTTAAACATGAGACCTGACACCATAAAAATCCTAGAATAGAGCACAGGAAGTAATTTCTCTGACGTTGGTCACAGCATCATTTTTCTACATATGTCTCCTCAGGCAAGGGAAACAAGCAAAAATAAACTGTTGGGACTATATCAAAATAGCTTCTTCACAACAAAAGAAACAGTTGACAAAACTAAAAGGCAACTTACTGGATGGAAGAAGATATTTGCAAATGACATATCTGAAAAAGGGTTAGCATCCAAAGTTTATAAATAACTGATACAATGCAACAGCAAAAAACCAAATAATCCAAATAAAAAATGGACAGAAGACATAAGCAGACATTTCTGCAAAGAAGAGATTCGCAGAGCCAACAGATACATGAAAAGATGCTCAACACCCACTCATCATCAGGGAAATGCAAATCAAAACCACAATGAGATACCACCTCACACCTGTCAGAATGGCTAAACTCAAAGACACAAGAAGTAAATGTTGGTGGGGATGTGGAGAAAAAGGAACCCTGGTGTGCTGCTGGTGGGAATGAAAACTGATGCAGCCGCTGTGGAAAGCAGTATGGAAGTTCCTTGAAAGTTAACAGTATAGAACTGTCTTATGATCCAGTAATCCACTACTGGGTATTTATCCCACGTATATAAAAACACCAATTCAAAGGAATACATGCACCCTGTATGTTTATTGCAGCATTATTTACAATAGTCAAATTATGGAAGCAGCACAAATGTCCACTGATGGGTGGATGNATATATATATATATATATATATGTTCAATGGAATATTACTCAGCCATGAAAAGTAATGAAATCTTGCCATTTGCAACAACATGGATGGAGCTAGAGAGTATAATGCTAAGCAAAATAAGTGAGAGAAAGACAAATACTATGTGATTCCACTCATATAATGAATTTAAGAAATAAAACAAATGAGCAAAGGAAAAAAATGGCAGACAAACCAAGAAACAGACTCTTAACTATAGAGAACAAACTGATGGTTACCAGAGGGGAGGTGGATGAGGAGAAGAATGAAATAGATGATGGGGATTAAAGAGTACATCTATCATGATGAACACTGAGTGAGTAAGGTATAGATTGTTAAATCACTACATTGTACACCTGAAACTAATATAACACTGTATGCTAGCTATCCTGGAATTAAAATTAAAAATTTAATGAAAAAGATGTTTGACACAATTTCAGTGTTCTTAAATTTATTATGACTTGTTTGTGGCCTAATATTTGATCGGGACTAGAAAATGTTTTATGTGCACTTGAGAAGAACATGTATTCTGTTGCTTTTGGATAGAATATTCCGTATGTACCTTTCAAGTCCATCTGGTCTAATATGTCATTTATGGCTGATGTTTCCTTATTGATACTCTTTGTCTGGGTGATCCACTGATATAAGTGGGATACTAAAGTCTCCTAAATTACTATATTGCAATCTATTTGCCTGTTTCTCTTTATCTCTGTTAATAGTGTTGGGTGTGTACATATTTATAAATAGTACATCCTCTTGCTGAGTTGACACTTTATCATTATGTGACACCCATCTTTGTCTATTACCAGAGTCTTTGCTTTGACATCTACTTTGTCACATTTAGCTTTTGATTTTCATTTGCATAGAATATCTTTTTCCACGTCTTTACTTTCAACTTGTGTATGTCCTTATGTCTAAAATAAGTCTCTTGTAGGCAGCCCAAAGATGGGTTTTGTTTTTCTTTTCTGTTAAATCCCTTCAGCCATTCTCTGTTTTGTGGAGAATTTAGTCCATTTACACTTACAATGATTATTGAAGGTATGTACTGCTCTTAAGGGATGTAGACTGTGTGCACCATCTTGATGCTCTCCTTTTGCCTTGCTCCAGCTAACTGGTATCTCCCAGAAAAGAAATCACTTATCTTAAGCCCCAGTTTTTGTGCCTCCTACCCAGAAGACACCCCCATATTGCCTGGCTCTGGTGACCAGAAGGATTTATGCTTGTGAGCCCGCAAGACTATATATTTGCATAAAAGCTCTTGCTGAGGGTCTGGCTTCCATTCAGCGTAGATCTAGCTGCTGAGGTCTTCCCCTTTGTGATACTGGCAGTTCTTGGTACATCCTCCATTACTGTGAGATATTAAAAGTATAACAGGGTGCTTGGGCAATTCCAAGGTTAGAAAACAAAGAGCTCAGACAAGGTTGAATGACAAGGTTCATGTCTTACATGGGAGCACTCCTTAAAGACTGTGAGAGGTAGTTGCTTCATCTCTTGTATGTAAACCAACACAGAAGAATCAGACAGAATAAAGAAACATATTTGGAATATGTTCCAAATGGAAGAAGATGATAAAACCTCAGAAAATGAAACATTAATGAAATGTAGATAAGTAATTTACCCAGTGTGTTAATGGTCATAAAGATGCTCACTGAACTACGGAGAAAAATGGATGAAGACAGTGAGGACCCTAACAAAGAGAAGGAAAATACAAGAAAGTAATAAATAGAAGTCACATAGTTGAATGATACCATAACTGAAATTACTGAAATAATTCAGTAATGAAATATACATTGTTGGGGGCTGGTGGTTCAACAGCAGACTAGATGAAGCAGAACAAAGGGTCAGTCAAGTCAAAGACAAGGTGGTGGAACACACCTAACAAAAGCAGCAGTTTATAGGAATTCATCATCACCAAACCAGTCTTCTAAGAAATATTAAGGGGACTCCTTTAAGCTAAAAGAAAGGGCATTGATTAGTAACAAGAAAACACATGAAAGAATAAATCTTACTAGAAAAGTAAACATACAGTAAAGATAGTGGATTAATCATTTATAAAGCTAGTGTGAAGGTTAAAAGATAAAAGTAGTAAAATAACTATAATTATAATTAGTTAAGGGATACACAAGCTAACAGGATGTGACATCAAAAAGGTGGTGGGGAGAGTAAAAAATGTTGAGGCTTAGAAAGTTAACTAGACTTAAACATGCAAGTTGTTGCATGTAAACCTCATGGTAACCACAAAGACGGACAGTAAATACACAAAGGAATAATAAGAGAAAGTAATATAAACAGACCACTAAAGAAAGCCATCATACCACAGAAGAAGACAGCAAGAGAAAAAAAGAACAGAGAATAAACATAAAAAGAGCTAGAAAAAAATAATAAGATGGCAATAAGTACATACAGACCAGTATTTTAGTTACAATATTTAACTTCTAAGAGCTTCTCTTACTCTCCAAATGTTCCTTTTAAGAGCATCCTGTGCTTATTTTATACATTGCAATATCTTTTGTCTTCAAGCTATGAATTACAAAGGGTTTTTTTGGACAAGTTCTTCAATTTTTTCCATTGACATTCTTTCTTAATTTTTTCCCCTTAGTTTAATTTAGTCTCTATTTCTTTGTGAAATGTTTTTTTCTAAAATTTTGAGTGATCCTTGGCTGATTGTTCTTAAGAAAAATGGACTGAAATGATGAGTAAAACTCTGAGCATGAGCAGGGCTTGGTGACTGGTGGTTTTCCCTTCCCATGATAGAGTCCAGGATCTGGCCATTTTGAGTGGGTATTCTAATCATTCGTAACTGCAGATCCTTCTTCTTGCTTGCATCAAAAATTGCCAAATTCTGTCCGGGAGTGTATGAAGACAGGAATATAAATCTGGTTGAATCATTCTGGAAACTGAGAGGATTGGAGCTCTTGAAATGGACAAAAGGGGTTCCCAGCGTGTTGGCTTTATTTCCATCCAGACATTCTGGTTGATTACTTCCAGAGTGTAAACTTGGAGATTACTATCAGAATTATGGGGAAAAATCCTCTGGATTCAGAGGAAGATCTAAGGGGTCTCTTATTTGTTGTATGAGTAGGAGGAGGTGGAAATATTCTTTAAAATACCAAATTTAAAATAATTGGATGCAAAATGAATTCCCATTAATAGGGGCAAGGTAAGGTAAACTTTGGTGCAGCCACATCACGACACACTAGGAAGCCTATAAAAACCGTAATTGGAACAAGCGTGTGTCACAGGAAAATGGTCATTATGCATGGCAAAAAATGTGTAGTAGGGTAGTGTTTTTTATTTAAAACAACCAAGAACTTTTTCACTCTATAGTTTCTGTCTCCATAAACATTTCAGTAGTAAGACCAGGGAAGTGTTGATAAGATACTCCAGGGGCTAGCGTTCCTCATAAATCAAGACTAAAAAATTGTCTTTCTGAAAAAAAAAAATTTTTTTCCCATGTGACACAGCTGTAAGGAAATCATTTTCCCAACCATTTTGGCTGTTTATTTTCTACATTGAATATTGTAATCTGTATGGTTCACAGATGTTTTTGCACGATTATCTGGCCAAATTAGGAAGTGTATGGTGCAAGCCCCGTGACATCCAGTTATCCAGTAGCCTGCAGCAAGTATCTCTGGCATGAACTCAGAGAACTGAGGGACTCTGGGGCCACGAGGCAGATAAAATGAAGAGTGAAAGTGAGCCAGTTGCAAACATCTTTGGAAAAAACCCAGCTTTTTTGTTTTATTCCTGACCGTAAAGGAAATGCTTCTAGTTTATATACTCATTAAGTATGAAATGGCTATTGGCTTAGCATTGCTATCTATTTTTATCATTTTAGAGAAATGTCCTTGTAATCCTGGTTTTCAAATAATTTCTATTTTAAAAATGCTTAATCAATTTTACAAAGCGCCTTCTGGACATTTTTTTTGGTTAAGACTTGTCTCATTTGATCCACTGATATGCCACATCAGATTACTTATATTAAATTCTCCTAACATAGTTTGAGAATTATGACTTGGTCATGGTGAGTTATGTCCTTTATATCACTGAATTTGATTTGGGATTTTTTTCCTATGCGTTCATAAGTGATACCGATCTATGGGGCACATACGTGATTGTGTACGCAGGCACACAAATCATCCTTGTCAGTTGTAGAACAGGATTATTTTACCTCAGAGCAGAGCATCAAATCCATGAACAAAACCTGTTAGAACTGCAAGAAGCAAAGGAGAAGTGTACACTGACAATTAGAGATTTCAATACATTTTTCTCTCAGTCATTGATAAGACAGAAAATCTGCAAAGATGTGGAAAATTTGAACAATACTATGAACTAATTTGATCTGACATAGATGGAACATTCTACCTAACAAGAGCAGAATACAATCTTTATAAGTGTACATGTGACATTTACCAAGATAAACTTTATTCTTGTGTTAATTTTTATTGCTTATTTTTTTTTAGGTTTTTTCTTTTTGAGAGAGAGAGAGAGACAGAATGTGAGCAGGGGAGGGGCAGAGAGAGAGAGACACAGAAGCCAAAGCAGGCTCCAGGCTCTGAGCTGTCAGTACAGAGTCCAGTGTGGAGCTCAAACTCACAAACCATGGGATCATGACCTGAGCACAAGTTGGACGTTTCACCAACTGAGCTACCCAGGCACCCCTATAGTCTTGTGTTTAGATCTTCATATATTTGTTAGATTTATCCCTAAGTATATCATATTTTTAATGATCTAAAAAGAACTGTTATTTTAAACTTCAATTTCCAACTGTTGGTAGTAAGTATAGAAAGACAATATTTGTATATTGCAATTGTATCCTGCAATTTGCTAAATATACTTACTAATTTTACTGGGTTTTTTTTTTATGGTAGATTTCATAGGATTTTCTATACAGATTATTATGTCGTCTGTGAACAACGAAAGTTTACTTTTTCCTTTCCAGTATGGATGCATTTTGCTAATTTTTTTTCTTGCCTTATTGCATTGTCTAGACTCTCCAATACAGTGGTGAATAGAAATGGTGAGAAAAAATGTCTTGCTCCTGATTTAGGAGCAAACCATTCAGTCTGTCATTATTAAGTGTGCTCTTAGCTCAAAATATTTGGAAAATGCTCTTTGTGAGTTGAAAAAGTTCTTGTTCTCATTGCTGAGAGTTTTATCTGGAGCAGATACATTTTGTCAAGTTCTACTTCTGCATCTATTAGGACAATCATACAGTTTTTCTCTTTTAATCTCTTAATATTATAATTAATATTGATTTGATTTTAGATGTTAAACCAGTCCTGCATCTTTACAGTGAATCCCATGTAACCATGATGTATTATCCTTTTTATATATTGCTGGGTTTGATTGGCCAACAGTTTGTTAAGAATTTTTACAGTGATGTTCACGAGGGATATTCATCTGTTTTCCTGTAATGTCCTTGTCTTATTTTGGTATCAGAGTCTCTTGGAATGAATTAGGAAAGATTCTTTTTTTTTTTTTTTTTTCCCAACTTTCTGGAAGAGATTGGGTAGAAATGGTATTCTTTCTTTCATAAATGTTAGGTGGAATTCATTAGAAAAGCTATTTGGAAGGCCTTGAATGCCAGACTCAAGAGCTTGGCCTTTTGCTGAAACCTTCNCATAAATGTTAGGTGGAATTCATTAGAAAAGCTATTTGGAAGGCCTTGAATGCCAGACTCAAGAATGCTTGGCCTTTTGCTGAAACCTTTGCAGGCTCCCACGGTATAAAGATGCTGTCCACAAAGTGTGTTTGGGGAAGACAAATTGGTCAGCTGTAGGCAGGAGATAGGTTGTCAGTGAAGACCCAGCTATAAATACTAGGAACAACATTATATTATTACTTCCCAAATTCCTGCGTGATCAACCATGGCTCCATTCCCTCCAGCCCACATGCTGGAGGGAATTCTCTACACAGAAAGAAAAGGGACTCCATTAGATGAAAACTGAAAAGAGGCTGGAAGATGTCTTTCCCTGATGGAGAGGCGATGAGGGGGCTGTGGCTTTTGTCACTTAAAAATGACCCTTGGTGGCCAGGATTTCTAGCTCAGCGACATAAATCCAGCCTGGCTGGACACTTACTTTATGGGCTGCCAAGACCATAGTCAGATGGCAGCACTGTTAAGTGACCTGAACTTTTTTTTTTTTTTTTTTTAAAGAAAAGTGATTATTTCAGATTTCCCTTACAGGTTGAACGAGTCACCAATCTTAAGAACTTGGCCACTTTCCCCCAACACTGGCCATTTGTCATCTTGAACAAGCCTAGCCTTCTGTTCTGGACATGGTAGCCTCCATATCCCCCTTCTGCCCTGCTGATGAGTCATAAAGAACAATACTGCAGTTCGATCATCTGAGGGCAGCAGCCCCCACTCAGGGAGTTTCGTTGTATTGCATCAGCTCTCGGGATAGGCGAGGCCAGACAAAGAGCTTAGAAACTGTAACTCCAAAACTGACAACATGAATGAATTGAAGACTGAAACCATTGTATTTTATAAGCTCTTTTCAGCTCGTGAGCCAACATCTTTCCCCAAATATAAGTCATATGTGAACAGCTTTAAGCATTTTTCTGTGCTACTACTAAAACAATGCCTACGTAGTAGAAAAGCCAGCACACCTTTCTCATATAATGTGCTGCTGGGAGGGAGGTGCACTTGACATCAATGGAAAATTCAGCGGATTAGGGAATGGCTTTCAGTTGGCATCTGACTTAGCGTTGTCAATACGGGTGGTGTTATTTTAAAGAGAACATCCTGCACGGTGATTTTCATTGTAAACCAAACATCTGTGATGTCAAACTTCCAATAAAATCTCTTTCTGGGAAATGAACCTGCAATATGTGCACAAGGTAAATGTCTTTTCTTCCAAATAGCCCTGGGAGAGAGAGAGAGGAAAAAACAAAACCCTCACATTTGGGTAGTACACATCTGTTATCCCATCTGGTCCTTAGAACGTATCTGTGTGGAAGTGACTAAGTCACATTTTTTTGTTGACTTATTTTACAGTGGAAGCAATGGAGGCTTGGAGATGAAGAGAATTTACCAGGATTATAAAGGAAGTAAGTGGCAAAGCAAAGGGTGGAATTGAAATCTTTGAAGTCTGGCTTCTACGCTTTTACCTTTATGGCATGTTGCGTCTCCTGAATGGAAGTACGGATGTGGTGATTAAGGGCTTACCCGTTGGCAGAACTCAAAATACATACACCTGGTACATAATAACACAGGGCAAGACAGTATTCCTCCCCTGGATTTTAATGTTTTATAAAGAAATTCCCGAACGTTACATTTCCAGAGAGAAAGAACTGTTGTGTTTTGCTGGTAAACAGGATATTATTTCTGTCCATTCAAGACACTGTTTGGATGATAGTTCAGAGAACTTATGGATAGAATCTTAGTGAAAAGGAGATGATCATAGAAAATGTGAGTTTGCTTAAATGTATAAATTAGAAATTCCTGGACTTGGGGTGAGAGCATTTTTAAAATCTATATGTAGGCGCTAGGAGGTATGGGGCTCCCATAAAGGAAAAATAAAAATTTGTGACTATATATGTTTTTTTCTAGGTGTATTTTTTGGTTTTGGTAGACTTTTTTTTTTTTTTACGTTTATTTATTTTGAGAGAGAGAACAAATGGGGAAGGGGCAGAGAGAGAAGGGGACAGAGAATCTCAAGCTGGCTGTGCATGTCGGTGTGGAGCCTGACGTGAGGCTTGAACTCACAGACTGTGAGGACATGACCTGAGCTGAAGTCACGAGTCAGATGCCTAACTGACTGAGCCACCCAGGTGCCCTCGTTCTGTTAGACATTTTTTTTTTAATTTTTTTTAATGTTTTATTTATTTCTAGGAGAAAGAGGGACAGCGTGAACAGGGGAAGGTCAGAGAGAGAGGGAGTNAAAGTCGGACGCTTAACCAACTAAGCCACCCAGGCGCCCCTCATTCTGTTAGACTTTTAAAGAGGAGTCTGTTTCTTGAAGAACCGTCACTCTGATGGACACTGATACAGGTCCTTTTTGCCCCTGCCAATGCAGTCCCCAAATATTTTTCCATCTCTTGAGCTCCCTGAGAGCTTGTTGTCTGCCTGCCACATTGACCTGGTGCACATTAAACATGGCTTTCTCTGCCTTGTTATTTAACTGTATGTATAAGAAAGAGGGACTACTTCTCTGTTATCTGTGTGTGTTTCAGGGGACCCAGAGCCCTGCTGTGTATGGAGTAGATGTTTACAGATGCAGGATCACCTGGGGGGGCTCAGTCGGTTATGCATCTGACTCTTGGTTTCAGTTCAGGTCGTGATCTCATAGTCCGTGAGTTCGAGCCCTGCTTCGGGCTCTGTGCTGACAGTGTGGAGCCTGCTTGAGATTCTCTTTCTCCTTCTTTCTCTGCCCCTCCCCTGCTCATGCTCGCCTCGCTCTCAAAATAAACAAACTTAAAACTCACAGATGTAGGGATGTCACCTTTCAGCAGTCTCATCACTAAGTCAAATTTTATTACTGACTCATTTTGCAGATGAGGAAATGAAGGCACGGAGTTGGAAGAGAATTTACTGGGACTATAAGCAAGTAAGTGGCAAAATGACGATCAGAGCTTGAACCTTTTAAATTCTTGTCCTAGAGCACGTGGAGGCTTGTAGGATCAAGAATTCTTGTAGCCATGCTATATTAGGTGCTTCGCTGGCGAATCAATTCTGCAGACAAAACTGAAGTAACAGGTGTGATGTTCAAGTATCCGGATAAGTTTTAAATAGTGTCAGTGGTATAGAATAACCTGGGTGAGTGTTACCTCATTTAGTGTAACCCCCTTGGCTGCTTGTCCGTTTGTTTCAAAGATGGTGCCTTTGGCTCTAAGCATGTTTTGTAAGGTTTTCATGTTGGGAGTGGCATGGAGGGTCTCCAAATGGTATTAACTGGCACATTAAATTACTGTGTCCCCTGATGGAACACTCAGTGATTTTTCCTGTTCCAAAATATTAAGTCCACCCTCAAGGATAGAAGGCTTGCTGTAATGGTATGCGTGTCGAAGAGCTTTGTGCTCCCTGAACGTAAATTCACAAAATGATCTCCAACTTGTGTGGGGTATCAGATGTCATTCAAATAGACAAATGATTTCTTAAGAGAACTTTGTTCAAGAGACTATGTGCAGTTGAAGGCGTAAGTTCTGGTATGCTTGCTAACAAAATATTGCTTGCATCATGAGATCGATGTAGCTTAACAAATAGTAGCGGGGCACTTAAAAAGTGCTTAACTTTGTGCTATACATGGTGTGGGAGGGGCCACAAAGTTTACCAATGCTCCCTTCTTCATGAAGTTGTATTGCATTCAGTCAGGAGGCTACACACATAAAAGTAGGTAATCCCAATATAATGGTGTGCATGTTATTATAGAACGCCAGATAGGCAAGAGACCTCTGATTCAAATTGGGGCATCAGGGAAGCCTTCTTGGAGGAGGTGATACCTGAGCAAAATCTTGGAATAAGATTAAGAGCCAAGTGAGAAAGACGAGAGGGCACTGGGAACAGAGAGAAGAGCATGAGAAAACGGACAGCTTTGTGTACGAAGCAGCCTTGTGTGTGAGATGGGGGAGGGGTAGTGTTTGAGGGTGGATTGCAGGCAGTTGAGCATCAGAGCATGGAGTCTGGGCTGAAGGATGTAGGGTATAGGAGAACTGAGTACTAGGGATCAGGTCAGGGTGGTCTTGAGTCTGAGGACCTTGGCTTTTGTTTCACAGAAGTCATGTAAGATAGAGAGTGACACCATCATATTTGCGCTTGGGAAAGATGATTGCATGGTTTGAAACCCTGCAAGCCCGACAGGCCATTGCTATAATAAATTATGTACCCTGATGAGCAAAATGCTGGCTGCATAGCATCCAAAAAGCCACCTGATCTCACCTTAAAAAGTTAATAATTCATGACATTGTGTGGAATCACTCTGCCCCCTAAGCGCCAGATAGTATGGGCTGTGACATCCATTCTCCATCCTGTGGAAAGTCCACTGTCTTAACCAGAGAGTTCTAGGAGATTTTGTACCCTGTGGCTCTGAGCTCTGACAGCTCCTAAGCTCGCTTGAGTTACCGGATTGTTCTGGAAGTCTCTTCCTTCTTCTGCCGTGTCAGCCCAGACCGAGGCCTGGGCTCCTTTCTAGGACTTTCATCAAAAGCTAGTCACATCTGCTGTTACGGTTCTACAAACTTGACCAAAGGGCTGGAGACCTGAGAGCCTTGGGTTGGGAGCACAGAGAATGTGACCGGTCTGCAGTCGTATGGGATATGTTCCCATCGCCTGCCAGCTTGAGCCCCGACGCCTACCGTGTGCCACCTTGGTCCTTCCCACCCCTGGTCCGAGCCCTCTCTCCATGGGGCGCAGCGCCATTCAGCCATGTCTAGCTCACCCGCCACACTCAGCCCGGGACTCCCTCGGTGAATCCAAAGGTTTTCCTCTTCTCTTCGCAGTATAGAAATTTCCCTTCCCGGGGAGGTGAATGTTGCCAGGACAAAGGGAACTACAGTCAGTCTAGGTTGAAAGTAACTTTTCCCGGCCCAGTTTCCCCGGATTTCTCAGAGAACAAACTGGTGTGCCACTTTCGGCAATTTGGCACTATTAATTAGGCCCATTGAAATCTTGAAATCTTGTCTGCCTCCCAGTGGGGACAGTTCACAGAGGCCTGGAACACAGTGCCTGCTGCCCGGGAGGGAGAAGCGAGGAGAGCAGCACGTAGCCTCTAGGTTCCCCCACCTCCTCGCGGGAGGCTCTCACACCTCCAGCCACAGATGCTTGGTTTTCTTCTCTGGGTGGAAGCAGGCACCAGGGCTCACGGCTGAAAGGAGGCTGCTTTTCTGGTTTCAGAACTGTTGGTTCACATTTGGCTTCTATTCTGTGACATGCATGGGCGCCCTTCAGAGCTGACCTCACTTCTTAACACATGAAAGAAAAAACCAGGGTCCTAGGATGCTTTGGATTTTCCAAAACAGTGTTCTCTTTTGTTTTTTTTATACTCACAGCTCATAGGCTGTTGCTGAATTTCTAGCCTTCTTACGGGAGCTAACGTTACTCTGTGGGTGACTTGGGGTGTCATCTGGTGGATGGGGTGTCCTTGCTGGATCACTTCAGGCAGGCGTTTTCTGCTTCCCCAACGGGGGGCCTGTTACCAGCTGTGTCAGACACGTATCACAGCCTCGTATCAAAGACACGTATCAAAGTGACCCTGGGGTCTCTTTTAACCCCGGACCCCAATATTTCTTAGGGAAATTGGTTTGGAGAAGCCTCCAGTGTTTCTAAGGACGAGGCAGGTAATACGGAAAATATGCAGTGGTTGAAAAGACGGAAAATGCTCGATCCTGTCTACAGCCGGTGTATGTATCTAAATGGTGCACCTGTAGAAACCTCCCTCTAGAGAACATTGCTTCTGAGCTCGCACACAACTCTGTACCCGAATGACTCTGCCAAGATGTGACCCTGGGAGGCTCTACCTTGAAGGTAGGAAAGGCCTCCCTTTGAACGGGTGAAGCGCTTGTACTTGTGTGAATTGGGAATCATGCTCCAGGTTCTTCGTTTCTTCTTGATTCAGGCTTCCTTTGGAACGAGAAACACGGCTTGCTTCCTAGTGTCCGTACAGCCTTGTCGAGTTTTTCCACCGATGCAGGGATGGCGCCTGACATTCCCGTCCGGTCTGGGGGTTCCCTGCAGACAGAGGGCACAGTGGAGCTAGGCACCCGCTAGGTTCTCCTGAATGAGGGGACCGCCTAGCATGACACATCAGCCACTCTGGGAGAAAGCTCAGGCACACCGCTGCCCTGACATGACAGGGCAGGTGTGGAGTAGAGCTTTCTCGCGTGCCCACCAGCCCAGCCCAGCCCAAGCCACGGCCATCTGCCTGCCCTCCATAGTCCTCTAATTTATCCCCTTGGTTTTGCCATTATGTCCCTGCAGTCTGTTGTCAGCAAAGCAGTCAGCATGATCCCTTTCAGATGGGGAGTCACTCTGCTGCCCCCAAACCCTTTAAAGACGTTCCATCACTTAAAATCCTAAATCCTGGAGCAGCTGAGCTTGGGGTTCAGTTGGATAAGTGTCACATTCTTGGTTTCAGCTCTTGTCATGATCCCACAGTTGTGAGATGGAGCCCCGTGTAAGAGCTCTGCACTGAGTGTGGAGGTTGCTTGGGATTCCCTCTCTCTCTCTCTCTCTCTCTCTCTCTCACACGTGCTCTAGCTCTCCCTCTCCCCTGCTTGCTTGCTCTTTCTCTCTTTTGCTCTCTCTAAAAGAAAGTCTTCTAAAATTTTTTTGACATTTATTTTTGAGAGACAGAGCATGAGCAGAAGGGCAGAGAGAGGGAGACAAAGGATCTGAGACAGGCTCCAGGCGCCGAGCTGTCAGCAGAGAGCCTGACATGGGGCTCGAACTGCGGAACCATGAGATCATGACCTGAGCTGAAGTTGGACACTTAACTGACTGAGCCACCCAGGTGCCCCTACAATGGTGCCTTTCTTTTAAAAGGAAGATTGAAAAATAAATGGGCCAAATAGTTAATCTTGGTATGGGATAATTATCATCTTTCAACTTGGCTGCCTCTGGTGAGACACTAACAGGTCTGGTGAGTTGTTAACGGTAGAATACTTCAGCGACATCTCCCGTTCTTTGAGGCTGTTTTCCAGAAAGGGGTGACTGAGCTATCTTCAGTGATTTCAGTTGTAAAAAAGGAGAATGATGTGAGGAAAAGCTCATTTAAAAGTTCTGTAGGAAAAAAAAAAAGGCTTATGGCACTTATCTCAAAAATAAACTTTTATTTAAGTTACATGTACAGTTTATTAAGAAAAGAAAAATGTTTATCTACAGGTCAGCAGGACTGCATGTGTTTCCAACATGTGACTCTAGTAAGATCCTGAGTGTTAGAATGTTGTTACATGCTCTGGACTCCGAGGCATTCCATGCTCTTAAATCACATTTTGGTATCGAGTGACATTTTAGAAGGGGCAAGATAGTTTTTTCAAGGCCAGTCATTTTTTTCAGAGAATTCTTTTCACTAGTGCCTGTGTATAAATTGAGAAAAACCTAGGTCTCAGGTAGATTCCAGAACACCTAAGATCCATCAGTCAGCTGACCCAAGTCACACTTCTTCCTATCTTCTTGGGCCTGTCTTTCCTTAGGAGAACCTTACCATGGAGGGTAGGTTGTGGTACAGCTTGTTTGCTCCAGTACTTTTATACACAGGAGGGAAGTTTCCTGTCCATAAATCTCTTCAGGGAATCTTTACTTTTCACTTCGCAATCTAGTAATTTACTTCTACTTCATACAGAGGGCCAAGAAGAATTACTCTGGAACTTCGGGCATCTCGGCGCATAGCACATAACAGTATTCCTCCGTGCTGACATAGTGCTAGTGTTCTACTTCTAGAACACTATTATCCTGACATAGTGCTAGTGGTCTACTTCTGGTGTGCCGCCATATTGGATGGCAGCCATTAAGAGCATCTGAGACACCTGGGAAACTGCTCAGGGACCCTAACATCGATAGTCAAGGGGCCTCAGCAAACACGTAGTGTGACATCCATCTTAACCTTCACACAGCTCTACCTCCTTTTCTGAAAGGGGAATGGCAGGAAGCACGTAGAGTTTGGAATCTGCTGTTATCTGTGGCCCCAGTTTTCACATCTATAAAATGGAGGCATTGACTTATCCAGGTTGGGATGAAGATCATATAAAATACATGCCAGCATCAATCTAGCCTATTATTAAGCATATGGTTAAGAAGTTAAGGGAGATTCAAAGTGCATCAGCTGCCATCCAAACACTGCGCAGGTCACCAAAAACTCGCTTCCATGTCCCAGGTAGTAAAGGCAAAAGGTCGAGGCAGAAACACACCACCTCCATTTCTGGGATTTAAATCGTGTAAGCCTCGAAGCCTTTTGAACTGTATAAAGGTGATACCACCACCTGCATTTCACACCTGGATCTCATCAGACAGGTGTAGTGGGAAACAGTTGGGACAGGGTCTAAGGCATGTTAGGCTCATTAGTGAGTCAAGTTACTGTAACTCTCCCTGGTAAAGTCACCTGCCAGTTTCTAGATGGTGCCACAAGGAGTAAGTAGAGTCCGAGCATCCAGAATGCTTTCCAGCAGGAACGCTTGCCTTGCACCCACCACATGCCAGACACCATGCTGAACCCTTCTGTGCCTTCTCTGGTAACTATCACCATGGAATAGCAACCCAGTCTGTAGCAGGTCCATTTCCCGAGGGGATTAGCACCTGGCCCAAACTACCACATCAAGACCGACCTCACACAGTGCTGGTGAACCTCCTTGCTGCCAGTCTATGACTTTCTCCTCAAGTAAAGCAAAGAAGAAAACTAGTGATGATGTGCCCAGGACCCCCTGCAGAGCCCACGCCCCACCTGCAGCCTGCCTTCTGCTTCCTTTTGAGACCATGGCTGCCAGGTTTACAGGGAGACTGTCAGTCGGTGGTCCCACTTGGTTCCTGTTTCTTGAATGAGCAGGGCTCAGAAATGCTCAACAGGTTTGGGAGACAGACTAGAGAGATGAGACACTCCTGTCATTTCTTCCTTAATAGCTTATCCGCAGACCCCCAAATTACGGACAGGGTCTCGCTGCTAACTCTCATTCAGCTTTTGCTCTGTGAAAGCAGATAAGGATGATGTATGTACATAGACGGCTTACTATCCCTCGCGTGAAACTGTTTTAACTTGGAAAAGCTCCATGCTTGACTTGAGAGAAATAAGTCCCCAAAATGCCATTGTTGTAGCTTCGGATTCATTCCTCCTATATTTGGAAACAAGTATCTTTGGAGACTTTTTCTACTTCTACGTATTCTTGAACCTCCACAGTTCAGGTCTATGATGTGGCTGAAATGTTGATCATATAATTCCCAATTTTTCCAGGGGTTGGTTGCTTGATTATGAAACCAAGGAGCTCAAACTCTGTGATTGAGATGAGCAGGTTGTGTTATAAATTCTTGGACCTAAGTTATGCCAGCAAAAGTGCATATGCTTTTTGCAAATTTCCCTCCCACTAAAATCAAGGATTCTAGCTTCCATGTGGGTTCAAAAGAATAAACCTCTTCACCAGGTAAGAATTCTAGGAAACTCCTCCAGTTACACTAATGGTGTAAAACACTCCACCAGAATCTTTTGCTTTGGGGGTGAGGAGAGTTCAAAGGTCTACTGTAGTTAGGTCTCCCATTTCTCAGTATTAAACTGAAGAGTTAGTCCTTTAAATGCCCTATAGTTCTGCTATTTAAAGTCTGTCTTCTCATTTTTTGGGAAGGGCTATCTGACTTCCAAAGATATAAGGAACAGAAGTAAGTGCCAAAGTTGAAGTCTTTTTTTTTTTTTTTTTTTTTTTTCT
>NW_027529428.1:14262998-14286267 GCF_008692635.1 Crocuta crocuta | reverse complement strand
AATTTTTTTTTTTTTTTTTTTTTTTTTTTGCCTCATGTTCATCAAGAATAGAACACTGGAGGCTTGATGATGACACCATGGCTTTAAAATAGCTGTAAGAATGTCTTAAGGGAGCTGGCTGAACAACTGGGATACTTTCTTGCCAAATAGAGAGCTTGCAAAGGCCACTTAAAACTTTGGACTCAGGGACTCGGCTAGATTTCTTCAGCAGGGCCCACAAATCTATTTATGCGTCTCTTATCAATCTTTGTAGCAATTCCTAAAATCTCTGGAGGACCCACTCTCAGTGACTTTGTACGACTCACTTAACTCTAAACATCCTCCTTGATTGTTAAGTTTCACATTTTACCTCTTAACTAATTTTCACCCTCTCTAGTAAACTCTCCAGACATAGCAAACTTATGCCAGTATGTTTCATGTAGGATTCTTGCAGCTCTTAATTGGGAACTGAAGCCCAAGGCTCTAGTTCTCTGTGAACTACTATTACATGCTGAGTTGACAAGTCATATTCACTATTCTTAGTTCAACAGAAATATGTAGTTACTTCATTTCTTCAGCCTTTAAGTTAGTTTCTGTCCTTGGCTACTTACGGGGGGATAGGGCAAGGTAAAAGAGGGAGGTACTTTAGACTCTTAGAAGGTGGGAGACTGGGACCTAGAACCTAAAAGAACACAGAAGGGACTGGAATGTAAGAGAAAACGATGGAGAATAATGCTTGATTTTGTTCTTAAAAACTATGTCTTAGGGCCTTAAAGTTGATGAACACTATATACTCCTTAGAATGGGGGAAAACACTGGTATCTTCAGGCTTTCCAGGAGGGAACTTTGGATTGCTCCAATTAAAAAAATAAATCAGTGGGTTTTGTAGTGTAGGGTCAAAGTATCAGTAAACCAAATGGCCTTCAGAGTTCATACATGATGAATGCTAGCCTACTAATCACATGGGCACTTCAGATACCCTATGTCGGCAGACTACATCCTGTTGAGTGTAATGGCTATTTGAAGAGGAAGTAACAGGTGGACAACAGAATAGCCTCACCTTCACGGCTACAGCCTCTTTCTTCTATACTCTGAACTTGCACACTCCTTACTGCTTCCCCAACAAAAGCCCATGCCTTTCGCTTTGATCCATCTGACCAAAATCACAACAGGTATCTACCTATTAAATGATATGGCAGAAGCAACTTCATCTAGGATTGTTGATCTCTGCCTAAGCCACAAGCAAGGTGTCAGCTGCCTTACTTCTATTCCACGTGCAAGTAGAATGGGAGTCACCCACCAATCTGTTTAGCTACTCAAAATATCTCTTCACCCTCTTAATCCTGCGTTGGTCATTTAATCCCAAAAGGAATCCCGCCTTCTCTGCAGCAGACTCCCCACCTCATTTTGGAATTAGAGCGTCTTCCCAGGGCTTCAAGCCCCCCCGTCTTCCCTTGCTTGCCCACATTCTGAGACTGGAGAGAAAGGAGGCAATGGCCAATCTGATGGAAAACTTACTAAAGCCTCGTGCTACTTTTCCTTCTACCCAAATTCCTTATCTGCTCTTCATACTAAAAATTTCAGACATTGTCCATAGAAGGAATCCATGCCAGCCAGACTGAAAAATTAGAAGGTACTGTAGATTCTCCACGAAGTCACATTGGAACAGTGGTTTTCAAACGTTAGATTACATCAGAATCACCTGGAGGGCTTGTGGAAACACATTCCTGGACCCCACCCCGAGAGCTTCTCATTCAGCAGGTCTGGGAGGGGGCCTGAGAACTTGGATTTTTAACAAGGTCTCAGAGGATGGATATGCTAACCTCACTGAGAACCATTAGCTTAGAGTGTTCAAGAATGGCACTAAATAGTACCTCTCCAGCCCTCTCCATGGTAGATGGTTTTCACTTATAAAAGCAGAACACACTTAGCTCAAGGGCAAGAAGGCCCCTGTCCTGGAGCTACATATAATGATAGAACATGGAAAATAGAGACTTAAGCATGAAGAAGCAGAATTGCTAGAAATCTTAGCGTAGGTTTCTAGATCAGGAAACAAAGTAATGAGCAAAGGAACTTTCCCCTGAACAAGAGGAATTCTAGGTACAGGCTAAGTCAGCTTCTTTTACAAAATAAATAAATGGGGAACAAATATTAAGTGGTACCTTGTTCTTTTAGTACTTGGTTCTAAGAGAAACTAGCCAAATTATAGGCTTAGTTATACAACATCAAGATCTATATCATCTAGCTCATACAGTTCATTAGAATGCTTGCTACTACTCAGGTTGTTTACAGAAGTTTATCCTAGAGGAATAGGCACAAACCGTGGGTAAGCTGCTTGGTTTAATTGTTTTAGCACTTGAAAAAAAAATGTACAGTAGTTAGAACACTCAGTCTTTGCAAACCTCCACTGAGGTCAAAGATTTCATTCATACATACAAAATTAGTTTACAAATTTTTTTTTGGCAATTTCATCTTAGTAACCCGTTTTATCCTATTGCCATTGTCCCAACCATTGAAAAAGTTTACAATAATTTACATAGAAATATTTTCAAAGTGCTTAAGAATAGTGATTGTTTGCTGGGATATTTACAGATGGCCTATACAGTGTATGTACAGGTGATATACACTATAGCACAAGTGTCATTGCTGGAATATGGCTTTCTAGGGAAAGTGCATATTTGGCCAGATGCGGCAATACTGTCTAGAAACTCAAGGGTTAGATACTTGGTAACCACATCCAAAGCTGAAGTAGAATGTGGGCGGGAATATTTACAAAAGTCATATAAAAACGGTCAAGTATACAAGCTTGATCCATGTAAAGGTATCTTGATGTCCTTCCAGACTGGAGGAAGAAAGACTTCAGGTGTTTGCTCGGTTACCATTCCGAAGTGGGGGGGAGGGTATTGGTTTAGACCTCAAAGGCCAAGACTCGTCTCAGAAGTCAAGCTAGATCATCATCTGTGCTTACAACTGATATCTGTGGAAGAGAAAGAGTACAGAATGAGCTTGGTGATCACTCACTGGTAGGAACTCCAGTCTCTGAAATGGACCTTGCTTTTGGCGTGGTCATTCAGAGGCCAAAGGGGCATAGAAGAGAAGTCATATCTCAAAAAAGTATTGAGTTGCGTCCCCCTGATGCATTTTAACTTGAATCCGTTGATATCTACTTGTAGACAGAGAAAACAGTGGAGCTGATGCCGCCATCTCCTTAATGATCTTAAGTCCTGGAGAAAAATGGGGAAAAGACACACATGTGCCATGAATTGACCACTATTCTTTGTTTCACCCAAGAGCTTGAGAGCCGGGGTGCTGAGTACTTGTTTTGTTCACACTCTTCTCTCAGTGAAGGCCAAATACTCTGGTTGGGTTTCAACTGAAGGACAGGCAGCTGACTCTACTACTGAAAGGAAGTGAGCTATAGTAGGTGGGCTAGGCCACTTTCAAGCATTTGGTAATTACAGCTAAACAAATCTTGCTTAATACACTGACTTTAAGCCAACTCCCATAGATAGGATGTGCTAATTTTTAAGCATCCAGTGGACAGCTGACTTAACAGTTCAGATAGGAGCCACCTGGTTCATGCTAAGATTTACATACAGTTTCTATAACCAAAAACGTCTCCAACAGTACAGTGACGGCCTTAGGTTGACTTACTTGTTCTGAATGGGGCGGATGCTTATCACCTGACTGGCATGTGTTCTAACAGGCTAGACTGTCTAATCTCCAGGTAATAGATGTATTTGGTGGCTCTGTGATCCCAGTGGCTCTTTCCAGACCAAGCAGCCACAGCTTGAGTGAGCGGTCTCCTTTCCGGCAAGTCCTACAGCAAGCCATGGTGTATCAAGACACAAAGCTGACTTACTGCTGGGTACGTGTGTCCGACAGAAGCACTGTGTCTCCCAATGTCTATTGACAGGTCCTCTTCAGTAGTCTTCAAGTACACAGGATTGTCAAAGTTCATGCTTTTCATGTTCTTGTGCTGCCAATTCCGCCACATCAAATAGCCACCTATTGCTGCCATTGCCAAGAGCACTGAAATGAGTGAGAAGGTGACTAAGCAGAGTCTAGCCTCAAAACATCCCCTCCCCGAAAGGGTCCTGTTCAGAGATCAGTGATATGGGACGTTAATAAAAATTTCATGTTTTAGGAAGGTACATAGCTAGATGTTAGACTATAAATGGGCCCGGAGCTTGAAACAAGTTCAGACCAGCAGTTACGTGTTACTCTGTGGACTGGGGCTAAGCTCCACACAGCCATTTGGGCAAGGGTGCAGTCCTGGGCCCCGGCCCGGGCCAACTGAATTAAAATTGCACCAGTTTCTGGAAGGCTTTTCTGGGGTTCCCCCAGGTGTGTTAGGTAGGCTTGGAATCCAATATTCTAGGGTGAGGGGACCATTTTAGCACAGTGCCTTAGAATCCGCATGCCCCCAAATTGCTCTAGCGGTTGTTTCCCCTGAGTTGAGTCATTCTTAACTATTTTTAATCCACCAGTTGTATGAGTCCTCCAACTCCTCAAGAAGGCATGAAAGTATCTGTATGTCTCCCCTCTTTGAAGCATTGTATACATTTCAGAGTGGGGAACAGAACCGTGTTCTTAAAGGGGCGTATTGTAAAAGGGAATGAGCCAGACTAACAACTCTGAAGTAGAGAGCAGTCGGCACCATTCATGGAATAGTTGAGAATTTATCACTGCCAGTCACTGTGCTGAGGATACCATGGAAGAGAAAGGTGTGGACGCCGTGTGCAATGCTGGAGGCAGAGTGAAGGTGGTCAGTGTCACAAGTACTATGACCATGGGAGAGGGGTCTCTAGATGGATCAGAAATGCTCATCTGGCTAGTGTCACACAAGTTTATCAGACCCAAATACATAGATAATGTACTTACAGAGAGGAAGGATGGCCCAGGCAGCAGAAGTGCCTTTGGGAGGAGCGGTGACCTCTGTAACCGCTGTGGTCACATTGATCCCTACAAGAGAATAAAAGGAATCGGTGTAGATGGACCTGAACTCAGACTTAAGAATTTATCCATCTGGCGGAGCACCTCATGCCCAGAGCCCATTACTGATGTTTAGTATCTACTGCTTTGCACACCGGGAACAACTGGTCTATAAGTATTTGAGAGTCACATACTAGAACAGCTATTTCACTAACAGTTGTCTAGTAGAAATCTTAAGAAGTCAGGACAGGCTAAGACTTGCAGGCTTTAAGTCTTTGGAGTCCAAATGCATGTTACCACCATTCAGGGGCAGAATGAGTAGTTACAGGCTGCATTAATTACGTAAGCAATAAATACAGGGGGTGTGGCTGTTAGTTGAAATTCACAGTTGGCAGTACCGGGCCCAGTACCTCCAGGAGCTAGTCCACTAGTTGGCGAAATTTCTATTGTGTTGATGCCCTTTGTCTGTCTGTAAGTCACAGTAGTTGCAGTACCTGAATTACAAAGACCAAGAACCTGGTTAATGCCAAGGTTCCAGAGTGGCCAGCTGTTTTGTCCAGATAAATCATGAGAATGGTTATGTTACGGCGCGGGAAACAGAAAAATCACTGCTGAGCTAAGTTGCACGGACAGAGCTGAAAGAGAGTCTTCATGCAAAACCAGAGACCCATGCGACTTGAGACAGGACAGTCAACATCTGGAATTGGATAACTCAGAAAGCTGCACAGCCACACTTACCCTCTCAGCACCCGGAAGTTAAAAGAAATGCTCTCAAAACCAGATTAGCAGACGTGCTAGTCTTACTGTCAGATTGTCTTGCAGTGACTTTCTTAGTAAACTGACCTAATCCCTGCAGGGACTCCGTAGTAAGCTAATAAAAACCTCACACTATGAATTCCTTGCTCACAACAAGTGGCTTTAATTTGTCACTCAATGAGAAGCTAAGGACAAAAGATGAAAATCAAGCTTGGTTTAAGCGTGAGTAAAAGATGTCATCGCCCACTGGGTCCATAAGGTTTCCTATAACCATGACCTCTTGGGAGGAAAATATTAAGACGTGTTTATAAGTTGGCTAGCTCAGTGCCGTTAGGTCTCTCACTGGTACAAATCAGCATAGTCACATTCACTTATGAGTCAGCTACAGACTCCCCAAATGTGGACATGAGTTAGAAGTCAGTTCTGAAGTAATGACGTGAAACCCTGGCGTGTGACAGTAGCAGATACGTTCCCAAATCTATACCAAGAATCAGTTAAAACAGAATTCTTTAAAAAAAAAAAATCCAGGCTCGTTTTATAGCTAGGGTCTTACTCTGTTGCCTATTTTTCTGTCCTGTTTGTGGTTGTAAAGTAAAAAGCCTTACTGTGACACTCCCGGCCATTCTCCTCTAGATTATACCCATTGGGACAGGAACAGGTATATTTTGGAGAGTGATCATTAATCTGTGGCGCTGGCAGGCACAGGTATTCACATCCTCCATTCTCCATGTCTTCTTCACACCAATTTTTACCTATTCAGAAATAAAAGTCCTTTAAAACTGGCATTCTGGTGCCTGCTATACATAAAGCCCTGTTCTAGATGCTGAAGACATGAGCCCTTGTCCCCAAGGAGATTACACTTGTCGACTCTGTCAAACCTTCTAGCTCAACCAATACAGTGAAGAAGAAATAGAAGGGCACAGGGAGCATGCTCTAAGGATACCACAGATCCAAAGAAACCTGTTGAAAATGGCATAAGGATTATCCCTTGAACAGATGGGTGGTGGGGGAGCAGGTGCGGGGAAGGAGGGAGGTACCCACTACTGGTCCAAAGCAAAGACTCAAGGGAGAGAGACTAGCATGTTATCCTTCGTCTTTCTCCCACAAAGTGGAAGGAACCCAGCGAGAGGGAGGTTTAAGTCTTCCATTTAGGTAGAATCAGTCAAGTATTTTGGGCAGGAGATGATAGGAACACTTGTGTTTGCGGATCTACAGAGAAGATGCGTCATGATGGGGAGTCATGATGGGGAGGCAGGAAAAGTTTCTGGCATAAAGCTACTTTGAAGGGTAGTACAATCATCTTAGTACAAGAGAATGAAGGCCAAGAGGTATGGAAAAGCCGGAAATAAAAGACTGAACGCTGAGAGTTGGAAGGGAACATAAGAGTTAAAGTTCTGCAGCAATTTAGGAAGTCAGAAATTAAAAACAAAACAAAACAACAACACCAGCTTTGAAGTGTTGTAGCGTACTGGAGGCAAAAGCTCCCTTTTAGAGCAAGTTGAGCTGCTAAGGAGCTAACGATACCCAAGCAGGTACTACATCATGCTGTTGTCCTTACAGAGAAGCCTTTTAGGGCTATATTTGTCCACATTACCTGATGGCTGTACGAGTTCATGATAGACAATGATGTCTTGGGCATCATTAAGGTTGTTAACGAGAGTGGCCAGCTCTGATCCCGTGAATTTATTGGCCCCATAGACGGCTTCATTTTCCCCGTCTATCCAGTAGACACGATCCTAAAACAGAACCCCCAAATGAGCATGTACATCTGGGATGAGCACAAGTCAATGTCTAAGGTCATCATCGTTTCCTGGCAGTTTAATGGACCTTATTTATTTATTTGTTTATTTTTTAAGAGTTTTATTTATTTCTAGGAGAGAGAGAGAGAGAGACAGCGTGAGCAGGGGAGGGCCAGAGAGAGAGGGAGTGACAGACTCTGAAACAGGCTCCAGGCTCTGAGCTGGCAGTCAGCACAGAGCCCGACGCGGGCCTCAAACCCACGAACCGCGAGATCATGACCTAAGCGAAAGTCGGAGGCTTAACCGACTAAGCCACCCAGGCGCCCCTAATGGACCTCATTTATTGAATGCTGGTCTGGGATGCTGGATGTCCCAGACTGTATAAGATGCAAGTTGAGGTTTCTTAAAGTGCCATAAGAGATCAGTACAGAATTGGTCCCACATTGTAAGTGCCCCGCCCCCCTTCCCGCGTGCCTCCTCTTTCTCCCCAAGGGTGCTATAGTAACTCAGAGGTACACACTTAGATGTGAGGCACACATCTCACCTCAAATATGGTTACTGCGAGAGGATGAGCCAGGAACTCCAGAGACTTTAGGACGATCCTACGATCTTGGCCATTCAAGTCCACACTGGACAACATGTGGAGCTTGGAGTCGAGCCAATAGAGACGGCTCTTTATAAGATCTAGGGAGGAAAAGAATTGTCAATGCATGATAAGCCATCACAGATCTGGCTTCCCAGCTTCCCTTGAAAATATCCAAAAAATCCAACATTCTGTGTTCATGATTCCTTGTCCAGCATGGTTCTTAAGGGAGGTCCCACAAACCTTGTGAAGCAGCAGGTAGAATCTGTACACACATGCATTCTGGAAGACTAAAGGAATGCCTAAGGTTCTCCAAGTAGCTGACTTGAGAAATGTCACATTATATTGATATTAAGCTAGCATGTTGTTCTGCCCTTACGGGATGAGTATTCCCAAGGCCCGAGGTTCCCTGAATTCATGTTACGCGTTAGGTCCAAGTGGACAGGAAAGCTAGTAATGGTGGAACATGTAATTTATTAAGTCCACTGTCCCACTCTAATTGCTCAATTACTCTCTTCCAAAAGTCCTGCTATGAAGGGAACCATGGAGAACTGTCCACTGTAGTCCAGAATAAACCGTGGAGGGAAGTGAAAACTGTAGACCTGGTGGTCAAGGAAGGAAGAACATACATACCAAGGGTAATTCCATTAGGCCATTGGATGTCCACGGTCACCAGCGGCCGTCTATCAAATCCATTCATGCCCGCTTTCTCTATTTTAGCGGGTTCTCCCCAGTCTGACCAGTAAACAAAGCTGGGAAGAATTAAAGGAGAAGGAAGCCTCAGTGGTTTAGAGGGCATAAACTTGTAGTATGAGACACACATTTAAAGAATGAATAGAAGACTCGAAAGACAAACAGTAACAGTTAAGGGTCTAAATTACGTTCCAGGCAAACAAAAGTTAACACTCAGAATCTTACAGGCTCATCATGAACTATATTAATCTATATAAGTGTGGCATTTATATTTCAACCCCAAGTCACAGGTTAGGTATTTTCTTTACAAAAGGCCACTTCTTTCAGGGGACTCAAAAATGAATATATGTTAAGTTTTACAGGAAGGGCTGACTGGTGGTGTTCTGGTGAGGATTCATGGTGGTCAACTACAGGCTCTTCCCAGATGCTTCTCTATATTAGTGGCGATTTAGGGAAACCTCTCCATAAAATCTTGCTAGACAGGTCCATTTATTTCCCCTGGACTTTCAGACACCTTGGACACTTAGATGACAGCTTTGAGGTAGCGGGCTTATCAAACTCCCCCAACTCGTGCAGGTACTTGGGGTTGCTCATCTGGGGCTAATGTGACAAAACATTGAGACAAAAATTAAAAATCACTTGGAAAGAAGATGGGTGGCCATAAGGGGTCAGGTATAGCTTTTGGTGCACATCAAATCAGATCTATTGTTTCATGAACGTCACCCAGTGGTCATACCGCCAGGGATGGCCTGTACTATGGCAGGGTTTCTCGACTGTGGCACCACAGACATCTTGACCTGGGTAATTCGTTGTTGTGGGGAGCTAATAAGTCTGGGGATTTCAGCATGATTTCAGCCACGGGGAAAGCTCCTGGCACACACAGATAGCATCCGAAAGGCTATAAGATGAAAGACAGACTACAAACCCCGACAGTGGGTCCACAGCTATGGAGGCTGGCTCCCGCAAGTCAGAGTTAAACAGGAACTTCCTCTTGGCTCCATCTAGGGTAGCTACTGAAATAGTCTTAGAAGCCGCATCCGTCCAGTAGATGGTCTTGTACACCCAATCAACAGCAATGGCTGCAGGATTATAGACATTGTCGATCATTTTAACATGTCTACCAACCTTGTCATCAATTGAGGCACTGAAACAGAATAGGTCACAAGAAATTTAAGAGTTTGACACCATCAGAGCCTGGAGAATGGACTTTCTGTTTACAAAATGGTCAACAGCTTTGCTCAGAAGAAACTCTAGCAAAACCACAGCTCACCACTCAAACGATTTAACTATGCCTCTTACTGGTCCTATACAATAGTGTCCACTATTTAGTTGCTGTTATGTATTCGATATGCAAGAATGACACATTTCTAAGTGAAGCTATTTGTTTCAGGAGACATCATCTGAGTTTCTATAGTTCCCGTTGAGAGAAAGCTGTCCCTACCATTTGTGTTGGTAGCAACTATAAACAGTTGTCAATGAACTAGAGACAAAGGGGTGAAAAAAAGAGAAATAAATATGTGCTTTGTGATAATCCTATTGCTATAACCACCTTGTACTTGACAGATGATTGTTAGTTTCTAAGGAGGAACTGATAGTCATTTAATAGTTGGAGAATCAATTAGTATTCAGATTGAAGAGTCCCAGCTCATTGGATGCTAGATGGGAGCTAGAAATTCCTCCAAGCCTTCCCAAAGACCAAGTGACAGGGAATTTATGTTGAGACACCATGCATAGAACTGAAGTTACCTGAAGATGGCCTTTTGGCTTAGATCAGCCCAGAACAGCTTCTGAGCGGCAATATCCGCATCAAGAGCTACTGTGTTTCTTAGCTGTTCAACTAGTTGGATGTATTCTTTCCTCTCCAAGCCAATCTTCCGGATGTCTCTCCGGTTCGTGAAGATCAGACTTGGCTCTTTACCTGCAAGAGAGGAGTCAGGTTTATTTGGTTTTGCTGTACGAAGGCAAGGCCCTCCGAAGTCCGCTCCTCCTGCAGGAGGGGCACCTGAAAAGTAAAGGCTTTGCTAAACACCTGAGGGGTATTCTTGCTGCACTCTGTGTTCTCTGGGATCCGCAAGCACTTCCCACCACTGAAGAAGGCAGTTCTAGGGTCACAGCGCTCAGTGGGAGGGTGGCTGATGGGTACGTGACTTACTGGAACTGCACTGAAGTCTGGGAGCAGAGAGTAGGCAAACCTGGGAGCTGTTCATGGTATCGTATGCAAAAGAAACTGACTAAGGCGGGGGCCCTGGGTGGCTCAGTCAGTAAGCGCCCGACTTCAGCTCAGGTCATGATCTCGCAGTTCGTGAGTTTGAGCCCTGCGACAGGCTCTGTGCTGACAGCTTAGAGCCTAGAGCCTACTTCAGATTCTGTCTTCCCTGCTCATGCTCTGTCTCTCTCTCAAAAATAAATCAACATTAAAAAAAAACAACAACTGACTAAGGCAGGTGTCTGGGGAAATGATCTTCTGTTTAACCTATGATACTGCACTGTGGGTTCAGTAGCACAGCTCCCAAGAACAGATCGCCCCCGATTTAGGATGGTTCGACTTAGGATTTTTCACCCTTATGATGGTACAAAAGAGTTTGATTTCTGTAGAAACCACACTTTGAATTCAGAGTTTGGACTTTTTCCTGGTGCCAGGGATAGATGCTACCATCGTGCCTTGTGAGGTTTTCTCATGATACTGGGCAGTAGCATGGGGTCAGCCCCCTGATCACACGGGTCACAAACCAATCCAATGATGACACCTGTCTGTACCCACACAACCATTCTGCTTTTCACTGTGAGTACAGTACTCAGTACATGACAGGAGCTATTGAATACTTGATGATAATATAGGCTTTGTGTTAGATGATGTTGCCCAGCTATAAGCTAACGTAAGAGTTCTGAGCACATTTGAGGTGGGCTTGACGAAGCCATGCTACTTGGTAGGTTAGGTACCTAAAATGCATCTTCGACATAGGAGATGTTCAGCCTACAATGGGTTTATTGCACTGTGACGTCATCATAAGTCAAGGAAGAGCTGCACTGTTTCAATTCCATATTGAGTTGACTCATGGAGTCACTGGCTGTAGCTTTCCTAAGCACCTGCTCATAAAGGTACCAGAGCAACATGAGCCCAAGTCCATTTACCTACTGCCTTGCACACGCCAGTGGCAAGATCCATCTGATATCCCCGACTACATTCACACTTGTAACCGCCTTTTAGGTTGATACAAATTTGGCTGCAGATTCCCGGATTTTGGCATTCGTCGATATCTAGGAGAGAAACTGGAATTAGTCTTGCTGTGTCTAGATGATGCAGAGATACATTGTCTTTTCCCAGCCCCCTCCCTACCCCCCTGGCCAGGGCTTAGGCACCCTCCCTGACTCACCTCCACAGATTTTTTTATCTATCAGTTCAAACCCAGCTGCACAGTCACACTCGTACCCTATAACTAGGTCCTTGCAGATGTGAGAGCAGCCACCGTTATTAACCAGGCATTCGTTTACATCTGAAATAAAAAGGGACTAGAGTTACTTGGCATCTTATTCCAAATCGGTGTTTGCCCTGATGAACATTTAAACTTGGGGCTTTTTGCAATAAGGTATCTAGTTAGTCTGGTCCAACTCATGATTTTCCTAAGATCTAATAATCTGTCTTAAAGAGACGTATCTCAGAGTTTCAGGGGATAGGAAATCCTGACTCCTTGGCAAGTTACCAGCTGGCAAAGCAGTACGGAGTTAAATGTCGCTATTGTCGAATGGTTACTTATAAGGAGGTAAGACTATGAACTACTTGGTCGCTGCTTCGACTTTGAAGGCATAAAAATGCCACTCTGGAGTCCAACAACGGAACTCGGTTCGTTACAAGTGGTTTAAGCAGGCACTGTACGGGGCCTACCCTGCTTTAGCCGCAGGCAATGGCATTGACCTTCCCCACCCTGTACTCAGGCAGCCCGGGTCCACTTACGACATTCTTTGAGGGGCTCGTCACTCCAGTCCCTGCAGTCCTGCTCTTGGTTACATACTTTACTGATATCTATGCATTCCCCGCTTCTGCACTTGAACTTGCCCGGGCCCAGGCACTGATTGACTACAGAGAGAAACACCAACGTGAGATTCCATTAGTGGGGCCACTCAGAGCAGTCCTGTGACTCACTCCCAGGACCCACGACCCTTACCATTTTTGCAGTTGACTTCATCAGAACCGTCCACACAGTCCCGGATACCGTTGCACTGCCTGCTGCCGTGGATACAGCTTCCGTCCTCACACTCGAACTGGTCAGGTCGGCAGGTGCGTGAAGCTGCAGGGGGCGGGGAGGACCACGGGGTGGTGAGCCGCGCCGTCCCAGCTGAGACATGGAGGGGGAGGAGGGGGAGGAGGAAGAGGCAACGGGCCATACTCATAAGAAGGCTACATACGACAGTTGACCTCGTCGCTGCCATCTTTGCAGTCGGGGTCCCCGTCACACCGCCACTTCTTGTGGATGCATTCGCCCGAGCCGCACTGGGTCTCACTGGCTGGGCACTTGGTGTGCATCACTGGCTGGCGGCCGCACTGCTCCAGGGACTCATCAGACTGGTCGGAGCAGTCGGCATCGTCGTCACACACCCAGCTGAGGGGGATGCACGAGGAGGTGCTGCACTGGAATTCGTGGGCGCCGCACGTCGGGGGTGCGCAGTCCAGCTCGTCGCTGCCGTCGCTGCAGTCATCCTGGCCGTTGCAGACAAAGTTCCTGGAGATGCAGCGGCCGCTGGAGCAAGTGAACTCATCGGAGCTACACGTGATGTTGCCTGTGGAGAGACAGTGGGCTGGGCTGAGCCTGTGTCAGACTTTCCAGACTCTGGGCCCACAACATACCATGCAGGATCTCGGATCACGAACCCTAGCTTTCCAGCTTCACTTAAAAGCCAGTGTGGATCTCTATCAATATCCAAGTTCCTGGAGTATCTAGCAAGCAGTCTCAGTATGTATGAGATGCAGGGACGCTTGAATAAGAACAGAAATAAAGGACCCAGAAAAGAGTTGAGGATTCTAAGTTAATTTGAAAGGAGACCCACAATCGATCGATAACTTAAAGCAATCAATAACTTGAACGGGAGAGTTCATTCTGAAAGCCAAAGGCTGAGTTATCTCTAAATGGACAGACCGCGGATCGAATCGTTAGCTGAAACTATTGTGTATCAGGTGTATGGGCAAATAAATGTACACTCGTAATAGGCATTATGACACTGTCACCAAAGAGAAGCCATTATGTATACTCCCATACATGGTTCCTTCTCTGTTGGTCATTCAAATGAGGATCGGGAATCACAAGTCTGAAATATTTTCAAGTGTTAAAAGTCACTGCTAGGGCTAGAACCTCAGTCTGGTAGCCTGCGAGGCTGATGCCGATCAGCCAGGCAGACTCTCTACTTTGTGCTCTGACTCCGATTCCCGCCGAATGAATAAAGGTCACAATTTGGCGGTAATGAGGGTAGAGACCACGACTCTCTTGGGAAGCAAAGTCTAGATTTAAGAAGGAAACTTTTGGCAGCTCCAGGGCTTACCAAGCCATAAAAGTCAGTTCTAAGATTGAACACCAAAACTCACTGGACTAGGTGCAGTGGTATTGACCTTGGAAGTCGACTTGTACACGCAAGACTGGCATTTCGACTGCAAACACCCTCAGCTCACTTCCTATGCTGAATCAGGAGGCCCGTGCTTGTCAGACCTGGGAGCTGTAGCTCTCGGGGCCCTATAAAAGGGCGGCAGCTTGAAAGAGTGCTCAAAGCAATGTTTGTTCAACCTAGATATTTTCCCAGGACCTCACCTGGGACTTGCAGCACTTTATTACACACTTTCTGGGAACAGACACATGAAAGCATAGGAAACCAAGCTCGTTTTTACAGGCACGGACCGTGAGAAGAGACAAAAGTCATCGGTTGAAGAGAGTTTTCTTTGGGTATCTGCTGGCAGGATGTTAATGAACACGTGCGTCAGGTTAACCTTCGGAAAGGCTGAACTAGAATCTAGCTTGAGGGAGGGGGGGCTACAAAATGCTTGTGTCATGTTCACGTAACTTATTCCAATCAGCAGACCCACTGGAGACCTAGGAATAAGCTTGCTGACTCCAGTCCCCTCCTTGTTTCATCGAGCCCAAGTGAGGAAGGCCCACGAATTCCTGTCCTGATGGAGACAAGAGCCCACCGCATGATTTGGTGGCTTCACTGAGCTGCTTCTAAATGTTAGTGCCTTGAATGACTTACCTGCTTCTTGCCATCTGCCTAGAAGAAACCCCAAAGCAAGCCGTGGTCAGTTACCATGGGAACGTGTGGCCGAGTTTCAGGGCAGCGAGAAAAGCCAAGCAGTCGAGCAGAGAGTGAGATCACCGCAATGCGCATCACCGGCACTGTGTCTTCACGCTCCGGGGAGCTTCCCTGCCCACCCTTGAGAAAAGGGGTCTCTGGGTTACAAAAGCCACTCCACGCTGGTCTTCTTACCACAGTTCTCTTCATCTTCTCCACTGTCACAATCGTGTTCACCGTCACATCTCCAGGACACGGGGATACACTGAGTGGAGCGGGCGCCACAGCTGATTTCATTAATGCGGCATGTTCTCATATCTGTTGACGATATACAGTCTCAAAAGAGCCTCCAAACTCATCAGGGCAAAGCTGCTGTTCTGCGCTGCCTGTGAGTGGTCACACTTGTGAGCAGCCTGGCCCGTGGGGGCGATCGGACCCACCAGGGCCCACGCCTGCGGCAGCTGGTGCGCCAGCTGCACTGCTCGTGGGCCGTGCCAACCCGCGCCACCTGGCAGTGCACCTGAGAGCCTGGACCGTGTTATTCCTTCAAGGTTCCGTGGCGTGCTCGGTCCTGGCTTTTGTTTTACTTGGCACGGTTAGGCTTATTGGCCAGCCTGCTCCTTGACCTTTTTTTTTTTTTTTTAATCTGTCAGATACCAGATAAAGTCACCTGATTCCAACTTCATTAAAGGCTGGAATGTCTAACACCTGCGAAGTCTTCCTTTGACTAGATTCCTTTACAGGCTTCTTCACAACCTACTTTAGATTCGTACAACAGGGACAGCTCCTGATTCCTGACCTCACCAGGCCATCCTCAGGGCCCTGTCTTTGTGGCATCTATCTTTACCTGTGGGGACTTACCTACCTTGACCAGTGTTCTGATCGCTCCCCTTCTATCTTGCCTAGAAAACTGAGATTGACACATTTATCTTCCTTTCTGCTTCACTGTGTCTTGTAAGTCCTGTTCCAGACCTAAACTTCGCTCCTATTAGACCTGAGTGTTCAGTGCTTTTAGCAGGGCTCTCCTGCTTTGAAATGAACTCCAAGACTTTCTTCACCACGACAGTCAAACGATCCCAATTTATCTGTCCCAAATCCTCCTCCTCTGTGATGCCACAGACCATTTCATGAATATTCGCCTAAGGACACAGATAGTCCTTTGAATATCTACGAGGTTTCTCTTATTTAAGAAGAAGGTGTAAGCTTTACCCTATTTCAGTAACCTTAGGTAACAGGTTTGTTAACAATCACTATGCCTCCCGATACCTAGCCACCTTACCCCATCAGTAATCGATTTTTTTTCATAACATAAACTATGCATCTAAAAGCTTATCCTTGGCCCAAGGGGACCCTCACGTATATCTCAGCTTCCAGGACCAGAGTACCATCTGCTTAGAGTCATGATTACCAAACATTTGTAATCTATGCACCTAGTCAAGGAGTTCTTAATCAAATCTGCTGGCTTCAGTCATAAATATTCAATAGTGAAGCTACCCAAGAGGACGTCAGTCTTGTTAGACTAGGGAGAACATTCTTCAAAAGACACCGATCACCTGTTCATGACTTGACTGACCTTGGAGTCAACTGGCCTACGCATCACAGTAGGCCAAGGGAAAATACAACCATAGATGACATGACACTTGGAGCTCTGAGACACAAACCAGCCTGGAAAAGTTAAGGTCCAAAGCAAGTCACTCACGGCACTGTTCTGGGCTTTCGTCAGAGCCGTCTTCACAATCGGGATCTCCGTCACACTGCCACCGGCTGGGGACACACTGGCCATTGTTGCACACAAAGTCCGACTCAGCACACGTCTTCTTCACTACAAAAGTTTATTTGTAGGGTTAAAGTCAAAGTCACTATATTCCCACTGCGGGTAAAAATGCATGCTGGTACATTTGCTTCTAACAGTACGGCTGAGTCAGCCCTCAACTGCCAGTGTCCAAGAGAACACTAGAAAAACCTACTTTCATTTTCCCAGAGGAGAAAGGTGCTCATCTAAAAGAGTTGGAGGGTACAGAAGTCATGGTAAGATTGCTCATTACCTTACACCTCAGGGATACCTTACAAAGAAATTGCAAGTTTCATGTTGAGTTTAAGCAATAGTTTCATGCTTTTATACGTTTCTTCCAAGTCATTCAAGTACTTAATAAGGTTTAAAAGCCCAACATTCCTTCTTATGACTGGATCATGTTCTAGGGGCTTCTCTAACAGCACATGGGTTGAGTGTAGAGTTAGGAAGATATGGTTCAGGACTGAATACTGTCACTCCTATAGGTCTGTTGGGGCAGAGGAACCTGCCCAGTAAGGAACAGGGAAAGCTTAAACCCAAGGACAAAAGAGGCCACATTTAGAATCCTAGGGACAGACTAACATCAACTGACTATAAGTCACTGAAGCCACTGTGGAAGCTGCCAGTCTCTGTAACTGAGGCCTGGAGCGAAAATCGCTTATGACAAGGTATCATATGTGCCATGAATTCCTACTAGGGCAGGACTTTTCTCCTAGAATTCTGGTGGCTCAGGTTGTTGTCCAAATAGGGACAATCTCAGGAGAAAGGGGACACTGTTAAATACCAGGAAGATAAGCATAAACCTAGACTCTGTTAAACCAGCCGGACCACTTGGTCACCTTCCCCACGAGGAAGTCAGAGAGAAAGAAGAGTCTTGATAATCAGCCACATGGGATGTTAGGCTCATTCTTCCCAGGCTATGTTCTTCCTTGCTCATGAGCCTATACTTTCGACCTAAACTTGTGGTTTAAGATCTTCTTCTCTAACAAATATTCCGTATTGGTTAATCAGTGAAAAGCCGATTTATGTGCTAAAAACTTGATAGGGACTGCTTCAGGTCTGGGGTTTGAGCTCCATCCAACTCACAGACTGTAGAGGACGCTAAAGTACAGGGCCACTCTGGTTTCGCCTTCAGCCACTGTGCAGCAGAGGAAATAGTGATCACGGTCAATTCCAAAAACTCATGACGTGGCGATGAATCATGACGATCCGAAAAGGATTATTCATCTCCTTGAATTGTGTAGCCAAGGAAACAAAAAAAGGCCACGTTGGCTCTTAGATTCGCACCTGTTTCTAAAATCACTGAAATACTCAAACCCCAGTATTAATGGTGAAGGCCATAACCAAAGGCCCACGTGCTCCCAAGCATGTACGAAGGTGCCAGAATGTCTCTAGAGTTAGTTGCTGTAACTCAACCTGTGATAGTCTCAGGAATAGGAAGCAGGGAATGGATCTAAAGAGACTACACTGGTTTGAAGACTGATAAAATGTTGCAGGGATGGACAAGATTGGCGACACTGCGAAGTGTGATGGCAAAGGCTAAATAGGGGCAGACAAACTGCTTGAGTTCATCTGTCTCCATTCTGAACACAGTCTGGGAGAGTCAAGAAAGGCTGTTGGAATGGGACCTTAAGAGATGGATAGAGACTGAGCTGTGCCACAGGGAAAGAGGGCTGCCTATTTGCTCCTCAGAGAGCTGAAGTTACTGATTAATCAGGTCGGCCCAACACTTGTCAAACAGTGAGTTACTGGGATGGACAGAAGCACTGGGCTTCTGGAATCTAAGCTGTAGCTGACTGAAAATGCTAGTCAACATGCTCGAAGGAAACAGCCCTGCTGAAGCTGCAACCAAGTTCAACATCAAGAGGCTGGACAGGAAAAATACTATGAGACCTTCCAAGTTTTAAGCAATTGTGCAGCTTTCTCCTTCCAGGGAGGAAGATCTCAAAACCAGCATTCAGAGCTTCCCCGAGCAATGCTCCCACATTCCTTCTCTTCCTTCAGGCCCACGAGGCAGAGACCAATTCTGGCCAAGAATATATTTAATCTTTCCCATCTCGTGTGATTTTGAGTGATAAATCCATCCACCTCCTTAACTCGTCCCAACCTTCCTGCTGTGTGTCCAGAAGTTACTGATGTGGAGACTACTTTTAGGAGAAGCCAGTGGGGACTCCTAAGAGGACCCTGGGTTAGGTGCTACTAAGTTAGTCAGGTGGTAATGGGAGGCTTCTGGAAAACGAAGGAGAATACTTTCTAAGAAAGAACAATGGGTCTTGCCAAATACATACTTGGGAATCCAGAAAGAATTGTTACATTTACCAAGAGAAGAATTGCCAAGAGTGAGTCCTTGCAGTGAGATACTTCCTGAAGGAATTATATTACCCAGGTAACCTAGCAGTGGCAAGACTCAGTGTCTTGTAGAAGAGACTAAAATCCCAGTGTTTGAGTGTAAATATTGGCACAGTGGTGCCAGAAGAATCTTCTTGGTCCTGAGACTGGAGAAAAGTTTCTTCCCTGAGACTGGAGAAAGGACTTCCTTTGTTTCCAAATGAGCTTCTAGTCCCCATATTGATGTACAAACACCTATGCTATTGCTCAGCGAGCTCAAGCATAAGACAGGCTTCCATGATGCCTCTGCTGTGCCATTTTTGTAATGATGCATGAAAAAGCAGGGAAAGGCATAACGAGATGGCAGTTGATGCAGTCTACATTTGGCGTCTGTTTTTCTCCTGTATGTCGAATTTGTACAGCGGACGTCTTTATAGAACATCTTTTCAAAGGCAAATGACAATGCTGTCCCCGGCATTCACACACAACACTGTTTCAGGCGTTTTACAACATAAAACGAAGGGCTCTAAAAGCAAACTTGGGCATGTATTCCGGGTACCTACATGCCACCTTGACATGTATTCCTCAGCTGTTTTGGCTGAATGTGAAGGTGTACAGATTGCATAAACTGGCATTTCTCACAATGATCTTTTGAAAGATGGTGATCAATGAGTATATGGTCTGTCCCCATTCTTGTGGGGAAAGAATATCTTCCACTCTGCTTAACGCTTTAGAATTACCATCTGTGGTAGGCAGAGAATTAAAAAAAATTCCTTATCTGATCTGTGATCTGCACTGGTCTGTTGTTTCTAGGCTGGGAGTTTATTAACCTCTAAAACCTGAGGGTATTTCTTAGTGTCCTGGCCTTTCTTTTTTTTGGGGGGTTGGGTGGGGATCAGAACCATTTGAGAATTAAATAAAAAGAAGTCTGTTCTAAGCAAACTTCTGTCTGTCCGTGCTTCTGGTCTTCTAGGCCTCTCTCCTTGCTTCCTCTACCACATGTTTGGCTGATCTATGAACAGGCCCTGTCATTTGAAAGCACCTCTACTTTATCTTTCACATCCCACACCGAGGCTGATAGCCCATGTCAAACATTCAACTATATTCCTCTAGATCAGGACGTATAGACTCTTTGGACTCTGGTTCAAAGCAGTTCTTTTTTTTTTTTTTTTTTAATGTTTGTTTATTTTGAGAGGGGGAGAGAGAGAATCCCAAGCAAGCTCCATGCTGTCAGCCCAGAGCCTGATGCGGGGCTCGAACTCAGAAACCTTGAGATCATGACCTGAGTTGAGATCAAGAGCCAGATGCTTAACTGACCGAGCCACCCAGGTGCCCCATTTATTTAGTTAGTTACATAATCCATCCATCAGTCTGGTTCAGGGCAATTCTTAGCCCTGGATCATAGTTTCAGAATCTCCATACATTTAAGAAATGAAGAGCATCACATTCAGTAAGTGCACGTGTCCTCGTGGGGAGGCCAGTGACATCGTCACGCTCTTTACTTACCACAGTTCTTTTCGTCGCTGCCGTCAGCACAGTCTTCGTCCCCGTCACACTTCCACAGCAACGTGACACAGCGGCCGTTTGTGCACTGGAATTGGGACGGTTCACATTTGGTTTTTCTTCCTAAAATCAGGAGGGAGTGCTTAGCTCCGATAGAAGCGTGGCAAGTCACACATGCAAGTTACCCAAAAACCTGTGGGTAGGGGCCCTCTCAGAGAGACTGCTGCAGACTCGGCAAGTAGAACATTCTAGGGGCCAAGGTGGGGTCGGCACTGGGGCAGTGGCTAACTGTGATGGAGTTCTTAGCTGGGAACACACCATCTGGGGAAGACTAGATTTCCCAGCCTCTTGCAGAGAGGCATAGCCATGGATGGGGCTAAGGTCTGGAATATCAACAGAAATCGTAAATAGAACTTCGGGGAACTGTCCTCGAAGGGATGGGGATTCCATTTTCATACCTTTATTCCTTTCTGGCTCCTGAAAAGTGGGCATGGGATCTGCAGTAGTGATCTTGAGCCAAGGGAGCCAGACCAAGATAGAAGGAACGTGGATTTCCCAGAGAACACGGGCAGTGGGGCCGGGCTTCACCTGCCTCTGGTTTTGTTTCCCTCCTTTGTTTAACTCCTTTGTGTAGCTGTAATCACACCGCCAAATCCTAATCCATTAACAACATTTCTTGGCCATATTCTGTACTGTGAGTCACAGAGGATGCTCCTATTACCAGCAAATTACAGGAGATTGAGAAGTGGTAGCCAGGAGGGGACAGAATAGAGGTTTAATACACAGCTCTTCATCTTAGGATTTGAGCTCTAATTATTAAAAGGCAAGCTTACAACACAGCTCAAAGATAAAGATCAAGAAGGTACAGTTGAGAGGTAAAGGGAGATCATTTTTAGTGACAGGGGTGGGGAAAGGGGGGTGGTCGGAAAGCAAAGGGAGGCAGAACCGTAGACCTGGGGTCTATTTCTCTGAATCTCGTTTTCCTATGCTCAGCATATGGTATTTAATTCACACAGGGATATGCGCTAATATTTGTAAGTAGAGCACTTTTTTTTTTTTTTTTTCCCCTGGCATGGGACAGCCAGCGTTCAGGTGTTTCCTACCATTAGCATGTCCTTCTGGGGGATGCGATTTGTGTGAGCTAAAAGGCGAGGATCTGGTTGCTTCACGCAAGGATACTACAAGCAGGCGAGAAGACCAGGGGCGCCATACAGCTCGAGCGGACGACTTAGGGACGCCTTCCAGGCAGAAGGCCCTCCCGTCTCCCGCCACCTCTCAGGATCTGCAGCTGCGGCGTTGCTGGGCTAAGAGCAGATGCTACGGTGCCAAGCACAGACTAGAACTCTTGTGCTGAGTACACAATACTCTCGTTGGCCGCCTGCTATCCGCTCCTCCCTGCTGTCTGCAGGCATTCTAGGCTTTCGTGGCTAATTCCCTGGCAGATAGAACTTGTGGTCCAAGTCAGGTTTGCCGTATGGGTGTGGCTACGTTCTTAAGGTACTAAATGTATTCGTAAACTGTATGCGCCACTCTGCTCCCAAGAGTCTAGTAGGCTGGGCCCCGGCTACAAAGCAGGATGGTTTGATGTCATCACCTACCTGTAGTTCATACCATTAGTTCATTCCACAAGTATGTTATTGGGTGTAAGATATCGGGGATTCAGAAGGGTAGATGTTGGAGAGCTGGGGTGGCTCGGTCTGTTAAGGGGCCGACTTCGGCTCAGGTCATGGTCTCAGGGTTCGTGAGTTCGAGCCCCGTGTCGGGCTCTGTGCTGACAGCTCAGAGCCTGGAGCCTGCTTTGGATTCTGTGTCTCCCTCTCTCTTTGACCTTCCCCTGCTCACACTGTCTCTCTCTCTCTCAGAAATAAATAAAAAACATTTTAAAAAAAGTAAAAAGTTAAATCAGAAAAGGATAGGTGTTGTTGCCAGGAAGCGTCACCTCCTGCGTTTATACTGCTAACCCAAACTGGAGTGGCTGCCTCCAACCCCCCCGCCTCCCACCGGTCACGTAGTCTCGATAGATTGTGAATGTTCTCAGCGCTGGTCTAGGAGCCACTGGCTCTAGGTCTCTATCCCCACGACTTCTGAGGGCTGTGGGAGTGATCAGGAGCCACTGAGAGTATGTTATTTGAAAAGTAGAAAAAGAACAATCAGTCATCAGAGGAGATTAATACAAACACGGTTAGACAGACCAGTCAGGTTGCACTGAGGATACTGTGGAGATGGAAAGGCTCTGAATTTTTTTTTTCTTTAAGGTTTTAGGTACCAAAGGTTGTTGAGTCAAAATGAGACAAAAAATCAGCCACGGATAGCTGCGGTGTCCCAAAGCTAACCATACAATCAGACTTGGACGGGGAAATGAAAGTAGGTGTCAGATGACAGTTGTCCACATCAGGGGGAGGTGCTAGAAGATCCTAATGAGTGTGAAGGGACAGCGTGCATAGACACTCCAGCTGGCCAGGCATGCGATACAGGCACGCGGGACAATGAGGCTGGCATTGGGCTCACGGGCACCTTTAAAGAGGGTCTCTGAACACAGTGGTTCAACAAACAGTCAGCAGCAGTAAATGATACTAAAATCCCAGCAACACCACTTCAAGAGCAGATCTGGAGCAGACTCTGGACAGACCTAAGTCTTGTCTTTTTTTTTTTTTTTTTTTTTTTTTTAAGTTTTTTTTTTTTGTAGAGAGG
>NW_027529428.1:14253817-14262934 GCF_008692635.1 Crocuta crocuta | reverse complement strand
TTTTTTTTTTTTTTTTTTTTTTTTTAAGTTTTTTTCTTTTGAGAGACAGGGAGAGTGATTGAGGGGGAGGGGGAGGGGCAGGGAGAGAGAGGGAGACAGAGAATCTGAAGCAGGCTCCACGCTGTCAGTGCAGAGCCCCATGCGGGGCTCAAACTCCCGAACCGTGATACCATGACCTGAGCTGAAAGCGAGACTCATAACTATTTTCTTCGTGTTTATTCCAATACCTTAAGCCAGAAAGGAGTTTACTTTCCACCTGTTGTTAGCTCAGATATTTCTACTTCACCCACGCTTCTGCCCAACTGTCATAAAGCTGTGTTTTGCCGGGACGCACACATGACTGTCCATGACCATGGGGGTTAGGTGTGCAGACAAGCTACTGAATGTTGCTGCTTGTGCAAAAGGAGAGCAGGGTGGAGGTGGGGGTGGGTAAGGCTGGCTGGCTGCCTTAGAAAGGACCCCTCCCTTTACTCACTTAGAAAGGGAGCTGAGTAAAGACCATAAGCCTTTGTGGCCATGCCTCAGTGTCTTGTTATCTAAGCACTCTGTTGTGAGAGTCGCCTCCTGGGCAGAAAGCCCTCCTGGTTCTGTTTACCCCCCTGCCTGGTGCACAGCAACCAGGGCTTCGACGCTGGAATCTCGAACGCTGTGACCGCAGCCGGCTGCAAGGCTGTGGGTCTTCCGTCTAAGCTTCGGAAAGATTCCACCTCCCGCGTCTGGTGCTCCGCTGCAATTGCAGCCACACACAGCTCTGGGAGGACCGAAAGCACCCAGCAAGTTAAGAAGCTTTTGGTTTCCATAGCTTTGGAGGATTACGGGATTGTGGACCCGTAGTCTATTTTCATCTGTGACCGTTAAGTCTCAAGTTCAGCATTCTGCTGCTTTCATAAAGGGAGCGAGTTGAGCTTGCAATCATCTATACCCAAGGTGCTGTTAATTCTCAGGCTAAGCTAAGGCCACCGATGCCTCAAAAAATAACCCTGTAAGTAGAGGCTCTACGCAGCCTGTATCCTGGGGTATCTGTGCTCAGAAAGGAGAAGAGTTGGAGCAAATGTGATTTTTGGCAGGTTCCTCAAAGCCATGGGGTTTCATGGAAAGGCCTTAGCACCAAAAGGGTGGTTAAACTGGGGAGAAAGGCCGTGACCTTGGGGAACCTTCTGCTGGGGAGGCTTTCTTTTCAACACAGGAGTTTTGTGTAAGAATTGAAAAAGGGTTCTTTCTGTTGCTTTAAAACATCAAACTGTTGGCCTAGACCTGGGTTTTCTTTTTAGCTCTGATACTTAAGAATGAGTATCCCTGCCCTTTTGGGTTGGTGGGTTGGAAGTCACTTGTACCTAGTCACATATGTACCTAGTCACAGCTTTCTACATTTGTCTTGAACGAAAGCCCACACATGTCAAAGACTAACTGGCTAATTCTGTCACTTGTACACGTGGAATCAGACCCTGCGAACTCAGTTCAAGACACCCTTGTCCCAAAAGCCTTGTTTACCTAAAGAGTTAATGCTGCTTCCCAGGCCTGTTGGCAATTCACTGGCTCCGAGAAACGCGGGGTTTTACATGCATACAGAAGTTGATCTGCTGTTGTCTAACTTTGACAACAAAGGTCAACAGGGGAGAACAATATGGAAGCTTCAGGGGAAAACTGCATAGACCTCGCAGTAAATACAAACCCTTCAACGTGGGCTACACATTTCTCAAGAGGGCTCTGAGTGGCCCTGAGGACGGAGGGGTTTCTGAGAATCAGGTTCAGACATGAATTTGAACCTGCACCAAGGGGCTCAGCCTGTCACTGTGCATGCAGATCTTCACCCTCCTCCCCCCACGTTGCTGGAGCACACGGGTGTCATCTACAGGAATTTCTTCAGTCCATTTGTTTTGCCACTTCTGGGGCCACCGAGGGCATTTATTTTTAGTCCCGCTCACTTCTACTGCTCCTTTAATGCCAATCTTTCTATTTACAGGCTAAAACTCATCTCAGGACAAGCCGACTTCTGAGTCAGCAAAGTGGTTTTCTCTCTCAGGAGAGGAAGTTAGTTAGTGAAAGGAAATCAGGAAGACAGCTCGATGTCAGGCACAAAGGTTGTGCCCCGGCCCTCGAGTCAGCCTCGAAAGCACTTGTCACGACCAACTAAAAACTGTTAAATATGTAGGTTAATCCTTTGCATTCACTGAAACATGTGAATCTCACAGTCCCACTGACCGTTTTTCCACTGACAGAAGATTTGGATAATCTCAGGAACTATGGGCCAATAATTTTTTAAAAATTGTTTGCTAAACACAGCTCTAAGATGTCAGTCTTTTAATTCACGTAAATTCTGAATCCTATACTTTGAGAGCTACGATGCCCCATCTAGGTATCAGGAACCCTGTCCACAGAAGGGAGGTATGGCCCTTGCCCAAGATCAGCCTGGGCAGAATGAGAATCTGAACCCGGGCAGTCTGGCTCCAGGCACTGTGCTACTGAGCATGGCCGCCATCTGAAACACCTAGCCCAGGACTACTTCCCGCTAGAATAGTTCTGTTGATTTTTGGTAACTTGGATAGTAGTAGTCAGTTTAAGTCAATCCAGAATTAGGACGTTCCACCTGATGGGATGACACTATCCCACACAGTCTTAATGTTGAGGGATGGTCTTCCCTCCCTTCCCCATTTTCATTTAAAAAGAAAAAGCTGGGGCACCTGGGTGGCTCAGTCAGGTTAAGCGTCAGGTCATGATCTCCGAGTTTGTGGGTTCTCGCCCCGCCTTGGGCTCTGTGCTGACAGCTCAGAGCCTGGAACCTGCTTCAGATTCTGTGTTTCCCTTGCTCTCTGGCCCTCCCCCACTTGTGCTGTGTCTCTCTCTGACTCTCAAAAATGAATACATATTGGGGAGCTACTAGTTTCTGTGGGGGTAGACTGCTAAGTCAGGGCCAGAGTTTCAGATTCTGTGGGAGCAGAGTAGGGCCCACACTTGGATTTCTGAGTTTCTAGATGGGACTGGTCCCTGGCCACACTTGGAAACCACTCCCTGAAGGTTGGGAGGCTAAGATTCTACCCACAGCGGCAGTGACTCTGTCATTTCCCGGACTGGGCTACATAAGCACTCGCCCCATAAGCCGGCCCACCCGTCACTGGATGGACGTAGGTGGTAAATGCTGGTCTCATGGCTGACATTATGGGGACAATCTGAGGCAGGTAAAACTTCTCTAGATGCCTTAACAGGCGTGAGCCGTAAAGAGGTTCTAAAATCTGTCTTTTCTTCCTCAGGAGTCTTCTTGAGGGGCTCCTTCACTTCCTGTAAACCAGTGGTCTGTTAAGTCCCCCTGGTTCTTCTCCCCTGGTGTTTTGCCATCAGGCCCTGGCCCTGTCCAGGCTCTCATCCCTCGAGTGATCTAAATTTGTCCCCTGTTCCTCCGCCTCCAGGCTGCCACAGTCTCTATCCAAATCAAGATGGCGATTCAAGCAGCCTGGAATGGCCTGAAGAGCCAAGGGCAGTATCACTGTCGGCTTCTCACTGGCCCTAGAGCTGAGCCTAGCTTCCTCCCTACTTCCCCCAACTTTTCCCCTTGGTTCCCACCGGCCATCTGCCCAGAGTACACCCAGGGAGCCACCCCTACCCCAGGCCTGTGCCCTCAGCATTGGCTCATGTCACTCCTGTCCACTTACCTGCTGGAGTGGGCACACGTGTCTGCCCTCGAATGAGGCCCTCAAGTCCTTTCCTGACCGACAAGGTGTGGTCAGGCTGCTTCCCCACGGTCCCTGTGCCTGTCACATGGCTGTCGCTTACTGAGAATACCTGTCCAACCTGCCTGTTTCCATGTCTACAAATGGCAGGGCCTAGAATTTACAATTTGGGACCAGGCTCCTGACCTCTAAACATTCTTGGGGTACTGATGAGTATTCCTGGCTGGGTCAGAAACATGGCTGGTCTGAAGCACAGACCGTTTCCCAAAGCATTCTTTCCAGCCCTCCTGAACCTGAGCCGTGTGGCCCTGTGCTGCCAGCTAGAACACTTTGAACGAGTCTACGCTGTAAAGTCCGTCCTTCCCTCTGCCCGTGCAGGCACGTTCACGTCATCTTTGTGCCACTCTATTACCTAAAAACCGTGTGCTTTCCACACTCCTCTGCCAGGATGAGTGTGTCAGTGAGGGTCTGCGGGCCTCATTTCCACATGAGGAGCAAGCTTCCAAGACCCAGGGAACGGTAGCCACAGCTAACTGGTAAAGTTGGAAAGCTGGCATATGCGACCCGGATTTCACTTCGGACATGTTTTAGAGCTTTTGGGTCAGGTTGGTAACAGCCCACTCTTGCTCGAATCTCATCACGTTGGGAAGATCATCCACAGAGGCGGAATAGTGTCTGGCTTTGTCACATTCGAGGCTGAGTTCTTGGTGACAACTGGGAACATCATAGGCTATGACACATGTAGCGCGGAAGACCCCCGTGGCGTTCAGCTGCTCTCCGCCTGTTTTATGATTAAGGCTTAAATATCGGATCTGCTCACTCGTATCCAGAGCTTGCGGTCCAGGCTGTCTCTGGAGCACTGATTTTCTGATCTGACTTCCCCACTAGACCAAATGCCCTGAAAGAAAGGACCAAGTCCCTAGTTACAGTGCCCTCCCCCCCCACCATGCTTGGTGGTGCCAAATGGTATATGGTAGGTGCTCAGTAGTTGGATGTCTAGTGGTTTTAAGCAGAAGTACAAGGAATGCCAATTTTAGTCCCCCACCTACTCAGTGAACCTGCAGATGAGTTAGTTAATAACTCAGATCTTGGGAAGGCTTTTTAGGTAAACGAAAGATTAGAGACAGTCTCTAAAATAGGAACCCTATTAACTCACATTATTTGGTGGGAAGAATTAGGTTATAACACGTGAAGTAATTTGCACATGCTGTATTTAGGGGAAGTGGGAGGTTATCACGTAGGAACCCATGAAGTAATTTGCAAATGTTGTCTATCACCAAGGTTTTAGTATCTCCCTTGCTGGGCAAGTCACAAGCCCCGCCCCAACCTGTACTGTCCAAAGCATACACATAAACATCTATACACACAAAGGCTCCTAGCCAGGAGGGCCAACCCAGAAGACCTGAGTTGGCCAAATCATCCATTCCAGCCAGTGGTCTCATCTTCTAGTTTCTGCCCCCAAAGTTACCTTTTAAAAACAAGTCTGTGTGTCCTTCCCCCACTCTATCCACCCTTGTAGCATTTTTAAAATACAAAGAAGTCAAAGGATCTCCAAGCCCCCCCCACATTTTTTTTTTTTTTTTTGCATAATCTCTGTACTTAATCTCCCAGCACCCAGGAGGCATCCTTGTGCTTAATTTAGGGCCCCCAGATAACCGGCAGGCCTAAGCTTTCCCAGGATGCAGCGCATGAAGAAAAAAATATGCTAGCTTTAAGGTATCGCCTGCCCTCTCATGGCATTGCTGCTGCATGGCTAGTGTATCTAACTAGGTGGCATTAGCCACGCTTAGAGTTTTTATTGCTAAGTCAACAAAACAGGTTAGCAAAGAGACAGCAGTTCATAGGGAAAAATGCAGAGTGAAATTATCCAGCAAGATTTTTGCTCCAGTTAAGTCTGCAAACTAAAAAGCTATCAGTCCTTAAATTTTCCTAGCTAAAAATTGTCCCTGGGCCACTACTGCTCAACAGGTGCATCTCATCCATCACCTCCGCAGAAGGTATTTTTGGATCCTTTGTCTTGGAAGTGGTCTTTTTTTTTAAAAAATTTTCAATTTAAATGTTTTTATTTATTTCTAGGAGAGAGAGAGAGACAGCGTGAGCAGGGGAGGGTCAGAGAGAGAGGGAGTCACAGACTGAAACAGGCTGCAGGCTCTGAGCTGGCAGTCAGCACAGAGCCTGACGTGGGGCTCGAACCCACGAACCGCGAGATCATGACCTGAGCGAAAGTCGGACGTTTAACCGACTAAGCCACCCAAGGTCTTGGAAGTGGTCTTGATGCTGTGTGCCCTGAGTACCGTGTTGAGACTGACTTAAAGCAGAAGGGAACATACTCAACAATTGTGTCTGTCAGCTAACCACCTAGAGAGAGGCACGCCCTGAACAGCTCTCCTAAGGCAGGTACATGTATCATAAACATCATTATAGACCTTATCATAGTCCTTTGAGGCATTTAAGGTCTTGTAGGCTAGTAGGTGAGGTGGCTTTCCAAAGAACAGTCAGTATCCGAAGTGAACGTAATTACGACTTGGGAGTCTAATAGGCAACTGCCTACACTTGATTGTCCTTCTTTCTACCAAAAAGGACAGCTTCATTCACATTCTGTACGAAATAGAAAACGCTCTAGATATTTAAGCTGTGTTATCTATTTATCTATGCTGTGCTATGAGTCTTCCCATCTTTGGCTCAAAACGCAAAGCCATGTGGCTGAGGGCTACCTGTGCCCTCGATCTTCCGGCCATGCTTTAGGAGTTCTTGTAACGTCTTACCAGACTTTGGAATACAAGGGGTTAAGGGGCTTGGGACTACTTTTCATCGCGTCTAAAATGGTAGTAAAACTGCTCCAGTGAAATCAAATTTATGATTATTCAACTTTATGAAAGGCAGAAACACTTCAATCAGGACTTCACTTTTTTTAAGCAAGGAGACTGCCATGCCATGACTACCTTTGCTTATTGTGGGGAAGTCTTAACAGTCGGCCCGACTTGGCCTTTTTACATGCATTAGGCGTCTGGGGACACAAGCAGGAAAAGGAAAGAATCGTAACAACACAGGACGGGCATTATAGCTAAATGTCACATGAAGTGAGCAGCAGGCCGATGCACGGAAGGGAGGTGCTCGGACTTCAGGAAGCTGCCACTTGTGATCCTCCTTAAAAAGCGTCCAGGCTCACATGCTCATTCCTTGGCCTAAATGAGCCTCCTGATCGCTGTCACACTTTCTCGTGGTGCTACAGGACGGATCAAGTTTATTTTCTCCTTGCCCTCCAGGCTTCTCTTCCTGTAGGTCTCTCCATCCTGCCGGCTTCCTCAGCCTACCCCCAAAGTTAGAGAAGTTTCTGCCTCATTTGGCTGGTGGCGAGCCACATCTGAATACCCCTCATAAATACCCACATCTGGTTCTTCCGGGCTTTAGCTGTAATGAATATGTGGTACCCAACAGCCTCACCTTGATTACCTTCAAGAAAAGGTGCTAGAATTCCCGGGACTTTGCAGTCAAGTATACTACGCTGCTGAATTTCAGCCTCTCTTGTGAGCGTGACTGAAGTTCCTGGCCAGGATCTTGGGGCATAGCTGTCCCCCGCCCCGGGTCCTAGAGTGTGTTAGCAGGCTACCATGAGCATGTATGGGGGGAGGGTTTGGGAAGAAGGGATGTATAGAAAACCAGAGCCAAACGGCAGCCCACATACCCTGAGACTTTGAACTTCAGACAGGAGCCAGTCTGGGTTGGCTTAGGATCAATACCTCCCTCGGCCAACCCCAGATTCTATCCACTTGAAAAATGATGCACTTCCTTTTCCTTTGAAGAATTCAAGTCTTAGGTGGGCTTCTGTTTTTCACTATTCATGGCACGGCGCATGTTTCACATGTGACATAGGGGAGCAAAGAGAACCCTCCCCTGCCTCTTACAAGGTGAACACAGGGTTCAACTAACTCATCTCAGCAGTTCAAGCGCATTCCCAGCTTCCTACAGGATAAAGTTAACCTCCAAGGTAAGCTATTACATGTGAAATTAAAAGAATAGGAAGGGAACATGCAGCAAAAAAATGAATCTTTCTCCCACCTCCTGGCCGGTTAGCAATAGTTTCCGGCATACCTTAGTCTTTTGAAATGTTAGGATTAATGTTAGTCGTTTAATAAGTTGGGATTGCTCATCCATTAATGATTCATGTTCCAGTCTGCAAATTCTCGTAGGCAGGACTTTCCCAGACTCTTAACCTGTGTGGCCCATCAGAGGCTATTTCCAGGACCCGCCTTTTGCAGGGGGTCCAGGTTGGGAAGAGCATTTAAGTGAACAGTCCAGAGGGGCCTGTCAGGGTGTTTGACATTCCCTTAAAGATAATAATACTTCTCAGGGAGACATGTGACCAACCGGAACGTGATCGGGCGGCCGGCCAATCGCAGAGGGCAGAAAAGTCCGTCCCTGCTTCACACGCTCTGGCTCGGGCTCGGGACAGCTGGAGCAAAGGGCAGGGGCGATCGGAGGCTTAAAGCGCCCCCCCCACCCCCCAAGTACTGCCCCAAAGAGGCTGCTTGACCACACACTTTAAAGTTGGCTCGCTTTAGGAGACCCGTGACTGACTGCAGGCAGGCCGGCCTAGGGGCTCTGTACTTGGGACAGGGGCAGCTTCCTGTCCCACTTCCCGAGGGCTGGCCAGCAAGCCCCGTGGGGTCCTGTCAAGACCACCCCAGGGATCCGCCAGGCTTCCCACGGAACCCTGAGAAGGGCGCGCTGTCGCCTGCCCAGGAAAGTTGTGCGGCTCCCAGCGGAGCGTGGCTGAGGGCAGGGCTCCCGGCCCAGTGCGGCAGACCCCGGGGACCCCGCAGGAGTCCCCGCCGCCACACACCAGCACTCGCGCTACTGCCTTTGATCTATTGTTTGGAATGAGGGCTAATTACACAGTCACCAGATTAGGACTCAATTCCTCTCGAGGAAATCTCACCGGGAACCCAGATCCGCAAACTAACCTGATTAAGTCTCCGTTCCGCTCCCCTCCCCCCTTCAGCCTTGCTGGGGACCCGAGAGGTGTACAAACAGCGCGCGAAGGGGACCAGCGGGGAGCCCTCACTGCGGCCGCACTCGTCCTCTAACCCGTACTCCGGAGGCCGCCGGGGGCCTGGGGAGTCGNGCCCGACCCGGCCCTCTGCCTCCTTCCTAACACTCCGCCTGGCAGAGCAGACAGAACCATTGTTCAGCGGCTCAGGAGCCCACATTCCCCAGCCCCGGTCGAGCCGGGTGAAAAACGAGGCCAAGCAGTGGCTTTTGGGGTGGGGGGGGGAGAGAGTGTAAGGGAACGGAGACGAGTTCGGCCAGGCTTTAGGACACCCCGAATCCCGCTGTTCCCCGAGCCCAGCTCCCCGCAGCCGCGGCGCTGACAGGCGGCTCAGAGGCGCCACCAGGGTTGGGAGCGAAAGAAGGCGAGCAGAGCCGAGAGGCGCCTCCTAAGAGGGGGGTG
>NW_027529428.1:14220636-14253726 GCF_008692635.1 Crocuta crocuta | reverse complement strand
CTCCGAGGCGGGGTTCGGCCTGCCTGTCTCGAGAGATGCCGCGTTCGCCAAACATTAAATGCGTCTTTAAGTGAGCGTGGGTGCGCGCGTTTGTGGCTTGTTCTCTGTAATAGAACGGGACTCAAATAGCCCAGCCTGCGAGGAGGGAAGTTGCCAGTGAGGCCGTGCATTCCCTCGGCAACGATTGGAGTTAATTGATAATTGCACAAAATGGTAGTTCGGGGGCCTGTAATTAAGAGCGTAACCTTTTCTGGTTTGGGGGAGGGGGAACCTAGGTTGGCGGTTCTTGATGCACTTTGCAACGTTCAAGTGTAAGGCTTGGGGAAAGAGAACAAGGAAGTCAGGGCAAGATTCCTATGAAGGACGGATTCTTGTTTTGTGCCTGGCAGTACCCGAGCCTAGAGTTTGGGGGGTGTGTGTGTGTGTGTGTGTACTTTTTTTTCTTGCACACTTTACCCTGGTTGAGGTGCGTGGTCTGCTGTGTGGGCACTTAGTAAGAGTTGGAGGGCACACCAAGCTATTTGTGTTTTAAAGTTTTTATATTGAATGACCCAAAATTCGCAAGTTTCAAGAGGACCCCGTTCTAACACGCTTCTCTTGGTGATCTGAGAACTGGTGGGCATTGCTTAGCTATATCCTCTGCCCCTGGTGCTTCTGGGTGTTTGTCAAGGCTAGCCCTCAGACGGGATACTTATTAGGCACTTACTGTCTCCAGGAGATGGTCAGAGGAGGAAAACTTCAGCTCAAGATACACTTTGGTGGGGGCAGAGGATGTCACGATGGTGACTGGTCACCTTAAAGGGCTTAACCCTGTGTATGGTGGAGTGTTGCACTCCCACTCATCTTGCGTGCGTTCTGCCCAGCCTGTGGTGATGCATTCCCTACGACCTGCAGCAGCCTTACACATGCGGCGTGTGAAATGGAATTCAGATTTGTGGTCTGCCGTTTAGTAGTGAAAATGCCCGCAGGTGCTGTTCCCTAACAGGCATGAAGGTGTGATGGCACAGCCTTCGGGGCACCTCGTCTTCAACATCCTCAGGGCTCTGAGACACCATCTGAGCATGAGCTGTGTCACTTTCCAGCTGAGAAGAGTGGAATCGGTATGTAAAAAGCGCAGTGTTAACAAACAGTCAGGCGGCTTGTTTCTGCTGTATTGCGCAGAGATCAGTGAGTAGGTACCACAACCTAGACCCCGGTCTGGTAGAGCAGGCTCAGGGCTGACAGACATGTATGATGCTTTCCATCTCTCCAAAGCATAGACATACACTGCCGGTGAACTTAGCCGAGGCTCTGTGCTCCATCTTGGAGTTTTATTGCTGAATCGAAAGGAAGCATCATTTGTGGCTCTACCTCTGATTGGTTATGCAGGGTAGGAAAATCACCGCGCCTCTCTGTGCCTGCCTTCTGCCTGTAAACTGAAAACAAACCAGTCCACGTGAAGCCAGAGTGATCTGTGGCCTCAGGGACCAGCTTGCCACAAAACATCGATGGGGAAAAGAAAACAGCTATAAGAAGCGATGAGAGTAATGAATAGGGAAAAGAGCTGAATCACCAAAGCGATGACGTTTATCACGAGTGGACACTGGTGTGGGTGAACTGACTGGTCTCAGAAGGGTTGACACCGCTGGCTTCGGGGGCTTTCGGGGAAATGCAGAGGCAGCCATTTGCTCCCTCAGTCCATCACATTCATTTTTGTGTGGAGACAACACACACTGAACGCCCTTGACCCATGGGCGCTGTGTTACGTGTGGGGCATAGGGGGTTGCCTCTCTAAGGAATCTCCGAATCTGCTGGAGAAGGCAGAGAAACAGCAGCCCTCGTACCCCCAGCACAGACCAAGCCCAGGAATGCTCCAGGTGCTCTAAGGTGACAGGGGAAGAGTGGCTAATGTGGCTGAAGAACGAGCGTGACAAAGGAGGCTTCCCAGAGCAGGTGTCTCAGAGCTGAGTAGAGCCATCAGATCTGCCAGGTAACTCCAGTCCTTGTGCGCACCTGCTGAATGGCACTTTGCAACATTCTCTGCTGTCTCTATCGGTCTGGGAGTGGTCACGTGGAGTAGAGGTCAGCAAGTGGCCTGTGGCCTGCTTTTGGATGGCCTAGGGACATAAGAACAGTTTTTACATTTTTAAAAACAGATCATACTGAAAAAACCACCCCCAAAACAAGCCAACAAAACCAAGAAGAAAAATAGGCAACGGACACCGTATGTTGCTCACAGAGCCTGAACAATTTGCCGCCTGGGTCTTGGGAGAAGCATTAAGTGGCGTTAACCGGGCTGACGCACTGGGGGAATGGGAAGGGAGGCGGGGGTGAACAGAGGGAAGAAAGGCCAAAGAGTATCAAGTATTCAAGGCAGTGCGAGGGATGCAGGATGTTCCGAGGGTGAGGTTCAAGTGGGCCAGTGGCGTGAAAGAAGGTTTAGAAGGAAAGGTCAGGACGAGATTCCGTGGAGACCTATGTGTCATGGTTAACACTTTGGTCCTCATCCTGAGGCCATGTCTAGGACTCGTGATGGACTTTTCTTAATTGTAAAAAGCGTATTAAGTTATGTAATTCACTAAGGAGTAATTATCAAATATGGAGGAAAAATAATTTTTAAAGCAAGCTTTGAGTATGGAGAGATATTAACATATTCCATTTCTTTTAAAAATTTTAAAAATGTATTTAATTTTATCCTCGGGGCACAGAATTATATTGACATTACTGTAATTGGTAATACAGTTAGGGTTCTCTATATTGCTAATTTACTTCTGTAAATAAAAAAAAGCATCCTTGAGTCTACTGCTGCTTTCCAAGAAATAGGATATTGACAGTAACACCTATCTGTGGAGGTCCTTCCCCGGGAATCCATCTAGCCCTCTTCCATGGAGGAAACCTCTGTTACTTTGAGTTTTGATCGGAGCCCTTAGATCCAGTGCAGTCTAGAACATTCACTCAGGCAATGGTATGAAGAATGACATATTTGGGAAGCAGGTAGGATGAGAAGAAGAGCAATTAGGGCCTTGGTAGGGAGGGGAAAGTGTAAACAAGAGGAAGAAACTGTTTTTGCACTCAGACGTGTTCATATCATTTTTTTGTGAGATCTTTTAAAAAAAACATTTTTTTAAATGTTTATTCATTTTTGAGAGAGCACAGTGCGAGCAGGGGAGGGGCAGAGAGAGAGAGGGAGACACAGAATCCAAAGCAGGCTCCAGGCTCCGAGCTGTCAGCACAGAACCCGACATGGGGCTCGAACCCGTGAACTATGAGATTGTGACCTGAGCCCAAGTCAGACGCTCAACCGACTGAGCCACCCAGGTACCCGTGTGAGATATTTCTCGGCAGCCCTTTGGTTATGTCTCTTAGAACAGTGTCTTCCGAACATGCATACTCCACGAGGCTCCCTGGCAATGGCTGCTGAAGGCACAGGTTCCCAGATACTCCCTTGGAGATCCTGACTCAGTGGGTCTCATGTAGGTCCCAAGAGGGCTGTGTATGTAATCTCAATCCACTTAATTGAAACTGATGTAATCTCAATCCAGTTCATTCTTAGGACGGGCTATGGTTAAGAACCTTTTTTAGAGAATGTCTTCTTCACTGCAATTTGAACAGCCAGGCAGCTTCACAATTCTCAGTATGCATACATGAGTTGGTCCAATGTCTCCAGGGCGGTTGTGTGTGTGTGTGGGGCAGGGGGGGGCGGGCAGAAACTGCAAGTGAGAACATGGGCATTTCCTTTTCTTCAAGCCCTGTACACAAGCAAATAGGGCCAGCAGAAGTAATCTTCAAACCGGTAGTTTGAAGCGCCAGTTACTGCCTTTTCCACCCCGTAGTTGTGCCGCAGGGAGAAGTGAAGTGACTTTCCCCTTTCAAAGGGTCTTGTAACTTCTGGGGCCTCCGCTGTCTCCTTTTCTGATTGAATGACCAGCTGGTGATGCGTGCGGGATTCACCCCGTTCCAGGCTCTGTGAGCAGGGCCTAATGGTCTAAACCGGTGGGTCTTGAACTCTAGCTTCTGTCGGAAATCACCATGGATGGCCCGGCCCCACCCCAGACTTCCTTTTTGAGCAGGTCTGGGGTCGGGGCTGAGGATCTGTGTTTGCACCAAGTTCCCAGGTCGTGCTGATGCCACTGGTCAGAGAACACACTTTGAGAACCAGTGTTGTAAGCCCATCAACATAACTTCCCCCCCCACCCCCTCAGTCACTGTGATTGATTCAAGGACCTCGACCAGTCAGCCCATGGCCTTCTGGCCACACTGCCGGGATGCTTCAGCCCTAAGCACATTACTTAGGTCTGTCCGCTTACAGCGAAGCTCAGGACTTTGGCTCGGTTAGAAAGGCACTGTCTGGAAGCAATGCAGTATATGGACATTGGGCCAGAACTTGTAGAATCCTAGTGCCCCGGCGGAGGAAGCCAATTTGAAGACCACTTGACTCGTGGAGAAGAGGAGGCTGAGAGAAGCAGAGAGACGGCACCCACACTTGACCTCCAGCCTGAGCCGAGGAGCCTCCTGCACGCTGTCATTCTGTAGGACTTCTCACTTACCTGAGCCAATTAATTCCCTTTGTTGCCTAAGACTGTTTGGATTGAGTTTTCAGTTACTAACTGATAGAGGTGCCCTCTTTTTTTTTTTTTTTAATTTTTAATGTTTATTTTTGTGTGTGAGAGAGAGAGCGTGAGTTGGGGAGGGGCAGAGAGAGAGGGAGACACAGAATCAGAAGCAGGCTCCAGGCTCTGAGCTGTCACCTAAGAGCCTGATGCAGGGTTGGAACTCACGAATCGTGAGTTCATGACCTGAGAGGGAGCCGGACGCTTAACCAAGGGAGCCACCCAGGGACCCCTAGAGATGCCCTCTTAAGGGATGTAGTAGGCGTCCTGTAAAGCATGGGGCAAGACTGTGTGAGTGACTGTCCAGTGGAAGTGACTTGCCCATCCTGGAGGGAGGTCAGAGGGTAGCGGTATTAGGAAGGACTGCTAAAAACTGCTCTTGTGCATCACGGCCAGGTCAGCTCCCCCTGCCCCCCACCTCCACCCAAATCAAATGCTCAGGGCCCCCACCGAGGGCTACATTCTAACAGAACCACGTTAGAAATCCCAAGGCGGAAGACTCTTTTGCCAGCTGCTTTGGAACAAGTTTAGGAGGTAAAAATGTAGCCAAACTTGGTAGAGTTTACAGCTGGAATAAAACTCCCAATAGGTTGAGGATGAGTCTAGATCAGTGGTTCTCAACTGCGAGTGATCTTGTCCCTGCCCCCCCCTCCCCCCCGGAACATTTGACAATGTCTCCAGTCATGTTTAGTTCTCCTGTCTCTGGAACAGGCCCTACTGACATATAGGGGAGAGAGCCCAGGCTGCTGCTAGGCAAACAGCCCACAGGGCACAGAACAGCCCCCCTCCACCCCCCAAGAATGATCTGTCTGGTCCAGAATGTCAGTGGTCATGGTTGAGACATCCTGAGCTAGACCGAGAAAAGTCAGATGATTCTGTAATGTGCAGCGTGGAATGAGCAGGGTCAGGGGACGTTATCTGGGAATTGGGTGGCTCAGTAGAAAGATGTTCTCTCTACTGATGGGGTAGAGAGCACAGATGGGTTTCGGAAGAAAACCAGATGTGAATGCAGCATCGGGGTCGTGAGGAGGTAAAGTGAACCACAAGTAGTTGACATTTCCAGTTGAAGTAGACTGATAGGGGGCATCGACGGCCTGGTGGTGTTGTGATAAGTGAGGGTCCTTTATTTTCCGAATGTTGGGGTTTGCTTTGCCTGTTTTTCAACGAAGGAATGAAGTGCTGGACCAGTTTTATTTTCCAGAAACTCTTGATGATTCATTCCTAAGATTCGAGCCTCAGATTTGATTGTTCTCTGCTTTAACGGCAATTTACAGGAGGCTTTGGGATGTGGTGCTGTAGCATTTAAAACACTTACACGGGAAGTTTCTATTGGAAATGGGGACTTCGCCACCACTACTGAGCCAGCTAAGCCAAAATGCTTATTAGGACGTAAGAATTTTAATCTGCAAGTTATGAGTGATGCAGCAAGGTTTTTAAGTATATACCATTTTGTCATGATAATTCCATTTTTAAACTTTGATGAGTTTTGCAAAAGGGGGTAGTTGGAAGTATCTAGTCTTTTCTTGTTTGTTTGTTTTTAATTTTTTGATGTTTGTTTATTTTTGAGAGAGAGACAGAGTGTGAGCAGGGGAGGGGCAGAGAAAGGGGGAGACAGAATTGGAAGCAGACAAGATCATGACCTGAGCCGAAGTCAGATGCTTAAGCAACTGAGCCACATGGCCGCCCCTCTGATGTCTTCTTGTTACGTGTATGGTTTACATTTCTGTCAGACTGCAGTGTCAGTCTTGAAGGGCTGAGTCTCTGAATGACTATGCCTCCTTCCAACCCAGCTCTTGGGGAAGGCTTTATCTTAGCATCTCTAAATTGTTGTAGAAACACATTGATGAGGAGTACTAAAGCTGGCAGCAGCCACATCTAGAGTGTGGATGGGGCAGTCCCAATTCTCAAGCCTGCTTTTAGCATTCTGCTAAAGGGTAGAATGGGAGGGTAGAATGGCTGAAGGTGGAAGTAGATACCAGAGAGGGTAGCCCGGTCCAGGCAAGGGGAGATATTTGTATATTGTTTGGATTTTTGTCCTATGAGCAATCAGGAAGCCATCGAAGCTCTTTGGTCAGGGGACAATGGAAGCAGATATGTGTGTTTAGAAATACGACTATCTGAGATGATTGTGTCATACGGGATCCGACGGCACCGTGCGGTACCTCAAAGCCTTTGTGTGTTGACTATGAAGAGACAGTGTAGGTTAATGGTTAAGAGAGAAGGTGCTGGATGGAGCTAGTCTTTGTGAGCGTGAAACGCGGCTCTGTCACCTACCAGCTGTGCAGTTTTAGGCAGATTGTTTCACCTCTCTCTGCCTCAGTGTTTTCACCTTAAAAAAATAAAGGCTGTCAAATGCACCCACTTCTTTTTTTTTTTTTTTAATGTTTTATTTGTTTTTGAGAGAGAGAGAGAGACAGAATCCGAAGGAGGCTCCGGGCTCTGAGCTGAAAGCACAAAGCCCGACGCAGGACTCGAACTCACGAACAGCGAGATCATGACCTGAGCCGAAGTCAGATGCTTAATCAACTGAGCCACCCAGGCACCCCATAATGCACCCACTTCTTATGAACACCCTTGGATTCATACAAGTAAAGCACTTAGAACAGTGCCTAGCCTATAATAAATGCTTAGGAATTGTTAGCTACTATTAATTTTAATTTTTTATTGTTTTTTAATGTTTACTTTTGAGAGACAGAGAGAGAGAGAAAGAGAGATTAGGAGTGGGGAGGGGCAGAGAGAGAAGGAGACCCAGAATCTGAAGCATGGTCCAGCTGAAGCATGACAGCTCTGAGCTGTCAGCACAGAGCCTGACACGGGGCTTGAGCTCATGAACGATGAGATTATGACCTCTGCTGAAGTCGGACGCTTAACCGACTGAGCCACCCAGGTGCCCCTAGCTACTATTATTTTTTTTAAGTTTTATTATTTATTTTGAGAGAGAGAGCATGAGTGGGGGAGGAGCAAAGGGAGAGGGAGACAGAATCCCACGCAGGTACCGCACTGCCAGTGCGGAGCCCACTGTGGGGCTCGAACCCACGAACCATGAGATAGTGACCTGAACTGAAACCAAGAGTCAGATGCTTAACCCCGAGCTACTGTTATTGATAATGACATTTATTGTTGTCAGCAGCAGCCCCCACCCCTCCGTAAAAGACGAAAGGGATTGCAGGTGTGCACCCAGGGGTGGGGATGGGGGGATCAAGGGGGTGCAGAGGTCCTGGCCCAGCCGCCATGTTCACTTCCGCTGGAGAGCTGGTCAGAATAACAATAGTAGTTCTGCCCTAGGCCAGTTCGGAAACAAAGTTTGGAAATGGGGCTGGGTCATGATCTTCCTAGGCAACTCGCACTCTAATCATGGGCCCCTTGGTGTCAAGCCCGAAGCTCGAGCCTGAGCCAGGGCGGTGTGGAAGGCAGGCCGGGTAGTCGTTGGAACAGGCTCCATCCTCAGGGAGTCAGAGGAGTTGTGGCGGCCTGCTGCAGAAGAAACAAAGGCAAGTCCCCAGCTAGCGTTCCAGAATGGTCTCCCGGCCCTCCCTGTGCATCCTGCTCCCGGCCCTGACATCTCCCATGCAGCGAGATGTGTCATCGGTATGAGAGCCAAGGACCACAGGAGGTCAGAAGCTCCGCAGAGCCAGACGGCCAGGCACCCAGCTGGCGTCTACCTATCAGTGACGGATTACATATCACCAGTTTCATGCCTTTATGAGTCAGTCTACCAACACAGATCTGTTGTGGGGCCAGCCACTTGCCAGGTGACTGGAGGGCAGTGGCCAGATAGCGCTGTGGCTGCTGTTGGGCGTGAGTTGTCACTGTTGTGTTTGCTTTTTCTACAGGAGCCAAAATTCAGGCTTGTTAAGTGGTAATTGACAGCCCTTTCTTCTAAGGAAGTTTCTCTCGGATTTGCTGCCAATAGGAAGTGCATTATTCTTCAGAGCACTGTAGCATTCATTTATCGAGTGCCCACTCAATTATGAGGCATGACAGAGTTTGCCATCTAAGAGAGGAAAGACCACTTAATGATTCCTGGAGTCAGAAGTCGGGAATAAATGGATAGACAGATCAAAGAGTTAAGGGGATTCCATTGTAATTGGAGGAGCTCTCTTAGCACGAGCTGGGATCCTGCTAAAGATTTCCACTGAAATCTTTAAAAGGGCCCTGGAATAAATTGTGTGGGAAAGAAGGTATGGTTTTGAACATAAACGAGTAATGATTTCAGTGGATCACCTGATAGGATCACGAAGTGCAGGATGTGGCTTTGCCAGCTAAGGTGGGAATCCAGTGAACACCTGCTAGAAACTGGAATTCTGTTTTGAAATCTTAAGAATTACTTCCCCGGGGGCGCCTGAGTGGCTCAGTCGCTTAAGTGTCGGACTTCAGCTCAGGTAATTACCTCAGTTCGTGTGTTCGAGCCCTGCATCGGGCTCTGTGCTGACGGCTAGGAGCCTGCTTCAGATTCTGTGTCTCCCTCTCTCTCGNAAAAAAAAAAAAAAAAAAAAAAAAAAAAAAAAAAAAAAAAAGGATTACTTCCCCGATCCAGGAGAAATGGAGCTCTCTCAGAAGGTGTGTTTATTATAGCAATTTTCTGGGCTGGGTCTGATTGTTTTTCTGGATGGACCGTTCTTGCGTGTGAGGGAAGTAAAGGCTTCACCCTTTGGGAGAGGCTCCTTCTAGAGGTGAGGGATTGTTCCTAGGAAGGATGATGGATGGTTAGTGACCCCAATCAGAGCTTGTTCCTAAGTTGGCTTGGATTAGCTTTGGAAAGAAGATAATGGAAGGCCATTTGGAAGCACAGATTAGAGTTGGCGAGGGGAATAATAATACAGGAAGTGGGATAAGGGGATTTGGGAGATGACACGTACCGGAGCCCTGCACGAAATCTCATGCTTACCTTTCACCTGCTTAGCACTACCACGCCAATATCACCAACATCCTTCTTTGCAGTCAAAACTTACTCCTTTCCTGTCCCTGGAGGTAAGCACCTGGAGGGTAAAAGTTATGGTTTAAATATTCAGAGGGCTTGCCGTGTTTGTGAAATTGAACTAGAATGAATATACGAGCAGATCTTTTAATTGGGTTCTTGGGTTCTCTCTCTTATTTTAATGTTTTATTTATTTTGAGAGAGAGAGGGAAGGGGAGAGAGAAAGAGAGAGACAGAGAGAGAGAGAGAGAGCGAGCGAGCATGAGCAGGGAAGCGGCATAGAGAGAAAGAGAGAATCCCAAGCAGGCTTAGCAGCATCAGCGCAGAATCCGATGCGGGACTCGATCTCACGGACAGCAAGGTCATGACCTGAGCTGGAATCAAAAGTTGGATGCTTAACCGACTGAATCACCCAGGTGCCCCTTAGTTCTTTGGTTTTCTTGGTGAAGTCCTGAGAGACCCCTTTCTGGGATAAGTGACTGCAGGGAGGCTGGTCTCTTGACATTTCTTGGTTCCTCCCTTTGCTTTGGCAAAGACTCCATTGAAGAATAAAGAGGCGAGGGAGACACGGCTGGTCGGCAGAAAGACCATTCAGAACATTCGACGGACAGTCTGTGAAGGTCACAGAAGATCATCTCTTTATTTTCTGGTATAACCTGGCTGGAGGGGCAGTTTTCTAAAGGCGAAACCAAAAATGAAGGCTGTGTCTTACATGGTGTGAGGAGGATGTCTGGACTCAGTCCTCTGCCTTCCTTCTGAGAAGGTTCAGAGTCTCTGCAAACGTGACCTCCTTGTCCGGGGGAGGAGACAGTGCACCCGCACTTGGGAATCCTCTCCCTTCGGCAGTTTAGAGGAGCTGGAGCACACATCAGTGCCCTTTCTGAGTTGAAGCGAGTGTTGCCAGATTGTTTGGCTTGTAAATCTCATGGAAGCATGGGCATCCACACTAAAGGCGGCTAGCCGAAGTTTTGGTCTTGATGCACTCTGTGTCACAGGCTTTACAAAGGCATTGAACATTTTTATAGTGTCTCCCCCACCCCCACCCATAGCCATGCTTAGAGCTGGCTTCCATCTAGCACTTGTTTCTGGAATAAGACTAAAGTAAAATGACAGACCAAAACAAGAGATACCAAGTAGTATCTGTGTTCTCGTTGGCTCACCTCACCTAGAACCTGGAGTCTTAGGGATGAGTCACTGAAGAGAGAGATGGAAACAGCCTATCTCCCTCTGTTGTTTTGATTAGGATCCCATAGCAGAGTGCAGTAGTGAGAGATTTTGTTAATAATGTGAAGGGGGAAAGAAAGCAGTAGTTATCATTTGTGGCAGTTAAATTCTTGTTTCTGTTTTTGCAAGGAAATTTTAATCACATCCAATAAAATTGCTCATTTGCCTTTTCTACCCCCTCAGTCTCTGACTGGCTGTCTCAGGAAATCTCAGGAGGCTCTGCCTGCAGAAGGAAATTCAGAGACTATGAAAATGAATGAAACTATGTCTTGTAACTCTAATATCACTTCCCGAAACAAAGTCCTATTTGCTGGAGAAATGATCAGAAATACCACAACAGGGAGTTTTTGGAAATTGAAGGTGAAGGCAGGAACTATTTACCAGTCAGGCCACTTCTCTTCCCATTTCCCTGGACTCTGGTGTGAAACGGTGGTAGTTCATTTATTTCTGCTAAGGGGTTTGGTACCCTGTCAGATACGGGAGAATCTTTATTTTCTCAGTCACCAAAGCACCTCTGGAAGAAATGTTACTGGCCATTTACATCTTGCTCCGCTATAAATACTTGTTCTGTTTCTAGACTTGGCAGTGTGCACCTAGGGTTTATAGCCATAGTAGCAAGATGACTGTGCCTTTTCACAGGGCTGTCTAGAGTTTGGGGGGGTTCTCCCCAGATACTCCTTTAATTAAAAAAAATCTTCTTGGGGGTATGGTAAGAATCTTTGATTCATTTGCATTGAATAAGAGACTGTGGGGCACCTGGGTGGCTCAGTGGGTTGAGGGTACGACTTCCACTCAGGTCATGATCTCCCAGTTCATGAGTTCAAGCCACATGTCAGGCTCAGAGCCTGGAGACTGCTTCAGATTCTCTCTCTTTCTCTCTCTCCCTCCCTCCCCTCCCCCGACTTGTGCTTGCTCTTTCTCTCTCTCTCTTCTCTGCCTCTCATAAAAATGAGTAAACAATAACAAACTGAGGACTGATGGGGGGGGAAGGGGGAGATGGGCATGGAGGAGGGCACTTGTGGGGATGAGCACTGGGTGTTATATGGAAACCAACTTGACAATAAACTATTTGTGAAAAAAAAATGAGTAAACATTAAAAAATATTTTAAAAAATTTAAGAGAGTGTGACAATTTGCAGCATTTATTTATATCATTGAACCACCGAATTCATTCTCATAGATTTTCTTTTCTGTACACATTACACTTGCTGAGACATTTCCAGTGTCTTTGCTTCCAAAAGCTAACCCCCTTAGTCTGGACACTTGGCACCTGGGGTCTCAGTCGGTTAAGCATCCAACTCTTGATTTCAGCTCAAACCGTCATGACTGCGGTTCTTGAGCTCCAGCCTTGCACTGGCCTCTGCGCTGACAGTGTGGGGCCTGCTTCGGATTCTCTCCGTCTCTTTCTGTCCCTCCCCTGCTCTAGCTGCCTCTTGAGATAAATAAATAAACTTTAAAAAATGAAAGAAACTTTAAGTTGCCTGGACATGTTCCATGAATAAGCAGCCGAGTGAGTTCCAGGTAGGAGATGGTGTGAGCGTGTGTGTTGAGAAGGATTTCTGGACCGTACTGGTGAGAAGATAATGCCCAGAATGGAAGTAATGTCCTCTCTGCTTGTCTACAGGGTGACTGTATTGCCTTGTTTAAGAAACAAAGGATATATTTTCAAAGGAGTGTTGTGGAAGGGGGACTTTTTTGTTGTCATTTTTTGTTGTTTCGTTTTATGGGGTTTTTTTGGGGTTTTTTTTTTTGTTGTTTTTTTTACTCTGGGGTGGCTTTGCAACATTTTCCATTTTATCACTTTAAGTGATGTAACCCGTGCTGGCATTTGGATTCAAAACCTGAGGTTTGGGGTGCCTCGGTGGCTCAGTTGGTTAAGCGTTCAGCTTCGGCTCAGGTTATGATCTCTCGGTTCGTGGGTTCGAGCCCCGTGTGAGGCTCTGTGCTGACAGCGGAGAGCCTGGAGCCTGCTTCAGATTCTGTGTCTCCCTCTCTCTCTGTTCCTCCTCCATTTGCGCTCTGTCTCTCTCATTCAAAAATAGAAAATAAACATTAAAAAACAAAAAACTGAGGTTTGCCATCTAGGCTCTGTTCCTCCTAACTCTGCCTCCTTGAGGAGTCTCCTTAACTTCCTCTGAGCCTCACTTGGAGTAAGGACGCCATTTTTGCCTCCCTACCTCCTACAGCATTCTATCTGGCTCCAAAGAGAGAATGGACATAAAAGTGATTGTCAGTGGTTTTCCTGGAATATCCAGTGAAGTTTTCACCGTGACAGTGTATTCATAGTCAGAATTTAAAATTATAAGGGAATTGGATGCCTGGGTGGCTCAGTCACTTGGGCATCTGACTTTGGCTCAGGTCATGATCTTACAGTTCGTGGGTTTGAGCTCTGTATCAGGTTCTGTGTTGCCGGCCTAGAGCTTGGAGACTGCTTCGTATTTTATGTGTGTCTCTCTCTCTGCCCCTTCCCCACTCGCACTCTTGTCTCTCTCTCTCAAAAGTAAACATTTAAAAAATAAATAAAATTATAAGGGAAGGAGGGAGTGGGGTAAGTAAATCCACATAAAGACTTTAAATGACCCTCTTGGGGTAAAAAAAAAAAGGGGGGGGGACCAAAATCTCAATACCGTCCCATTGTGTTTGAGGTTATAGAAACCTTCAGGGTGGGCTGGGTTATCAAATACCATAGAAGGATAAAAAGGCCCCTATTAAAAGCCGTAGGGATAGAAAAATATCCTGGAAGAAAGTGCTGCTGGATGGTGCCTTGTTTCAAACAGCAAGGGATCTGGCCTTGAGCAAATGGCTTGAGTGGACACATCCCAAGAGATGCATGTGGGATCCCAGGTTGCTTGTTGAATGGGGTTCCAAGTGATCTCAGCTGAGATAACACTGAAGAAGAGGCTTTCCTTCCCTTTCCCTGAAGATCCATGTTGCTCAGACTGGAGTCTGTACTCTGGTGAGAGAGGGGAGTGATTCTCAATACTCAGTTGTTCCATTTATGTAGTATTTTGAAGTATCCCTTCCTTCTCCTGAAATGAAAATCATAGATAATATATATATATATTATATAGATAATATATATACACACATATATATACACATATATACATATATATGTATATACACATATATATATATACGCACACACACATATAATCCACAAGATATCAGAATAATGTCCTAAGCATGACATAAAAAAGAATGATAAACAGTTCACCATGAGGCAGTACAACACAGCCACACCAGGAGACCCAATCCAGCAGTCAGATACTGCGCACACAGGATCACCGATGCCAGCTGTGTCCTGAGTTAGAGACTTATCACAAGGGGCATAGTTATTTGTCTTATGATTTTTTGAAATGGTGAACCACAATTAGTCATGTTTGAAACAAAATAAATAATGATTTTTGCTGTACTGGATGTGCTAGCTGCATTCCTGGAAATTTGGGTGTGTGTTAAAACCACACAGATACGTTGTGCTTATGTGTAAAACAGAACCGGGATCTAGGCTCAGATCATTATCAACAGAGTCGAGAAGCCCTGAATACCTGGTGGAATATCTTTGTATGTTTGAATCGTGTGGGCTATTTTTCTTGGTGTGTTCTATAGGTCACCTGCTTGGTCTTTGTCTAGAATTCCTGGTCCTTCCCCCTCAGAGCCAACAACATGCCTCCAGTCATCCTGACAACCAAAATGTGCTCTTGTTGCCCCAAAACACCCTCTGGAGGTAGGCCCATTCTCACTGAGAGGCAGTAGGGTAGAGGCCTGGCTCCCCACACTGCTCTGGACATAACTGGAAGTGACCACGTTTTCCAGTGAAGGCAGAGAGCCAATGGAAGACTTTTCATTTAATTAAAAATTTTTTTATTGAAGTATGGTTGACACGCAATGGTACATTAGCTTCAGGTGTTCAACATAGCGTTTTAATAATTCTGTACATTCCTTAGCTGTTACCAGCTGTCACCGTACAATGCTATTATAATACCATTGACTATATTCCCTGTGCTTTACATTTGACCCTTGTGACTGTTCTGTTAATGGAAACCTGCATCTCCCACTCCCCTTCACCCATTTTGCCCATCCCCGCATACTCCTTCCCTCGGGTAAATAGTAGTTTGTGTTCTGTATTTATGAGTCCGTTTCTGCTTTTTTGTTTTTTTTTAGATGCCACATATAAGTGGAGTCATAGGATCTTTGTCTTCCTTCATCTGACTGTTTTCACGTAACAAAATACTGTTCAGGTCCATCATTGTTGTTGCAAATGGCGAGGTCTCATTCTTCTTTATGGCTGAATAATATTCCATCATGTATATATACCACCTCTTCTTTATCCATTCATTTATCAGTGGACCCATGGGTTGCTTCCATAATTTTCTATTGTAAATACTGCTGCAATAAATATAGGGTGTCTATAGTTTTTTTTCAAATTAGTGTTTTTGTTTTCTTTGGGCAAATACCCAGTAGTGGAGTTACTAGACCATATGACCTTTCTATTTTTAATTTTTTGAAAAACCTCTATCCTGTTTTCCACAGTGGTGGCACCAATTTACATGCACAGCAATAGTGCACAAGTGTTCCTTTTTCTACCTTTCCTCACCAACACTTGTTTCTTGCCTTTCTGATTCTAGCCATTCTGACAAGAATAACATGATACCTTTTTGTGGTTTAGATTTTTATTTCCCTGATGATGAGTGATGTTGACCATATTTTCATGTGTCGGTTGGCCATCTGTAGCTCTTCTATGAAAACATGTCTCTTAACATATTCTGCCTATTTTTTAATCAGATTGTCTATTTATTTATTTATTTAATTTTTTGGTGTTGAGTTGCCTGAGTTCCTTTTATATTTTGGATATGAACCCTTATCGGATACATCATTTGCAAGTATCTTCTCCCATTCAGTAGTTTGCCTTTCTGTTGTGCTGATGGTTTCCCTTGCTGTGGAAAAGCTTTTCATTTTGATGTAATCCCAAGAGTTTATTTTTGTTTTTGTTTCCCTTGCCTGAGGAGACGCATCTAGAAAAATACTCACAAGGCCATTGTCAAAGAGATTGCTACCTATGTTTTCTTCTAAGAGTTTTATGGTCTCAAATCTCACGTTTAGGTCTTTAATCCATTTTGAGTTGTTTTTTTCTTTAAATGATGTAAGAGAGTGGTCCAGCTGTATTCTTGGGCATGTAGCTGTCCAGTGTCACCAGCACCATTGATGGAAGAAACTGTCTTTCCCACATTATATATTCTTGCCTCTGTTGTTGTAGATTAATTGACCACATAACGGTGGGTTTATTTCTGGACTCTCTAGTCTGTTCCATTCATCTATGTGTCTATTTTTGTGCCAATACCATACTCTTTTGGTTACTAGAGCTTTGTAGTATGTCTTGAAATCTGGGAATGTGGTACCTCTACTTTTATTCTTCTGTCTCAAGGTTGCTTAGGCTATTTGGGGTCTTTTGTGGTTCCAGACAAATCTTAGTATTATTTGTTCTAGTTCTGTGAAAAATGCTGTTGGTATTTTGATAGGGATTGCACTGAATCTGCATGCTGCTTGTAAGGGTTCCATTTTATTCACATCCTCGCCAGTATTTGTTATTTTTTGTCTTGATTCTAGTCATTCTGACAGCCGTAAGGTGATGTCTCATTGTGGTTTTGACTTCAATTTGCCTGATGATAAGTGATGTTGAGCATCTTTCATGTGTCTGTTGGCCACCTGTAGGTCTTCTTTGGAGAAAGGTCCATTCAGACCCTCGGCCCATTAACAAATTTTTTTTAAATATTTTATTTATTTCTGAGAGAGAGAGACAGTGTGAGCAGGGGAGGGTCAGAGAGAGAGGGAGACACAGAATCTGAAACAGGCTCCAGGCTCTGAGCTGGCTGTCAGCACAGAGCCCGACACAGGGCTCGAACCCACAAACCACGAGATCATGACCTGAGCCGAAGTCGGACGCTTAGCCGACTGAGACACCCAGGTGCCCCCCTTGGCCCATTTTTAATCAGATTATTTGTTGTTGTTGTGTTGAGTTGTGTAAATTATTTATATATCAATGGAAGACCTTTTGAATTTCATGGGACACCAGATGTATTAGCCAACATGAGTTTCCATAATAAAAATACCATAAACTTGGTGGCTTGGGCTAAACACCAAGAATTTATTTCTCACGTTCTGGAAGCTGGGAATTTTGAGCCAGAGTGACTTATTTGGTTCCTGGTGAAAACTCTCCTCCTGGCTTATAGATGACTACCTTCTTTCTGTGTCCTCACATGGCAGAGGGAGAGAGCAAGTGAAAGAGCAAGTGAGCACACTCTGGTCTCTCTTCCTAATCTTATAAGGACACTAATAAGGCCTCCCTGGCCCTGACTTCATCGAAACCTAACCAAAGAACTCCCCTCCAGGGCTTCAACATAGGAATTTGGGGGGAGGAGGAGGCACACAAACATTCTGTCTCTAACCAAACTGAGTTTCTAGCCTCACTTTATTTTCTAAAGCAACCATCTTCTGTTGGAAGCTATTATGGTCTTCTGATATCAAAGGAGGATGTCTGAGTCTTGGCTTGAGGAGCTAAGTGGCAGCAAGAAGGACCACTAAGCCCTTTTTCCCTGAGAAGTGCCTGGGAAGCCCTTAGACCTGTGTTGAGGTGGACAGGCCCTGTTGAGGTGGACAGGCCCTGGAAAGAGAATTTAGACATGTGGCTCTTCTGGACCAGCAGAATCCAATCAGTTTATGTTTAAGGGAGTATATTGGGGGTTAGATATGGGTTTGAAACCTGTTTCTGTCTTGTGGTAGCTGCGTGACCCTGGGCAAGTTACTCGTGGTGTCAACCTCAATGCGAAAATAGGAAAGACCTTCTCCTTCCTTGGTGATGAGGAATCGTGAGATCTCTAGTAATGAGCTTTGTAGGATTTCAGGCATATGGTAAGAAGATAACCCATTGAACTACTATTTCTTACGTGATACAGGCATCCTTTGAGGGCTTATTTTTGCAGGGAAGGGCATCAGTCACAATGGAGGCAACGTAGAACAGCCTTGTGACAAGGTACAGTTGTGTTTCAGCAAAAAGGGCTGGGAGTTTTTCTCGAAAGTAATTTAGGAGGAGAACATACAGACTCTGGTTCGTGTTGCATGGAGTGTTTGAAACATGAAAGCAGGTATCTTTATTGAACCCCGAATACTTCAGGGTATTCTTTCATCTTACTTCATACCGAGTCCTCTGAGTAAGATGTTAAGACAAGCACACAATAATCTTGATACAGCTGGAGGTGAGTGCAATGGCTGCCGCGGGTTCATAGGTTGGTCATCTTATATCATCCTTAACTAAGCTGAGTTAGAATCTATCACTGCTCTGCGTGGAAGGGACCTGGGACAGAAATGCATGTCATTCTCCCTTATCCACACTCTTTTCCTAAAAAGTGAATATTAATGTACGCTTATCCGGAGGGAAAAGAAGCAGCCAGACACTCTCATGCACCCTCACTTTCCAGGGAAACCCCACAGAGAATAGCTTTTGGAATGTACTCAGTGAAAACGTTTTGCTAGCTCAGAAACTTCTTAAAGGGATCCTGCTTTCATACAGAAAGGCAGCCCAGGGTTCTTCAAGACAATCCTGAAGGTTGAAGAAGTTTTCTGTTTTCTTTTATCAGCGTTGTTTTGCCAAAGAAGGTGCTGTTGTCACTGAAGGGTAAAAGGAAATTCAGATTGTCTGCTTCCTGGGCACTTTTTCAAGTTTGTTTTCCTTTATAACATGAAGACAAGAGCTTTTCTTACAATTGTCTTGTTTTGTAAAGACTTTAAGACAATGTTAACAATAAGATTACAGAATAGAAGGACTAAGGGGAAAGAAAAAGGGTGTAAAGTTAGGTAAAAAAATTGTGTGCGTGCGGAAAGGAAATTGAGCTCTGGGCTTCCCAGCAACCAGGGCAAAGAGGAAAAATCTGTTCGGGTTACACGGTTTTTAAAGCTGAGTTTTCTTAGGAGGAGCTCGCTTGTTCCTGGCACTGCAAACAGAAGTACGCGTTCTCGAAGGTACACATAAAGAGGCTATTCTGAAAGCTGATGATGAATTTCTTCAATGTCCCACAGTGCCTGCCACTGAGTTATATAGGACCACTTTATTGAACAGCCCTCATTAGTGGCATTTTGCCAAAGTTTAATTCTCCTTAGGAAAAGAAAGAACCTTCAGGCAATTCTCCATTTATACTATTTATTGTCAACTGAACTTCTGCAAAATATTAAGCCACAAAGAGTTGGAGGTCATCTCTCATAAGTTCCTGGGATGCACTTCTCTGCAGACCATAGGGGAAGAGCCACAGGCTTGAACTTGGTCGATAAGCCGGGGCAGAGGTGATGTTCCTTTACAGATATAAGAAAGAAAAGCAAAGGTATGGGAGCCGGAAGATAAGGCTGAATGTCGAGGTGCAAGTGCGTCAGAGAAGATGTAAAAAACGTGGGGGAAGGGGAAGGAAAGAAAAGAATAATGGTATCAGCTTAAGATGATTACTATTAACACTTTGGTATGTTTCCTTCCTTTTTTGTGTGTTCATCATGGGTAATGGCAACACTATCAGAATTTGCATATAATTGTATATCACTTTTCGCCTGACTAAGCAGCATAGCATAAGCTATTATGGTTTATATTATTGGGGCGTAAGTGGTGCTGTGTTATACTCCTCTCCATGGTTTCAGACCTTCCATAAAATGTGATGTGTGCCAACATGCCGTGAGTAAGCAGTGCTTTGGGGAAATTAGAAGAAGCTGTTGAAATGGATTGGCGATGAGCAAAGCTATTGGTGTGTGGGTGGTGGTGAGAGGTAAGTAGGGGGAGGAATTCAGCAGAAAATGAGAATCAGGGACGTGTGACTGTGAAGTCAAATGCCCCCTAAGGATTTATGACCTTCTGAGACCCCTCCCCCCCACTGAGAGTGGGACTGGAGGTTCAATTTCATGTATATCTCATAATGGAACAAGTGTATCTCATACAGCACTTTTTGAAATACAAGCATGCCTTTTCTCAAAAAGAGAAACAGAACACTGCGTGGATCAAATAATGTGATAGTAGAGTGGTGCCCTTTGGCAAGTTTTTCTCTTTTATTTCTATTTCTTTTTTAAAAGGCACTCATTTTTTAAAGTTTATTTCTTTCTTTTGTGAGACAGAGAGCAAATGAGGGCCAGTGAGGCAGGGGCAGAGAGAGAGGGAGAGAGAGAGAGAATCCCAAGCAGGCTCCGCAATGTCAGCACAAAGCCAGATGCAGGGCTCGAACCCACGGACCATGAGATCATGATCTGAGCTGATGTCGAGAGTCAGACGTGTAACGGACTGAGCCACCTGGGTGCCCCAAATTTTGTCTCTTTTAAAGTAGGTTTTCCAGGTGTCCTTTTGGTTTCACAGTCAAGATTTTTTTTCCAGGGGAGGAAGGGGCCCAAAGTCACCTGTTGATTATAGTGGGACACCCTGGCATCTACATTCAAGCTCATCCCTATATGCAAGCACATCCCAAGAATCTACCACTCACCTTGTCCAATTTTGCATCTCTTCCTCCCAGAAATAAAACATTGCCGAGGCTTAAATCTAACCACAAATTCACTGAAGTCCTGTCCTGAGTGACCTCTAGGTTCTGACATTCCTTTACTGGAGATTTCTTATTGGATTTCTTATTTGAATTACCTTCTGTTCCAGGAAGGGAGATGTAAGTGCATTTTCTGAAATTGTGGTTGTTTTGTGCAGGCCAGATGCTGTGGCACCATTCCGCCTTCTCTGGGGACTGAAGTGTGACTATCAAGCAAAGAGGCTAACCTTTTTTCTTTTTATCATCTATGGCTTACAGAAATCAGGCCCACTGTGAATGATTGCTTTGTTCTCTGACAGCCTTAAAAGGTTCCGGGAAGGCATCTGTCAGTAGATTGTCTCGGACGACAGTCCCTTTGGTAGTAAAAGACTGTTTCTTCTGAGCAAATTCAACCAAATGTGACTTTGGCCATCTAACATCTTCCTTTCCCAATACATGAACGCAAGTATTTGAAAAGACACAATAAAATTAGAACCTTTCTCTTGATTTAATTAAACAGTTGGGCTTAATGAGAGGATGTATTTTGCCCACAGTTATGAATTTTCCTCCATGACCAGTATTCAGTTAGTGACAGGAAACAATCAATACATGTTTGAAATGTTTTCTTCTCTCTGACACTGAAAATGTTTTAAGCTGCTAGTTTTATCAGTGGATGTGAGAGTCTTATACATATATAAACCCTACAGTGACCAACGCCCAGCTATTTTCCTTATTCCAAGAAGGAACGAATTTTTGTGCATCTAGCACAAGAGGTTGGATGTCATGGGATGTTTACTGCCCGTGCTTCTGTTTCGGAAATGTAAATGTAGGACAGGTGCTCTGCCCCAGGAAAGGCCAGTTTCCTGACAAACGGACTGAGAATTTAATGGTCAGGTGAAGTTTCTTTCTCTCATTGGCTTCTATTCTAAACCCTGAACGAGACTGTGATGCTACATCCCATGCATGGATTCAAAATGTGTGACGGGAGGGTCACATGGTTACCAGGCCCCTGCACGTCCGTGGCATTTACTTGTGGACTGCAATTCTCTTCTCTCCTTTGGGGTCTCAGGTGGCGCTTTCCTAGAAGGACTGCTCTGGGTCTGTCCCTGGGTTCTAAGAATGTCCCTCTGTATTCAGGACTCTGAGAACATCTCCGTTCTTCCTTTAGTTTGGGTACTTGTGAGAGGTTCGGGGGAGTTGGGTCTCAGTGTCCACTTACCACTAGGTTCACTAGCCTCACAGAGCCCTTCACCAGGAATATATCTTCCCTCCCTCCTGTTCCCATGGAGCCCTCATCTCCCATTTCCTCACTCTAGTTCTACATCCATCTTCTATTCCCTCTGCCCTCCTTTTTTGGGGGAGTGTGGTTTCTTTTTTTTTTTTTTTAATTAAAAAATTTTTTGAGAGATATGGGGAGAGGGACAGAGGGAGAGAGAGAGAGAGAATCTCATACAAGCTCTACACTTAGCACAGAGCCTGACATGGGGATTGATATCACGACCTGAGCCAAAATCAAGAATTGGATGCTCAACCAAGTGAGCTACTCAGGCATTTCTGGGTTCTTATTTTGATACATTAAAAAAAAAAAAAGAAAAGAAAAGAAAAGCGCTGGGAATAGCAATTTATTTCCCCCATGCAGAATTTATAATTAATATTTTAAGCTCCAAATGTTACCTTTTAGATGAAAACATTACAGATAGAAATAAAATTATTATTATTTTTTTAAATGTTTTATTTATTTCTAGGAGAGAGAGAGAGAGAGACAGCGTGAGCAGGGGAGGGTCAGAGAGAGAGGGAGTCACAGACTGAAACAGGCTCCAGGCTCTGAGCTGGCAGTCAGCACAGAGCCCGACGCGGGGCTCGAACCCACGAACGGCGAGATCGTGACCTAAGCGAAAGTCGGACGCTTAACCGACTAAGCCACCCAGGCGCCCCAGAAATAAAATTATTTTTGACGCGCAGTCCCGTGTTCTTCACTGCCTGTCCTAGAGATAACCGTTATCAAGTGTGTGTCTCACTAGGTCAAAGACTCATCCGATTGGCCCTTCTTTGCATGGTCATGTCAACTGGAGCTTCATAGAAGGCTGTCCTCTTCTGTGAAGGTTTAGTTGATGTGATCGTTAGGGGCTGTGTGCTAGATAGGACTCTTAAGTAGTCCAGGAGCAAGTTGAATAAATGTCCACTTTTGCCCAAACTGTGTGGGAAAATAAACAGATGGAATGGCAAACCCATGAGGAAGAATCAGATGTAGGTGACTGTGCAGGTGCAGCTGGTCCCTGAAAGCCCCAGGACCTGTTTCTGGAACTCTGTCACCCTAGCGTCCCCTCTGTATAAGCACCTAGACCCTTAATGACCTCTCCTCATCTCCTTCCCATCCCAGGAGCCCTAACTTGGACCTTCAACCTTCCTGATGCCATTATTTATTGTTCTCTTGGCTTCTTTGGGATTCAGATATCCACATTTCTAACCCCAGACTCATAGCTGTCTCCTAATCCCTTGGTCATGTGATGGTTTGGCTTTGATATTCTTAATGTACACGTCCCCAGGCTCTGCTTAGTTTGGTTGAAGAAACCCAGCAGTGGGCTCTCATTCACTCTCCCCACCTAACATACCATATTGGGCTTGGAGGGAGGTATGGACTGGTAATCCATTGGGCTAAAATGTGGCTTTGCCCTGGATCTGCACAGCCTTGTTCCATTACTGCCGACTCTCAAGTCCTCGGGAGTGAGGGGGTACCCAGGAAGCAAGGCACAGAAATTCAGCACTGTCGGGGACCCTGGAGCCTAGAGCCTAAGCTTCAACATCACCTCTAATGAGTGCCTGCAGCCTACCGGTGCCGACCTGGGAGGACGGAGTGGGTGTTGAGATTGGCCATAGTCCCAAGGTTCTCTTCTGGGGCTCCCCGTGGGGTTGAGCCTGGCACTAACACCTGTCCTTCCCACAGCTGTTGGCAGTGCTGGGGAGCCCAAGACTGGTCATGCTGGGCCCGTGCTGGGTGTAGGCAGGGGACTTTCTCACTAGCTTGGCCACCTTTGTGTATATGTGCATAGCGGTCAATTCACAAGCTGCTTTATGAGTTTCTTGAGGCTATGCTGCTTCTCAGCCTTCTTCTCCCAGTTTTTCCATTAATTTTTTCCTTCACCTTTTGCCTTGACTTATGGGTCTGTTCCACTTTCTCTTTCCTGCTCTATCTGGCTAGCTTGTCCTCTCAGCTGGTGAATTGTAGACGCACATAAAACGGGGAAATAGAAAATATCGATCAGCCCTGTATAAAGCCTGCCAAAATTTTCATCTTCCCTTTTCTCAAAAACCAGAGAAATAATACAGTGGGTAATGGACTCCCCAATAGGCATCTGAGATTCAGGACTCAGGCTGTCGGTTGTATTTGCTTTGGTGGAAAAAAAAAATTAAGAGTCTATGATAATATAATAATAAAGAATAACTCTGTTTTTGCATATACCATTTTTAGTGTTTTTTTAAAAATTCTATTTAAATTTGCAGACCGTGAGGAAGAATACTTAATCCACTGTTTGTCTATCATGTCATCTCTTTTCAAGGTGAAGATACGGTGTTCAAGGGCCGTCTCCCCCGTTCCTCTCTCATGCTTTTTTAAGGGAAACAAACCTAACAACATAACTGAATAATGTAAAGCATCAAACACCACAAATCAAAACTTTCTTCATCCTCCTAGAAATTAGGACATGGTCAGGAATCAAAGTACCAACCAGACCTCTTAGGGAGCACCTCCGCCTGCGAGCAGAAAGAATATTGGGTCCAGTGACCCTGGGGCATCTGGCCGGCTGGATTCTAATACTGACTCTGGCATTTACCAGCCCCGGGAACAGAGGCAAATGATGTAATCCCTTTGAACATCGGTTTTCTCGTGTGCAAAACAGGAGTAGATGAACCAAACCTGTCTTCGGGTGTTGTAATGAGCAGAGGTGCTTAGCAGAGAGGTTGGCATAGAATCAGCACTCCGGTGGATTGCCTCACAATTAACTGTTCTCCCTCTACCTTGTCTCCCCCTCTAGTGAGTGGTTCAGAGCATGGCTCTGTCATGGGGCTGCCTGGGGTTGACCTTGCATCCAACCTTATGTCACCTGGGACAAAACCTTCCTCTTTGCTGAGGTTATTTCTGTATCTGGGAAGTGATGAAGAGGAAGAGGAGGCGGAGGAAGACAAAGAAGAGAACAACGGCAATGATGATGATGATAGTATAAACCAAGTTCATTTCATGTTTTGTAAATGATCTTGGGTCTGGAGCATAGTGAATGTCCAGCAACTGTTATTATAACATGGTTAATATTCTCTCCATGATCAGAGTCTTAGATCCCTGCTGAATTTCTGGGGTGTGGGCAGAGTTGAGATGGGGATGGGGGTAAAGTGCTTATTAAGAGTGGATGAGCAGTCAGTGACTTTTCACAGAAGACCTACTGCCTTGATTTGTTCATTTAAATTTATGTGAGTCTCCAGTGATCTCTAGGGTCCCTTTAATTCTAGCTAGTACAGCCTCCACTCCACCCCCAAGCACTAGGATGATGACAGAGGAACGGACACGCCTAAGGTCCCCTTCACAGAAGCTGCTGCTGAGCGGTTGGAAGGATGGGGCCGCTGGTCCTGTGAGAGGCAGCAAGGAAGGTCTTTTATTCTGGACTTCTCCGCATCTCACTTCTCCCTCCAACATGTAAATAAACCCGAGGAGGGTCACCCCTTGCGGCACGGCCGGTCAGCCCACCCCTTTGCTGTTTTTGTGGGAGTTAGTGACGATTGTTTGAAAGCAAAGATAGGACCTGAGGTGGGTCCTGGGAACTGGCGATGGCGTCAGAGTATAGAGCAGGTGACAAGTCCCTACAGACCAACAATCTCTTTTATAGGAGTTACTGAACTCATTTACACTCAGCTTCTTTGTGGAGACTGCACGCGATACTACCTATAGCCCACTGTCTTCACCCTTAACAAATGCAGACTCTTTAATCATTACTGGATTTTAGACTGGTGTCATCTATGCACAAATTTGACTGAACCGAATCCATATAAATGAATATTCCTCTGTGTGTCCAGTGATAACTTCATGCTTCTCCCCTTGAGCATATATTCACGTCTCCTGGTCTCAACAGTAGCTCAGGTCTGGCTCCCCAAACCACTGAGAAGGAGCCCTTTAATGTAAGAGCCGTAAACAAGTAGCAAGGGGTCCCTACCCCATAATGCCAGCAGCATAGCCAGCTTTCTTTTCTACCATTTCAGCCAACATGGCAGCAGCCATCTTTCTCTGTCACATCGTGACTCAGACTGGACTCTTGTCCACAGCCAGCAGAGCTTGTGTACATTTTCTGAAGTGGTTTAAATTAGGGGGTTATAGAAGCCATTGCCCCAAGTCATCCAAATAGCAATTAACTCAGTAACCATGACATTAAGGCAGCTGTTTCCCTGGGGAAATGTGCAGTTGGCAACCAATGCTACAGTGTGCTTGCCTCGACCCTGAGCTTCCATGAAACAAAACTAAACATTACAAATACTCCAAGTACAAGTCTCATAAATATTTTAATCTAGAAGGGCAATGAGTTACCTCTCTTTTTTGGGGAAAGAGTCATGGAAACACAAGAAGGGAAGCAAAAACAGTATCCAGGTCTGGGAGAACACGTGTATAAATTCATATCCACAGGGGCGCCTGGGTGGCTCAGTCAGTTGGGCTTCCAATTTTGGCCCTGGTCATGATCTCATGGTTCATGGGTTTGAGCCCCGCGTCGGGTTCTGTGATGACAGCTGAGAGCCTGGAGCCTGCTTCCGATTCTCTGTCTCCCTCTCTTCTGTCCCCCTTTCCCGCTCATGCTCTGTCTCCCTCTCTCTCTCTCAATAAATAAAACATTAAAAAATTAATTAAAAAATAAAAATAAATGATTATACACAGCTTTCCTGTTATTATTTATTGTATGACCTATTATCTAAACACATTTAACATATTAAGAATCAATTATAGTTAAATTTCTCCCAGGAGTTTTAATATCTTTGGCAGTAGCGAGATAGAAAATTGGACTGATCTCGTCAGACATACTGTATAGAGTTCCATTCCTTTAAAATTATATTTTTGAAGATTGAATTATACTTGTCATAAAACAGAAGAGCTAATTTTTATCAAGGAGTTATGGAAACTTTTTTAGAAAGTATTGTTAGTACTTCCTCTCCCACTTATTTGACTTGATCATTTTATGATGGAAGCATGATCGTTTCGTCTTCAAACCAGAAGCCCCTGTACTTAATGAATGTAGCTGTAATCAGACTAGGGTTTTCTAACCATATAAGGATCCCACAAATACTACAACCAAAGGCTTCGAAAAGAAATGCTTTTCCCTCCAGACTGTAAAATTAGTATGTGTACATATTTGAAAAAATACTGAAAAGTATAAAAACAATGAGTATGACTAAGGTAATCCCATCATGAGACTGTTGTTAATATTCTGCTGTTAATACGTTAGTGTATTTGCTTTCCTGTATTTTGTGTGAGCGTGCGTGTATTTTTCACATAACCATCCCATATATACACTTTTATCCTTTATATACATCTCATTAGTGGATGCCTACTTGTGAAGCTTTGCATTGAAGATGTTTTAACACAAATATGTCAGACTGTTTAATTTTACCCATTATTGGATTTTATCAACAATAACTAATGTTGCAGTGAACATTTCAGTAGGCTAATCTTTGATTCTCTGCCCATTTCTTTGGGATCTGTTTTTAGAAAGGGAATCAATTTGTTTAGGCGTCTGACATCTTGCCAAATTGTATTTTAGGCAGATGATACCAATTTGCACTCATCAGTGTTCGTGTGTGCTCTGACTTAACTATATCCTTAATACCATTGAGTATTATTTTTTGATCCAATTTCTTGTTTTTAAAAATTTTTTTTTGAGAGAGAGAGAAAACGTGCATCCAAGTGGGGGAGGGGAAGAGAGATAGGGAGAGAGAGAATCCCAAGCACGCTCCATGCTGTCAGCGCAGAGACAGATTCAGGGCTCGATTTCATGAACTGTGCAATTACGACCTGAGACAAGATCAAGAGTCAGAAGCGTAACCAACTGAGCCACCCAGGCGCCCCGTTCCCGGTTTTGTTAACTCTGGCTCTGCTTTGGAATAGATGCAGGAGGCTTACATAAACAAAGAAACAAAATGGACTTCCGCCTGAGCTCTCCCCCAGACCAATGAAATCAATGTCTAAGGAGCTGGGGGCCAAGCCATCTGTAAATTTCAAAGCCCTCAAATGAGTCTAGTTGATAGATTTCAGGGCCACCTGGATGACTCAGTGGCTTGAGCGTCTGACTTTTCTTTTCAGTTCAGGTCATGATTCCAGGGTCATGAGATCGAGCCCCATAGAGGGCTCTGTGTTGAGTGTGGAGCCTGCTTAAGATTCTCTGCCCCTCTCCTGCTCCTGGCTCATGCTCGCTCGCTCGCTCTCTTTCTCTCTCGATCTCTAAAAAGAAAAAAAAAAACTTGGCTAATTGTATAAATGGAAAATACTTCAAAGCCCTTTTATATCAGAGCACATTAAAGTCTAAGTAGCGTATGTTTCCCTTAAAAAACATACTGTGAAATTATGGTCCTGGCCAAAATATTTTGCTCCAAGTGGATTTCCGTATACTTGGGAAAAAAGAAGGCCATTTCTGCTTCAACCTAGATGGCGTCCCAGTCCCACTTGACATCCCACCAATTAACGTTTAGAAAAGTTTTGTATGTTTTCTTCTACTTTTTCCCATTTCCTGTCTGAACTTTCTATCTCTAAGGTGCTTTTAGAAGTGGTAAGTTTCAGCTGTCTTGCCTTTCTCATCCTTATTCAGATGTTCTATTTATCTTCACATTTTCCATGCCAGGCCACGCCTTGTCAATGCGAGGGCTTTTACCGTGTCTCGGTGCCACATTTATTTTCCCGTCTTATTTGTTGTTTGGTAGATAAAAATACTAAAGAAGACTATACATAGCCCAATAAAAACACTAAAAGAGCCCTATAAATAGTTTGGCCTGCCAGGTTTGAGGAAGCTGCTGGCATTTCTGGGTCCTGCTTTTGATTGTATTCGTACAAGGACACCCTTTACGCTCACCGTGTTAGGATCCACTGATGGGAAATGCTCTCCTGTGTGACCAAAATCAGGGAAGGGAATGTTTCCTTGCCACCTCTAGTGATCTCACCTCAAAATCTGATAGTCTCCTTCAAGGCTCCGATCTTTTATTTCTGTCTTGCCCCTGGCCCCACCCTTTACTCTTCTCCAAAGAGAATTCCCTTTCCCATGTCCCCAAATACTCATTTTCCCATATACTTGCCGCCAAAAGTGGCCATGTGACACAGTTTTGGCCAATGGCGTGTAAGCAAACTGCTGACAGTTTGGGGTTTTGGGGAAGAGCCTCCTTTGCTGACTGATAGTAGAACCCTTTCCCTTACTGCTAGCCTTGAATTCTGATGTGATGCCTGGATTTGGGCGACCGTATTGCAACCATGAGGTACCAGACCTAAGAGAAAAGACCAAGAAAACAGCACATACACAGGTTCTGCTGTATTTGAGCTGGTGAACTCCTACTAATCATCGTCTGCCTCCAGCCTTCTTTGGGGAATAAAACATATTCAAGTTGAGTTGGTGTTAGATGGGTTTTCTCTTATTGCCCACGGAAAGCATTCCTGACTACTATTGCTTCCTGAATAGGAGTCAAGATCACATTTAGCCATAGACCATAGCTTGCTGTTTCTTATTTTGTCCACATAACAGCTGAATTATAAAGGTCAAGGCCATTCCTAAAGGACACAAGGATGAGCGATCTCGTTACCTCCTTTCTATTCTCTTCTCCCTTGAGTCATGGTGAGATTTGGGCCAGTTCTTGGACTAAGATCTGAGGAACGTCTCTGCTTCGTTGGTCTGTCTCTGATTGTGTTTCTGCCTATGCTGGGAGGTCATCTTGCTTCAGGCCAGAGCTATTTAGGCTAATTCAAATAGAAAAACATAGGGAGTTATTCTGTGTACTAACTTCTCCAAGCCGTCCCCTCTGATTCCACACGCACAAACACCCATGGTAGTTACTTGCCTCCTATTTGCTGTCGTTTCTTGTGGATTCTCATCTTCTGCAATCCTGGTAGAGTGAGGGGTTGATATCTAAGGCAGAATATCAGTACCTCTTGCTCTGCATATCCTCTGTACTACCCCCATTTGGACACAACTTCTCTCACCCTGAATGATTGAAACCGTTTTGGTAATGAATGCAATTTGAGGTTACATCCGTTTATTCTCTTCTGCCAAATGTTAGGCCGGTGCCTTAATTGGTTTTGTTAGAGTGAGCTGGAAGCCTGGGGTATATAAAGCAATTAAAATCTTTTGGCATTTTGCATTAATCACTGAAGGCTCATAAATTCTTGATTGGCTATGTGATGTACGTATTTACCGAACACAAGTAGATAGGATTTATATGCATTCAGCTGGGGGTTGGCCAAGAAAACACGAGGATGTGTAAGGTTACAGAGAAATACATCAAATGTTCAGTCATTGCTACAATAGCTAAGAGCTGAATTAACTGGGAGAATGAAGGTAAATTGAACCTCTTTCCTCTGGAGGTTACTAGCTTTACCGATTTCGAATTTTTGGCTAAGTGATTTTTACTTTGTTTTATTTTTTAAAAAATTTTAAAAAGTTTTTTATTTATGGAAACCAACTTGACAATAAACTATTTGTAAGAAAAATAAATAAATAAAAAGAAAAAAAGGTACAGTATAGCCTAGAGAATTCTGCTATACATTTCAAACATTGCCAAGTTTGAAAAGTTCTAAAAAAAAAAAAAAAAATTTTTTATTTATTTCTGAGAGAGAGAGAGAGAGACAGTGTGAGCAGAGGAGGGCCAGAGAGAGAGGGAGACACAGAATCCGAAGCAGGCTCCAGGCTCTGAGCTAGCTGTCAGCACAGAGCCCAATGTGGGGCTCGAACCCACAAACCGCGAGATCAGGACCTGAGCCGAAGTCCGACACTTAACCGACTGGGCCACCCAGGTGCCCCAGGCTAAGTGATTTTTAGGTAGGTTTTGCATTATTTTTTTTTGTTCACTCTTTGTTTCTGTCAAATGTGTAGGCATTTATAGAACTGGTCAGTATTTTCCTCTGTACCTAGGTTATTACAGGCAATAAAAGTATAATTAAAAAGGTAGGTATTAGAGCACCTGGGTGGCTGAGTTGGTTTACTGCCTGACTTTGGCTCAGGTCATGATTTTGTGGTTTGTGAGTTCGAGCCCCACATCGGGCTCTGTGCTGACAGCTCAGACTCTGTGTCTCCTCTCTCTCTGGCCCTTCCCCACTTGTGTTTTTTCTCTCTATCTCAAAAATAAATAAACATTAAAAAAAAGAGAGGTATTTACAGTTCTGGGTTGGTCTGAAATTAAGAAACAAAGGCCCTGGTTGGTTTGTAACCAGGAATCGTCAAGTTGATCTTGTTCAGATGTAACGTTACTGGATCATGAAAGCAGCTTCAAAAAAGAGCCTCATTCAACTGACTTACTCACCAGCACATCTTCCCTTCAGAACCTTGTCACAGCGATCTAGCTCCACCTGATTGGAAGACATTGCTCATGGGAAGAAGGAAGCCTTTGTGGAATGTAACTTCCTAGCAGAATGCCCGGGCGAAGGTTGTGGAGGAAAGCCCAGGCAGGCCCTTAGCCGACTGACACATGACGTCATGTAGCCGCCTTTTCCAGACAGAAGGCTCTTACTAATGAGAATCTTTCTTTGAATTCACTTACTCACTGTCAGCTTTCTTTGAGGCCACATGCCTGGGTGTAAGCGTCAGCCTGACATCTTGATTTGAAATAGGTAGAAGGAATTTCTGCGGTCCAGCCTACATGCCTGGCTTACTGGTACGGTCTCTGCCTGTTTCCAGGTGAGCCCGGGCTCACTTCTCTTGCAGCCGGCAAGCAGGTGGAGGAGAACATGGGCTTTTTTGACTCATCATGTCCTCGTACTGATGTTTTGACTCCTTATCTTTCAGAGGTGGCACCCACCAAACAAGACTTTATTCTAGAAATCAGCTCTCAGACCTTGAGATCCCCAAAGGTCATGCTCAGAGGTGGGTGACAGTGTTCACCTGCAAAGGGGCGGGGGTGTTCTTCCTGCTAACAGTGTAGCCCCTACCCTGAGTCTTCTCTGTATGCGTGGGGAGTAGGGAGACATGTCATAGTTATCTTGGGACTTTACGGAGGGCCGGGAAGATGAGATGTCTCCATCATGGTGGCCCTCATTCAGACCCCACTCCGAGCTCTCATTTAGGCTGCTCGTCTTTGCTCTGTTCCTGGCTTGCCATGGAGGAAAACCGGCCAAACTCCATCACTTGGTTGGGCTGTTAGCTCTACCCTCTTTTTCCGAGTTGCTCCTTGTTAATTATCAGCCCTGACAACCTCCAGTGTGGGAAGACTCAATAAAATCCCCACAGGCCTCAAGCTATGAGGATAAGAACTAAAAAAAAAAAAAGTTACCATGGAAGATAATTGTGTGTTTTTAATTAATTGTTCCAATTAGTCCCTCTCTTTTCAGTGATGCTACTCTCTAACAATGTCAGCCGGGATGCTTCTAGAAGTAGAACTAGCTATAATGGTCAGGTACTCCTCAATTAAAACTCTTACTGTGTGCAATTAGCTTTCTTCATGCTTTAATGACAGCCCCTGGGTGGGAGAGTTTGACAGCGGCGTGGAGCAGTCCAGCCACCACTAGAAGGAAGAAGTCCATTTCCATTCCAATCATTTTGGTAGCATGCAAATATGAGAAAAGTCAGGGATCTGAGATCATACAGCTACTGACGGCTTCATTTTAAAAGACCTAGCCTTCCCCCTTTGTTTAGTGAATTTGTTATTTAAATTTTGACAACTAATTAAAAGCACTGGGCAATGTGAAGGACCATGGATTTTAAGAATACGCACAGGAGAAGCATCTTTGATGTATTATTGATAGAAACATTTGTGATTAGCAGATTTATTTGCGCCCTGCAGCCAGGCTTCCTTTGGGATCAGAAATGAGAAAGATGAAGTGAGGTGAGGTTTCGTTACATACCTGGGACTCATGAAATTGTTTCTCCCCCAAAAGGCAATGACTTTGAAGGAATCATTCCATTGACAGTTGACTCTCATTTTTATGTTTTGAGAAGGTGGCTGTTGGTCTCAATGCTTCTTTGAAAGCATTTGTTTTCTTTTTCTTTTTTTTTTCCTCCAGCTGCCTTAAAAACATACTCTTTTTGTTTCGTTTTAGCAGTTTTTACTATGATTTGCCTATACATGGAAATGTCTTTATCCTACTCTACCTGGAGTTCAGAAGGCTTCTGGAATATACAATTGGTAGTTTCTCATCATTTTGGAAAACTCTAAGACACTACTTCTTCAAAGTTCCTTTGGCCTCATTTCTTTTTTCTCTCCTTTCCCTCCAGGATTACGGAAGTATGTTAAAACTTCTATCCTTTCTACCATGTTACCATCTTTAAAAAAATGTTTCTCAACTTTTTTTCTCTCTTTCATTAAATCTGAGTAGTTTGTTTGTTTGTTTGTTTTTTACTTTGTGGATGAGTGCTTGTTCTTTGACTCTCTTTAGCTCTGTATCAGTTGTTCGGAACTGAGCCATTGCGGTCTTAATTTTGGTTACTGTGTTTTTCTTTTTCTTTTTCCTCTTTAAATAGTTTATTATCAAGTTGGTTTACATAATAACACCCAGTGCTCATCCCAACAAGTGCCCTCCTCCCTGCCCATCACCCCCCTTCCCCTCTCCCTCACCCCCATCAGCCCTCAGTTTGTTCTCAGCATTCAAGAGTCTCTCATGGTTTCCCTCC
>NW_027529428.1:14174449-14220584 GCF_008692635.1 Crocuta crocuta | reverse complement strand
GCCCCGGGGGGGAGTTCTATTGTTAATTTTTTGAGGAACTTCCACACTGTTCTCCAGAGGGGCTGCACCAGTTTACATTCCCACCAACAGTGTCGGAGGGTGCCCGTTTCTCCACATCCTTGCCAGTATCTAGAGTCGGTTACTGTGCTTTTCAAGTCTAGAATTTCTGCTTAGTTATTTTTCAATCTGATAAGCCCTTTAAAAATAACTTTTCTTCTTTGCCGAATTCACAACTGCATCTTTTATTTCCTTGAAAGCGTAAGCACGTTTTTGTTTTTATGTTGGCTATGTTTCATTGCCTTCTATGACCTGCCCTTGAGGATGAACGTCACAGAGGTGATGTACTGTTCCCTAGGCAGTGGTAGTCAGTGTGTTTTTGCTGTGGTGGTAACAGAAGAGGCAACTAAGGCTCTCTTAGGATTGGTTCACAGGCTTTATTCTTTGTATTATGAAAGATTCACAATATAAACTGAAGTATAAGGAAAAATATATGAACTCGCGAGAATCCATCACCCAGTTTTAATAAATGTGAGCATTTAGCATAGTTGTTTTATTTATATATATTTTATTTTATAGAGAAGAGGAAGGGCAGAGAAAGAAAGAGTCTCAAGAGACTACATGTGGTCAGTGCAGAGCCTGATGCAGGGCTTGAACTCACTACCGTGATATGATGTGAGCAGAAATCAAGAATCAGACATTTCACCTCCTGAGCCACCCGGGGGCCCCTAGCTTAATTATTTTTAAGAACATGCGCACTGAGTCTAGTATCTGCAGCCATTCTAAGTCTTTTTCTGTTGTCTGCTTGTTTTGCTGTTTCTTGCTATTATCTGATCTTCTTGTTGCTATCTTATTGTGTTTTAGAAATTGTACTGAGAAATCATTTGTAGAAATAATTTGGTGTCTAGGATATTTCTTTCTGCAAGGAAGATTTAGGCTTTCTTCTACTACATGGCTGGTAGCTCTTGCATCTGAAATCACTTTAATCCAGTTTAGGGATAAAGATGAATCAAAACTGAACTAAAGTCTCCTCTGGTTCACCCTACTAGGGTAACCAAGGCTCTCTTACCAAGCCCAAGACTGCAGCATTTGTGACTTTATGCCCATGAGACTGCCAGAGGTGCTGTTGAGATGTTTGGCTACCTCCTCCTGAACTAGTAAATGCCCTCAGAGGAAAAGCCAAATTGTGGACCTTTACTCTCCTTTTAGTTCTTCAGGGTAAATGTGCACGTGTATGAGTGTGTGCATACCTTAGTTAAGGTCAGCAGGAGAGCTGGTCTCCCACCACAGGAAGCAGAATCCTATTCTATACATTTCTTAAACAGTCTCTCATCCTGTAGTCTTCTTACACTAACCATTTTTAAATTGTCTTATGTCTTTATTTTGAGAGAGACAGAGAGTGAGCAGGTCAGAGAGAGAGGGAGACACAGAATCAGAAGCAGTCTCCGGGCTCTGAGCTGTCAGCAGAGGGCCGGACACGGGGCTTGAACCCACAGACTGTGAGATCATGACCTGAGCTGAAGTCGGACGCTTAACTGACTGAGCCACCCAGACGCCCCTACACTAACCATTTTTAAAGGGAAAATTGAAGGGGCACCCGAGTGGCCCAGTCGGTTGAGTATCTGACTCTTGATTTCTGCTCAGGTCATAATCCTGGGGTTGTGAGATCAAGTCCCATATTGGGCTCCGGGCTGAACATGGAGCCTGCTTAAGATTCATTCTCATTCATTCTCTCCTTCCCTCTCTCACTCTCTCCCTCCCTCCCTCTCTCTCTCCCTCCCCTCTCCACCTGCCCCCTCCCTGCTTGCATGCATGCTCTCTCAAAGAAAGGGAAAGGAGGAAGAAAGGAAGAAAGAAAAGGGAGGGAGGGAGGGAGGAAGGAAGGAAGGAAATGGAATTGTAATATACAATGATTACATATGATTTAATTGATTTCTCCATCTACCAGGAGGAATTTATGGATCACTGTTTCTGCAAACTGCTTATTTACTGTCACATCTGTTTCCTGTTCCTCTGCCCCTCTGGTTTATATCACAGATAGAGGTCTCTCACTCTTTGGCTTCCAAGGAGATGTGACCAAAAGGAGCCAGTGGTGAAAAATAGGGCAAGACTAGGGAGCACAGAGGAATCAGGGTTTTCTCACCTCTCTTTTTGCTTCTTGTGTTGTCTCTGATAGTAGCTATGCCTCCTGCATGATTCCAGCTCTTACTGGAAGGCCCTGGCTCCTGCGCTGTGTTAACACAGCTTCTCCCACGGTCTCTCTGACCCCAAAGAGAGTGGGGTTGCTAACTTGTGCCTTCCTCTTTTTGGCTTCTCAACCCCTCTCTCAATGTGTTCTGTCTAAATTCCCACCATGTTTTCACTCCCACTGTTTGAAAGGCCCAGCACAGTCACTTTGTCTGTGGAATGTTGCTACAGGATGAAGTGTATACTAAGCAGTGGTTGCCCTCAGGGGAGATACAATCTTGAAAAGGAACGAAAGACATCTCTATAGGAAGAAACAACAGATGACCTTGTGGTACCTGTCAGCCTTAATGATTTACATGAGAAGGCCAAAGGAGCTCAGAGAAAGAAGAGTCCCCTGGAATCCTCATGACCTTTCCATGGAGGGGGAGTCAGGCTCTACGGGATATGTGGTAGAATAGAATAGAAAATGCTCCTGGGTGGCAGATCGGATCAAGGAACTAAAATAAGAAATTCTGGAAAACAAAATCCTGCTCAAAGTCTTCATGGAAAACTAACTTCTGAAATTATCTTCCGCTCACGCTAAAGCCATATATGAGTAGTTTGGTGATTCTTAGGCGGGCTTTGAAAAATCTTTAAATACTGAAAAGACTTTAAAACTGTGATGTGAAGGCATTTTCAGCTTCTCTTTACACATTTGGTCTTGCTGGTCCATAAACTTGAGCTTAACTTGAGCTTCACGAGAAATTGCCCCATCATTCCCTGCAAACAAGCTGTGTCGTTTCAGAAGCGACCGCCAGACAAGCAGTTGAAAACTGAGCAATAAATGATGGCCAGAAAGCTTTTGAGCAAGTCCATGAATGTTTTTCAGTGATGGTTCACGATGGATGCGTGATTAGATGCTCTTTCCAAGGGAGCATGTCACTGACCTTTTGGCTACACTGATGTATCTGGAATAAGGTAGGAAATAGAAGATACTCTGTGAACCCAATGACCTGGATGTGGGTTGATACTCTGTTGCTGATTTTCCTGTGTTGCCACACCATTCTGGGACATTCTGGAAGCCAGTGCTAGGGATCACCAGGCCTCTCTGGGGTCTATTGTCTTCATATAGGAGGAGGGAGGAGCATTCAATTTGGAGTCAAATCTGAGTTAGAAACCTCTCTTTGATCCTCTTTGGCTCTTTGATCTTGGGTAAAAAAATTCAACTTGGTGAGTTTTGCCTTCCACATCTATAAGTTAGGAAGAATAATGCAATGTGTTAAGGGGCTGTTGGAATAAATTAGGGGAAAGTACTCAGCAAACTGTCTCACAAATGTAGCTATTTCTTGCCCAAATATTTGTCAGCTGCCCTACTGTGTCTGAGTGACTGTGCTTGGCCAGGTTATACAGTTAGCTGATGGACCCAGTAGACACTTAACTTCCACATGGAAGAGAGAGATGAGAGAGAGAGTCTCTTATAAGAGATGAGAGAGAATTCCATCATTTTCTTTCTTTTTTTTTTCTTTTTTTAATTTTTATTTTTCAATTGCCACTCCTAAAACTCTGGCACATGGCCCACAGAATTTTGTGTTCATCGTTCATATGACCCACATGACGCACTTGGCTCTGCTCCAAAGGCGGAAGTTGAAATAAGTAAATGGTCTCATTATTTGCTTTCTTACTAAGCTCCATTTCCTTTTCTCTCTTACATCCTGGAGCCCTCATCCTATGCACATGACAGAAAATATACATGAAATAACAAGTCATGACTTGCAAAGTTCTTGTCTTTTTTCCTCATCAAGGCCTTCTTAGCAACTGATAATCCTAATATTTCATCTCCTAAGCAGACTCCTCAACATGTATTCTTTGACCCCATTATGCGAGCGTCCTAGCCACTCATTAGTAAGCCATCTGCTAAAAACCTTAGGAAAAAACATCTCAAGGGACCCCCTGCAAGCTTCTAGCTCCCCTTACTCAGAAAACTGGTCCGAAGTCACATTATTTCCTCCGAAAATAATAGCCTTTTACAGGTTCTCTTTCTCTTGTCATCTAACCATAGTAACGATACGTTTGCCATGAACTGCATACTAATCGTTTTCATTATTTCAGAGGCTTCATTACAGTAGCCCTCCCTGGCCCCCCGAAGCTCCCCAACTCCCAACCATCTAAAAATAATGTCCTCACTGTATCCTGGAAGATGAAATCAGTGCTAGCATACACGTTTTCTGTTGGCTGTCCGGCCCACCCCCAGCCCTCCTGAAAGTCAGAGATCACCATGGCTTCTCAGAGGAACCCTTGCCTCTGTGCATTTAAGAGCTTTAAAAATCTTCTCTGAGTCCAGACAGTTAGAGGGACAGTCAAGCACTTTCTTCTTCTTTCCTTAAATTGAGAAACAAAGCCCGCCGAATCATGGTCTGTGCTTTTAATTTGGTGAACCGACTTTCAGCGATCAGCAGCCTTGGAAACAAATGTAAATACTGAATGTCTGCGTGCCAAATCTAACTGGGAATTTGCAAGTAGATAGTGAAGACGCCAGAGGAGTAGAAATAAATGAAATAGCACCCGCGGATCCCATTCAAACTTTTATTTTAAGCAAAAATTGATTAAGCTGTTCATGGCAGATTGGAAGCAATGAACCTAAAACGGAAATGTGGTTCCCCCGTGGCACAGTCAGCTAGGCCGCCATAACAAAATGCCCCAGCCTGGGGGGCCTCAACAGCAGACATTTATTTCTCACAGTCCTGAAGGCTCGGAAGTCCAAGATCAAGGTTGGTTGACTTCGTTCCTGGTAAGAATCTGCTTCCTGGCTTGCAGCCTCCTGTCTTCTCACATGGCTTGCTCTCTGTGTGCATGTGAGAGGAGGGAGAGACAGAGAGAGCGTGAGAGAGCACACAAGCTTTGTGGTGTCTTTTTTATGAGAACAGTAATTCTGGGGCGTCTGGGTGGCTCAGTTGGTTAAGCGTCCGACTTCAGCTCAGGTCATGATCTCAGGGTTTGTGAGTTCAAGCCCTGCGTTGGGCTCTGTGGTGATAGCTTGGAGCCTCCTTCAGATTCTATGTCTCTCTCTCTCTCTCTGCCCCTACCCTGCTCATGCTCTCTCAAAAATAAATAAACCCTAAAAAATTTTAAAGAAAAAAAAGAACACTAATTCCATCATGAGAGCCCCATCCTCATGGTCTTATCTAGACCCAATTATCTTCCAAGACCCCAGTTCCACATACCATTACATTGGTGGTTAGGATTTCAACATATGAATTGTAGGGGGACAGTATTCAATCCACAGCACCCTCCAAAGTCAGATACCCGAGCAGCAGCCCAAGAAAGAGGATAAATAAGAGGACCTTCACGGAGTGATCAAAGAAAAACTATTACAACATTTTGTTTTTAAGAGGGACCATTTATTTCTGGAGCATGCCACTTTGTGGAGGTCAGTGGCTCCTGAGGGTGCCATGATTGCTAATGTTCATAGTAATGAGTCTGATTCATTAAGAAAAGGATGAAAGATCTTCAGAGAGTTCTATTTAAGAGGAAAGAATGCACAGTACTTTATTTTAGAATTATGTTGGTCAAGGTACTTTAAATATTGGCTTGTCTACAGGTTGCAATCAATCATGTGAAATACCCATTTATGTGAAATGGTTTTTTTATTGAAGTATAATTGGAATATAATATTATGTTAGCTTCAGGTACATAATATAGTGATTCAATATTTTTATATATTATGAGATGATGATCATAAGTCTAGTTATCATCTGTCACCGCACCAAGTCTTTACATTATTGAGTGTTTTCTCTGTATTGTACATTACATCCCTCTGTCCTCTTTACTTTATAACTGGAAGATTCTTCCTCTTAATCCTCTTCACCTATTTTGTCCAGCCACTTCCCCTCTGGCAACCATCAGTTTGTTCTCTGTATCTATGAATCTGTTTCTGTTTCGTTTTGTTTGTTCATTTGTTTTGTTTTCTAGATTCCACATATGGCTGAAATCGTATGATATTTGTCTTCTGTTGTCTGACCTGTCACTTAGTATAATACTCTCCAGGTCTGTCCGTGTTGTTACACATGATAAGAGTTCATTTTTTTTTTTTATGGCTTAGTAGTATTCCATTGTATATGTATACAACTTATTTATCCATTCATCTATCATGGACACTTAGGTTACTTCCACATCTTGGCTATTGTAAATAATCCTGCAGTGAACATAGGGGTGCAGATATCTTCACCAATCAGTGTCTTTGTTTCCTTTTCATAAATACCCCGAAGTGGAATTGCAGGATGACATGGTAGTTTTATTTTTAACTTTTTAAGGAACCTCCATACGGTTTTCCACAGTGGTCGCACCAGTTGACTTTCCCAACAACAGTGCACAAGGGTTGTGTTTTCTCCACATCCTCACCAACACTTGGTATTTCTTGTCTTTTTGGTAATGGTCTTTCTGACCCATGTGGGGTGGTATCTCACTATGGTTTCGATTTTTGCTTCCCTGATGATGTGTAATGTTGAACATCTTTTCGTGTGTCTGTTGAAACAAAAAGAGTTAAGGACCTCTGCCTAGTTTTTAATTGGATTGTTTTTTATTTTATTGAGTTGTATGAGTTGTTTATTATTTTGGATGGTAACCCTGTATCAGATATGTTATATATAAATGCCTTCTCCCATTCAGTAGGTTGCCTTTTCTTTCTGTTTTTTAAATTTTTTTTATGGTTTATTTATTTTTGAGACAGAGCATGAGTGGGGGAGGGGCAGAGAGAGAGAGAGGGAGACACAGGATCCGAAACAGGCTTCAGGCTCTGAGCTGTCAGCACAGAGCCTGATGTGGGGCTCAAACCCATGAATTGTGAGATCTGACCTGAGCCAAAGTCGGACACTCAACTGGCTGAGCCACCCAGGCTCCCCAGTAGGTTGTCTTTTCATTCCATTGATGGTTCCCTTTGCTCTGTGAAAGCTTTTTAGTTTGATGTAGTCCCATTTTTTTTAAAGTTTATTTCATTTTATTTTGAGAGAGACAGAGCACAAGTCAGAGAGGGACAGAGAGGGAGGGAGACAGAGAATCCAAAGCAGGCTCTGCACTGCCCGCTTGGAGCCCGATACGGGGCTCCAACTAACGAAACCGTGAGATCACGACCTGAGCCAAAACCAAGAGTCAGACACTTGACCAACTGAGCCACCCAGGCACCCCATGCAGTCCCATTTGTTTATATTTGCTTTTCTTGCCCTTAAGGAAACAGAATAAAAAAAATATTGCCAAGACCTATGTCAAAGAGCTTATTGATATATTTTCCTTTAGGGGTTTTATAGTTTAAGGTCTTACATTTTGAGATTTTGAGATTATTTTTGTACATGGTGGTACAGTTTCATTCTTTTGCATGTTGCTGTCCAGTTGTCCCAGCACCATTTGTTGAAGAGACAGGCTTTTCCTCATCGTACATCCTTGCCTCCTTTGTTGTAGATTAATTGACCAAAAGAGCATAGGTTTATTCCTGGCCTCTTTATTCTGTTCTCTGTGTTTGTTTTTTGTACCAGTACCATTTTGATCACTATAGCTTGGCGGTCTAATCTGAAATCTGGGACTGTGATACTTTCTCACGATTGCTTTGGCTCCATGGGATATTTTGTGGTTCCAGACAAACTTTAGGATTCTTTGTTCTAATTCTGTAAAAAAATATCACTGGTATTTTGGTAGAGATGGAAGTGTCTGTCTTCCAAAACCTGATAAATCTCACATATTAACAATCACTTTAAAAAGTATGTTCTAGGGTGTCAGTAGTGTGAGGATACCATTTTTAAGGAAAATTTCTTTTTTAAAAAAACATATATTTATTTTAGAGAGAGAGAGAGCGAGCGAGCATGGGGGAGGGGCAGAGAGAGAGAAAGAAGGAGACAGAGGCTCCCAAGTGGGCTCTGCACCAATAGCAGATAGTCCAATGCAGAGCTCGAGCCCATGAACCATGAGATCATGACCTGAGCCAAGGTCGGATGGCCAATCCACTGAGCCATCCAGGTGCCCCAAGGAAAAATTCCCTTTAAACTGAATTATATAAGAGCTAGCACAATTTAACATTGATATTTCAGTCATTGAAGACAACCCATCAGTTTCCCCACTACTTCGCATCGTGGTTAAAACAATTTATTGCAGCGCCCTCTTATCCAAGCTTGTCTGGGAATGACGAGTCTTACCGTCCCTTAATTTAAAGGTGATGCATTGAATTAAATCAGGGGTTAGATAGAAGAGAGGACTTATGTTTGACCACAGTTCTTAGACCCGAGCCAAGAAACAAGAATTTCCTGATTTGTCTGCCCCTTGTCCTGGTGCCTTCTCTCTTGTTAATAGCCATCTCCCGGACTCAGTAACCAGATTTCCCTTCTTACTGCCGGCCATCCTTACCAAGCAATCAACATTCATCACCACAATGAGGCTCATCTTGCCAAAGTCCGGGATTCTCGAAGTCATTTGGCTGCAGTTTCTTCTATCAGTCCCTACAGTTGAGCTGGCTTGGCCAGTGGGAACATAATAATTGACATCCCTTGGCGAAGGCGCCCCATTCTCTGGATGGTATTTATAAAGACACAGGCAGCTTCTGAATCCATAATTCTCTTTATATATATGTCTTCATGTTAGAAGAACCTCCATGGCTGACACATCCCTTCTTTGACCATGTGAAAAGTTTTGAAGTCTGGTCTCCTCTTGCTGGCCATGGTACTGGCTTGCCTTGTTAAGGTGACCCCAAAGCTCTTGGTTATGAGGCATTCCTCCCTGATTTTAGAGTTTATGCAGAGTATGATCTTTTTCTTACAGGTCCGTGTTGTAGAGGAGGATGCCACGCTGTAGTACCCCCAAACCAACATGACTAATACCCCGCTCCACATGCCTTATCTCATACCTACCTGTAGGCTGTTAGCAAACCCCTGGCGCTCCACCTCACAAATGGATCCTCCACTTCTGTCACTCCAGCACAGGTTTCTACTCTTAGTCACCTACCTTCTGCCGTGGTCTCCAGACCATTCGCCCCGATTCCAGTCTCGTCTGTTGGTCTCTTCCAAGACAGCACTGATCCTCAGAACACACACCTACTCCTATTACTGTCCTGCAAGGCTTTACCTGACAAGGACCACCTTTTTGACCTCCTCTTCTACCATCTTCCCATTGCTCATCAGCTTCACCTGCACTGGCCTGTTTGCCGCGTCCAACATGCCGCACGTGGTCCTGCCTCGGGGCTCCTGCACTGGCTGTTCCCTCTACTATGTGCGTGTCTCACGTCTATACTCGATCCTGAGCTCTGTGCATATGTCCTTGCACTGGAAAAGCCCCACCTGACCACCTTATCTGAAATAAGAGGCTCCAAAACTGTATTACTAGAGATCTCTCCTTGCCCTACTCATGTATATGAGCATTAAATTTTGTCCATCTCCCCCCATAATAAAATATGAGCCCCACCAGGGCTGGCTTACAGCTATATCCTAAGATCCTAGGGTGATGCTGGGTACCTAGTGTGGCTCCAGTAAGTATTTGTTGACTGACTGACAGAATGACTCTTACTTTATTGGATCCTTACAGCATTTCTTTTGGGTGTTACATTCGGTATTCTGGTATTATAAATAAACTTCAGATGCAAGCTTGGTACCTTGCTTAGAGAAAGCAGTCACTCTGGAGCTGAGTTTTTAATTTGGGCCTTTATGACCCTCAGTTCAGTGTTCATGCTATCCTACTTTTTTTTTTTAATGTTTATTTTTGAGAGACTATGAGGGGGGGAGGGGCAGAGGATCTGAAGAGGATCACAAGTGGGCTCTGTGGTGACAGCCCCAAGTCTGATGTAGGGCTCGAACTCAAGAACCATGATATCCTGACCTAAGCTGAAGTCAGACGCTTAACCAACAGGCAACCCAATCATATCAAGCTTTTACCCCATCTGGTGATGGGGAACCATGTGACACTGTTAGTTGAGTGCTGGGTGGTGGCATTCTAGGACTTGGCATTGATGTTCAGTGCTAGAGCAGAATTAGGCCACTATTGCTGGTTTTGTAGAAGATGAATGGCATTTCTTAAGGAGCTAAGCTGTGACCCACCCACATATCTGTCATTCAAGGCCCCTCAGTCTCAGGGGTACCTGGGTGGCTCAGCCGGTTGCACATCTGACTCTGGCTTTTGGCTCAGGTCATGATCTCATGGTCTGTGAGTCCGAGTCCTGCATCAGCAGTGCAGAGCCTGCTTAGGATTCTCTCTCTCTCTTTCTCTCTCTCCATCCCTCCCTCCCTCCCTCCCTTCCTCCCCTGCTCGTACATGTGCGCTCTGTCATGCTCTCTCTCAAAACAAACAAACAAACTTCACAAATATAAGACCTTCCAGTCTCAATCTGGAGATGATGGGGTTTAGTTTTCTGTTTTCCTGACCACTCTGTTCTGAGTTAACAGGGAGAAAACTTGCTGATTACTCATTGTATTACAGTAGCCATTACAGATGTCCTCACCCCGTCCTAGATAGAAAAGCAGGTCATAATAGAAACTAGCGTGCACAGAGTCTGGGCCCATAGCCGCAAAACAGGAAGTTAACCAGATCAGAATCTTTCATTCGGGGATAGAGTCAAAGAGCCAACCACGGCTCCAAGATATGGTATGTTAAATGTCATATTTTTAGCACAGGGTCTTTTATTGATGGATTACGGGCCATCAGAGGAATGGCTGGCTGCTGTTAGGCAAGGAGGGCCCTGAAGATTAGCCGAGTACCCACATTTTCCTCTTGATGATGCCACTTGGGCCCGGGCAAAGTCAAGGTCATGAGTCAAGCAGACCCTGCCAGGTATGTGCTTCCCGAGTACACTGCCTCAGCAGTGATGGAAGTCAGAGGGCGCCATGCCTGGCAGCTGGTTTACGTGTCAGTGGCATTGGTGCCTGAGTCAGCAACACTGGCTGTCTCACAGGTGATGCCGTTTGGTTTTTTGTTTGTGCAGAAGGACCTTTCTGAAGACCTTTAGCTCCTGTTTTAATGTAGATGGCTGCACATGCAAGTCTGTTAAACTCCAGGAAATACATGGTTGTACCTAAATGTGGTTTTTATAAAGTTTAAGGTACAGTGGGCTCAACATGAGTCAGCGCATGGGAGTATTACTTAGGGAACCAATATTATTCTGGAACTTGAAAACAGGAACCCAGCATGAGGTTCTTTTTCCTGTGTACATCATTTTAACCATGTACTTTGAGAACATCTACTAAATCCCAGGTGATGTGTTATATGCTGACAACACAGATACAAGTTCCAGCCATTTCTCAAGGGGCTCGGGATCTAGTGACTTCCCTGCGGGCCATGTCTAGACTCTTGTGTTCAGCTTTCAAGGATTTTGAAAGGAGAAATAAAAACGTGAGATAAATGAAAAAGAAATTGTCGAATTAGAAGGTGATTTAGTTACCAGTTAGAGTAGAGATACAAAACACACAGCCTCCAGTTCCCCTCCCCCTACATGTAGTGAGGAAGTCTATGCAGCGAGAGAGGTGATATTAAGATGGAATGGATGTGAAGACCTTCCCTTCTTGACCTTAAAAGTGAAAACACTTGCATATGTATGACGTATATATGCTATGTGTGTGTATATTTATGTCCCCCTCCCCCAATCAAATTTATAGGTTAAAGTCTTGACATTTAGTATCTCCGAATGTTGCTCTATTTAGAGGTAGGGTGCTTTGAAAAGGTAATTAAGTTAAATGAGGTCATTGGGCTGGGCCCTAATCCAATACAGCTGGTGTCCTTATAAAAGAAGATGAGGACACAGGCAGGCACAGAGGGGAAGCCCATGTGTACACACAGGGGAGGACAGCCATCTACAAGCCAAAAAGGGGCCTCAGAAGAAATGCATCCTGTGGACACTTTGATCTCAGATTTCTAGCCACCAGGACTGTGAGGAAATGCACTTGTGTTGTTTAAGCACTCCCTGCACCCCATGGTGCGTTATTACGGCAACCTGAGTGAAATAGTACAAATACACATACATAATTGGAAGACTTCAGCCCTAAAGATTTTAAGAACTCAAATCTGCACATACGTCTCAGGGCACGTTTAGAAAGAAATATTCTCAGGCACTGGAATCTGCTGGGCTTGTTAGGCTCGTGGTGAGATGAGAAATAATGCTGGCTGGAGATTCTAGCGGCTTGGGTGCTAAGTGCTTTGTATGCCTCTACGAGTTCATTCACTCAGCAAACCTTTCTAAGTTTCTGCTATGTACCAGGCATTGCACTAGGTACGGACGATAGAAGAATGATGGGTACAGGAGTCTGTCGTCAAGGAACTAGTTACGGATGTCATTGCTACAGTGTGAGGAGGCTTGTGACAAGTACATGAACAGGACACCTGACCTGGGAATCTAGTAGTTTCAGCTCCAATCCCCACAGTCACTGGACCACATGTGGTCTTCTCCTTACTTATTTCTCCTATTTTATTTTGTTTTAATTTTTTAATGTTTATTTGCTTGAGAGAGAAAGAGAGAGACATGAGGGAGCATGGGGGAGGGGGGGGCGCAGAGGCAGAGACATATGGAAGCATAGAATCTGAAACAAGCTCCAGGCTCTGAGCTGTCAGCACAGAGCCCGATGAGGGGCTCGATCTCAGGGGGTGTGAGATCATGCCTTGAGCTGAAGTCGGATTCTCAACTGACTGAGCCACCCAGGCGCCCCTCTCCTATATTAAAGTCTTCTTTCTTGTTGACATTCTCTAGTTCTTTTCTTGCTTTTGTTTGTTGGTTTGGCTTTTGGCTTTTGGTTTTTGGTTTGTTCTGTTTTTCCCTAAATGACTAAGTATTGGATATCCATGCAAGATCTGTAGTAGTTTACTTAGGCTCCCATTAGGCTCTGGGGAAACCATTCAGAGAACATGATGCAGTAAATGAAAGTTTGTGTTAACTCTGACCTGGAGTGTTATCATCTGTCTGACTCAATTCCAGAAGAGAAAAACAGTCATGTGACCTCTCCCGCTGTATTTCAGGCCATAAACAGGTGCCGGGGCTCTGCCAGGTTGGGTCACTGTGGCTTGTAAGGGACTGTCAGCTCCTCACAAACATTACACAGCTGCAAAATTACTAGGCTACCCAAGGTGACCCATAAAATCAGCCCCTCTTAAAAAGGGAATTTTAGAAATGTCACCTGCTGGCTATCACTAGAATGCAGCTCTGAGCTCTCCTCTCTGCTGACTGCCCAGGAGAGTCCTCAGAGGAACAAATGGAAAATCTAGCACTTTGATCTTCCCCGGACAAGTACTGGGATGTAGCTAGAATAGAATTTATAGAGGATATTTTAAGTCCAGGATGGTGATTAAAATATAAATGATGCTTGATATCTACTTGTAGTTAGCCAAGGCTCTCCAAAGAAACAGACCAAGACTGTATGCATGTGTGTTTGAGTGTGTATGAAGAGAGAGAGAGAGAGATTGAGAGAGCAGCTGAGAGAGTCTGATTGGCTGGGACCCACCCACAGGGTAGAGACAGTTGTGCTTTACTTTAAGTCTGCTAATTATAAATGTTAATCACATCCGCAAAATACCTTCTCAGCAATGTTCAGGCTAGTGCTGGACCAAACAACTGGGCACAATAGCCAGCCAAGTCAACACATAAGATTAACCATTATAAGGGCATCTGTGTGGCTCAGTTGATTGAGTGCCTGACTCCTGATTTTGGCTTAGGTTATGATCCCAGGGCAGTGGAATTGACCATGCATAGATCTCTGCACTGAGCATGGAGCCTACTTAAGATCCCCTCCACCCCCACCACCTCTCTCCCTTCCTCCACTGTCTTCCCCTCCACCCTCTCCCCCACTCATCCTCTCTCTCTAAAATAAAAAAAATTAGCCATTATACTTCTTTTAACTGAAAGAATTTAAGCTTGTCATCATGTTATTGAATATCAATGAAAGTAACTAGTAGTCATCCACAAAAAAGAATCTCTAAGCCTCTAAGTCTCATTGGACACTTTCAGTCTTGGGGTTTACTGCTTCCCAAGGCAGACGAGTCCATCTTCAGATGACTCGCATAGTTGCCAAGTCTTTGTTTGACTTCTTTGAGTCCCAATTCTTATCTGTGTAACTCTCATGCTTTAAATGCTGTTCTACTCTCTGGAACAACACAGAAGCAGGACAAAGACCAATTTGCCCTAGATAATGTCCGAAATATGTCCTACAGGACATTGATTTCATGTGATGCTCAGCATGGGGGTGGAGGCAGGCAAAGTCTGTGTGCTCAAATAAGTTTGGCAACATCGCTTACAAACTCTTCCTTTAGAAGATTTATCATGGCTCATATTAAAGGCTTTGAAATTCTGCAGCCAAGAAACCAGCTAAGCTCAGCTTTAACTTAGCATTTCCCAGATACCTGACCTTGGAAAATCCTCTTTTTCTTTTCAATGCCATCCTATGGAATGTAAATTGAAAAGTTCTGCAAGAGTGTTCGACAGCATCAATGTTAGTCTTTCATTTGGTTGCTCTGTCCCTCTGGTTGCTGTGTACCAAAGTTGTTGTTTTTGTTTTTAATTACTTTTGAAAGAGAGAGAGAGAGAAAGAGAAAAGAGAGGGCAGAGAGAGAAGGAGACAGAGGATCCGAAGCAGGCTCCAGGTTCTGAGCTGTCAGCACAGATCCTGACACGGGGCTCAAACTCACAAACTGAAAGATACTGACCTGAGCTGAAGTCGGACTCTTAACCAACTGAGCTGCCCAGGTACCCCTGCACCCACGTTTGTATCAGCCAGCTGTGTTGTGGAACACATTCTCCCATCTCACCTCTACCTCCAGTCATTAGTGGCTTAAAATAATAGCCATTATTTCTTCCAACTCTGTGGTTCACTAGGTGATTCTGCTGATCTCGGTTGGTCTTGATTGATCTTAGCTGGCCTTGCTTCTGTATCTGCAGTGTTGAGTGGGATGGAGGCTAGCTGGACTGGCCTAACCTATCCTTGTCTGGAATGCCTCTGTTACTCCATGTGTCTCTCTTATTCTTCCAGCGGACTAGCCTAGGATATTCTCATTGCAGTGTCAGGGATTGAAGAGAAGAAATAGAAACATGTAAGCAAACACTTTCCCAAGTCTCTGCTTGTATCAGGTTTCCTAAAATTCTGTTGGCCAAAGTGTGATGCTTGGGTGATCTCAGAGTATCTAGGTACTACAGAGTTATAAAGGAAGGGACAAGGATATGGGGTGGCCGTTATTTGAGGCCATTGGTTATATTCATCTAATGCAATGGTCAAATTGCAAATCTGAGAAATGGAGTCAAGGCAGCTGCATCAGATTGCCAATGGGAAGGTGCAAGGAATGTAGTAACGCTGTAATTCCTCAGAGCCCCCCTGCCCCGCAGGATAGGCTTGGGTGCCCATGGTTTTAGAAGCTGCTCAGGTAATACAGATGATAAGCCAAGGTTGAAAACCCCCAGTCTAGACCCCTTTTCTGTGTAACAATATTAATTAAGTGCTTACGATAATAAATGTCACAGGGGATATAGAAAGAGGTTTAAATGGACAGCAACATGCAGAAGAATGAAACTGGACTACTTTCTTACACTATATACAAAAATAAATTCAAAGGGGATGAAAGACCTACATGTGAGAAAGGAAATCATCAAAATCCTAGAGGAGAAAACAGGCAGCAACCTCTTTGACCTTGGCTTCAGCACCTTCTTCCTAGACATGTCTCTAGAAACTAGGGAAATAAAACCGAAAATGAACTATTGGGACCTCATTAAGATAAAAAGCTTTTGCACAGTGTAGGAAACAACCAGCAAAACTAAAAGGTAACTGATGGAATGGAAGATGTTTGCAAATGACATATCAGATAAAGGGGTAATATCTAAAATCCATAAAGAAATTACCACACTCAGTACCCAAAAAACAAATAACCCAGTGAAGAAATAGGTAGAAGACATGAATGGACACTTTTCCAAAGAAGACATCCAATGGCTCACAGACACATGAAAAGATGCTCAACATCACTCATCATCAGGGAAATACAAATCAAAACCACAACCACCTCACACCTGTCAGAATGGCTAAAATAAACGAAAGATTTGGAGAGAGGGGAACCCTTTTGCACTGTTGGTGGGAATGCAAACGGGTACAGCTACTCTGGCAAACAGTTTGGAGGTTTTCCAAAAAATTAAAAATGTACCTACCCTACAACCTAGCAATTGCTCTACTAGGTATTTATCCACAGGATACAAAAATGCTGATTCGAAAGGGCAATGCATTCCCAATGTTTTTAGCAGTGCCATCAACAGTAGCCAAATTATGGAAAGAGTCCAAACATCCATCCACTCACGAATGGATAAAGAAGATGTGGTATATATACACACATATATATTCCACATATGCAATGGAATACTACTTGGCAATGAAAAAGAAATGAAATCTTGCCATTTACAACAACGTGGATGGAACTAGAGTGTATTAGGCCAAGGGAAATACCTTAGAGAAGTACAAATATGATTACACTCATGTGGAACTTAAACAGAACAGATGAACATAGGGGAAGTGGAGGACAAATAATATAAAAACAGAGAAGGAGGCAAATCCCAAGAGAGTCTTAAATACAGAGAACAAACTGAGGGTGCTGGAAAGGAAGTGGGGGGGGATGGGCTAGATGGGGGGTGGGCATTAAGGAGGGCACTTGTTGGGATGAGCACTGGGTATTATATGTAAGTGATGGCTCCCTGGGTTCTACTGCAGAGACCAAGACTACACTGTATGTTAAATATCTTGAATTTACCAAAATAAATTTTAAGAAATAATAAAGAGGTTCAAGTTGAAGATGTTGAGCTTCTAGTCCCAGGCATGTAAGTCTGATACATGACCAGTTTCATGGCACCAGCTCAGCGTTCAGTCCAGCTGCTGCCATGATTCTTCCCTGGCCTAAAGCCTGCCCTGGCCCGTGGGATTCTTGCACATAGATCACTGCCTTAAACTCTAGCTGACATGTTCTATTCTGTGTATGCCCCATCATCTGTCAGGGCACAGTTGGGGGAGAGGGACTGAGCCAAGAGTAGAGCAAATTTAGCTGGATTTAAAAGGGTCTGGGAATAGATGATTTTCCCCCCAGAAGACTGGGGACATCAGGGTGGTCAACGAAGTTACTGTTGTAAGGTGGTTGATGCATAAAAACCCTCCACAAAACCTATTTCTCCCAAAGATATTTGTGTACTGCTATGAACAGTAACATGCGGGCATCACTGAAGCCGTCATAGCAAATTATTTGTGTATGTGTATGTATAATCTCAGTTAAAAGATAGTGAATATACAACNTGGTTTAAACGATGGACGTTTCTTTTCTTTCTTTCTTTTTTTTTTTTTAATAATTTTTTAAATGTTTGTTTTTGAGACAGAGAGAGTAGGTCAGCACAAGCAGGGGAGGGGCAGATACAGGCAGAGAGGGAGACACATAATCCAAAGCAGGCTCCAGGCTCTGAGCTGTCAGCACAGAGCCCGACGTGGGGCTCGAACCCACAAACCATGAGGTCACGACCTGTGCTGAAGTTGAGCACTTAACCAACTGAGCCAGGTGCCCCGGCATTTATTTTCTCATAGTTGTGGGGGCTGGAAGTCCCTGGCCAGTGGGGTTGGTTTCTGTTAAGGATCCTCTTCCTGGCTTCCAAATGGCTGCCTTCTTGCTGTGCCCTCCCATGGCCTCTTCCCTGTATGGGCGCAGAAAGAGAGCGAGGACCGCTCTGGTCACTCTTCCTCTTCTCAGATGGATATCAGGCCTGTCAGATCAGGACCCCACACTCATGACCTCGTTTAAACTTATTTATGTGCTTAAAGGGCCTATCTGCAAATGTAGTAACATGAGGATTTAGGCTTCAACATACAAATTTTGAAGAAACACGATTCAGTTTATAAGAGGAACCATTTGTACAACTGCTGAAAGTAGTAAACGCCCTCACTCCTTACCACTGCCATTTGGGAACTCTTTCCAGACACAATGGGGCCTCAGAATCTTCCCTCAGTCCTTTAGAGTGGTGTCTCCCAAACATTTTTGGACTGTAGCCATCTTAGGTCACTTCAAAGATCCCTTGGCCTCCCTACTTCATGTGATCCAGATAGATGATATAAAGCAATGGGACCCAAAATATGTGAGTTGTATACTTATTTAAAATCAAATGATTAGCTTATATATAGATTTTACACCCTAGAAAATTGTAGTATGAGCTTAAATAATCAAATAATCTTATGCTCACCTTGATCATGTGTTGCAATTAAAACAAAGTTTCTTCACATCACTAATGAGTATACTGCTGTACAAACATATTTTACATCTTCTTTATCAATAAAGGCATGCTTGATTAATATCTGAATTGCAATGCCTTCATGTCTCAGTATAGCTATTAGAATATTTTAGTCTCCTAATCTGCATAGGCGCTTCACTGGAAGTTAAGAAGGCAAATGTTAATGACATAGAGGTGGACAGTGAAGGTTCTAAAGCAAGAGTCAATGAACTATGACTCATAAGCTAAAGCATGCATGCTGCCCGGTTTTATAAATAAAGTTTTATTGGAACACAGCTATACTTATTTGTTGGCATAGCAACCATGGCTGCATTCAGGCTATAATAACACAGTTGGATGGAAAATGGCTTACAAAGCCAAAAGTATTTACCATCTGGTTCTTGACAGGAAAAGTTTGCTGACCTTCAGTCTAGAGTAAAGATCCTTGAGTTCAAATTCCTAACTGCAGTTTCTAGCTGCGTGACCTCAGGCAAGTTATCTGGCCTCTCTGTGTCTTCGTTTCCTCACTGTAAAATGAGGACAATAATATTACCTGCCTCAAAGGGGTGTTAAAAGCAATAAATGAGCTTCTAAACATCTTGGCGTGGGGTCTGGACTAACATAAACACACAGTAGTTATTAACTAAACAATCTACAATAAACTAACCTCATAATTAAGATGCTAAACTAAGAGCAATTGATTATTAAAAAGGAAAATTAGCAGTAATTAAAAACCTGACCAACTCACATCTATAGTAGTGAGGATCCTCCCTAAATATCCTTTCTGAAACTACAAGAATTCTATTTCTAGGTGAGGCACACCCAGTGGGAGCTTTTGAACGTAGGCAAGCATTCGCAGGCACTAAGCCATGTTAGGAGAATATAGAATAAATCCTTAGTAAATTCTGGAAATATACTAAGTTTAGTTTATTAATAACAAATTGAGTAACCCTTAGTAATTCACTTAGTAATTTACCAGTAAGTAGTCTCTAGCCATTCATAAAAATGGAAGCCAATGGAATTAAATTGTGTGTGGTTCTGTTCACAGTCTCTCAGATCATCTTTGCAACCATCTCGCCCTGACCCTTTCCCGACTGGGTGGGCAGCCATCTGGTTCTCGGAGTAAATGAAATCAAGTCATGGATCCAATCCCTAGTCATATGGCCAATTTGATTTTCTCCTATGGCTACAGGTTGTACCATAGAGGCACTTGACTGCCAGGAAATGGAGTGGTAATGTGACCTTAGCCCCAGTGGAAAATACTTCTCAGTGATGAGTGGTAGGTAGGTAGAGTCACATTATGTTAAAAGAAGTCTACAGTCTAAGAGAGGAAGATGGAGTGGAGGTTGCTCCCCAGTCTACCCTTAGGGTTATGTGAGGGTATTGACAGTGTTTTCCATGAGGAGTTAGTTTTGCAATTGTATGGACAGCTCGTGGGGTATTAGTCATCAAGGATAAACTGGCTGTTTAATTAGGAGTAGGGAGTGTGAATAGAAAGTTTCCTGTCTAATCAGCTGGTTGTTTGTATCCTTATCACTGTCAGAAGTGTCTTCACAGAATTTCGAAATCATTACACATGGTAATGATTAACCTGTGAAGCAGGACTGGAAAAGAGCCATTGATGGGGGCTCAGTGGCGCAGCCAGGTCCATTCACCACAGTGAACTCGAATTGTAGGTTCTTTTGCAGATATTTGACAGTTGAAATTAATTATCCTATGGTTAGTTCTTGCGTAAAATGCTTCACACAAAATATCGGCTGCGTCCTTTCTTCTGATGCTCCGTTTGCAACCAACCTGGTCCGGGAGAATTTCGGCGATGCCTCTTCTCTCCACTTCTTCCTCTCCTGTCTTTTTATTTCTTCAAGTTCTGCCTCTGCCTGGAGATCTCCCTTCTGTGTTCTCCACCTTCTCCCGTTGAGTTGATCATTTTTCATTTCTGTCCTGCAAGAGTCCTTGCAAACCCAGCCTAACTTGAATTAAGTGAAATTGAGCTGTCCACACGCATCGTTTTTTCTTGGGTCAGAAATCATTAGATAATGTATGATGGAAAAGAATGGAGAACATAAAAGAATGTATATGTGAATTTCCAGTTCTTGTTTACCATACTTGGTTTTTAAAATAACATTTCCTCAGATGCCTGAGTGTCTCCGTCGGTTAAGCGTTTTACTCTTGATTTTGGCTCAGGTCACGATCTCATGGTTCATGGGTTCGAGCCCTGCATCGGCCTCACACTGCACTGACAGTGCAGACCAGACCCTTCTTGGGATTCTCTTTCTCTCCCTCTCTCTGCCTCTCCCCTGCGCTTTCTCTCTCTCTCTCTCTCTCTCTCTCTCTGTCTCTCTCTCTCAAAATACATAAATAAACATTAAAAAAAATAAAGCACATTTCCTGATTACAGAAGAAGTGCTTATCATAAATTTAGGAAATTTGGCAAAATAAAGAATATTAATAAAGGAAGAGATAATCACCCATAATCCTACTCTGGAGGGTAAACACTTAATATTTTTCTGTGTTTCTTTTCTGTCTTCTTCTATAGTCTGTATGGAGTGCTTACTGTGGACTAGATACTGTGCTAAACCTTTTACATAGTTCTATTTCTTTTAATCTTCATGACACCCCTATGAAGCATGGCTTATATTGTTCTTATGTTAAAGATGAGGAAATAGGGCCCAGAGAATGAAATATCTTGACAGGTGAATGAGTAAGAAAACAAACAGATAGGAGTCCATGATATTAACACCATGTCTTCTGGTTACCATTCTACTCCATTGATTTCATTATTTAAACGAACTTTATTAGTGATCAGAGGATCAACTTTCAAAACCTGATGAATTATCTTTGAAAAAATAATTAAATGTGTATTAATGATGTTTCAAAATACACACATTTTAATTTCTTTTTTAAAATATATTTTTTATGAGAGCACAAGCAGGGGAGGGGCAGGGAGAGGGGGATGGAGGATCTGAAGCAGGCTCTGCACTGACAGTCTGACAGCAGTGAGCCCAATGTGGGGCTTGAACTCCTGAACTATGAAGTCATAACCTGAGCTGAAGTTGGATGCTCAATCAACTGAGCCACTCAGGTGCCCCGTTTACATTTTAATTTCTTTTGACAGAGTACCATTTGCCTTCTATAAAATGGGGTGGGGGAATTATTATCCACGCAAAATGCCCTACACTGGACGCCATTCTTGTCATTATTCTCATTTCTCATTCTTTCTTTACTGTTCTGAAGCAACTGATGAATTTGTCAGGTGAGAAAATGAAGAAAAGAATTCATCTTGTTAGCCCACAGAGGATTCACATTGAACTTCTTCACTCAGCCCTTCTCCCACCCTGGCAGAGTAAGGAGTACCATGAATACCAGGTTCATTGCTTTCTCTCTAATTTCACTCTCCTGGTATTTCCCCAATGGCATTAATCATCAAATGGGCAGAAGTCGAAGTTCTCAGCCAACATCGGACAGAATTATGATTTCCTTAATAATAGTAGGTGGATGAAATGTATATAAAACTTTGCTGTTCTGAATGTGATATTTTATCATGATATAATATGCATTTACTTCTATCAGTGATTGATATCCTCTGAAAGAATACTCTATCAGCATATAATTAGAAGTTCTCCTTCATCTCCATCGAATGATACTTGTGTGGAAAATGTTGCTTGAAATCATTACACACGTGCACATTTATAATCTGCTTTTCCTCATAATGATTGAGAGACTTATACATTTTAAAGGGCTGCATAATTTTGATTCTTTACATATATTTGTATTGCTTGTGAGCATGTCAACTGTATCTATTTTATAAATGAGGTTCAGGGGGCACTGCAGAATTTCTTCCGACTACTGTCATCGATTCCTGGATTTCCTATGAAATGTCAACACTACGGTTAATTACTAAGAAAGCAGAATAAATAAGCATCTGAAAGAGTATTTTTGCAGTACCTGATTTCAAGTGCTGAATAACAAGGTTAATTTAAAGCAATAAGATGGTATGCTGTAACAGACAGGAGATACAAGGTAAGATGATTCATTTCAGCCTCTTCCTTTTATGGATGAAGAAACTGAGTTTATGGCTGGCCCAAGCTCATCAGCTGAAAGGGTAGTCTCCTGCCCAGGTACGAGCAAATCCTCTAGAATATCTTAAAGCAAAAGACATTTATTTATTCACTACTTCCCAAAGGTTTTGGATTTCAAAAAATGACCTGGAGAAGCGAACACTTCCCAAATTTATAGGATCTGAAATGGAGTTGCCCCACCCTCTCACAATTTCTGCAACCAGGGGTATGCAAGACCGTTCAATGGTCCAAATTTTGAATTACTTTTACACTTACAGAACATTTGCAAGAATAGTACCAAGAGTTTCTAGATGTCCCTGTCTCAGTATACCGTATTCTTAACATCTTATATACTGCAATATAATTATGCTAACCAGGAAATTAACATGGGTATAGTACCGTGAACTAAAGATTTCATTTGAACTTCACTTTGAAATGTCCAGCTCCTGTCTTTTTCTGTTGCTGCTGTTCCCATGATCCAATTCAGAATTCCATATTGCATTTAGCTGTTAATTCTCTCTGCTCTCCTGTAATCTGCAATAGCTCCTCAGTCTTTCCTTGTCCTTTGTGACCTTGACAGCTTCCAAAGAATACTGATTAGTTTATTTTACTGCATGTCACTCAATTCAGGCCTGTCTGGAATCTTAGGATTGGACCGATGCCACGCATCCCCATGAAAAACACCACACAAGTCATGCCTCATCCTTCTCAGTACATCAGATCACAGCATTCATAATGTCAATGTGCATTATGATTGGTGATGTTGGTATCGATCACCTGGTCAAGATGGTCACCTCAGACTTTGCCACTATAAAGTTACTATCCCAATGGCCACGATGGAACAATTTGAGCAGCAAGATAGATAATGATGGTATTAGACTGTCACCCATAAAATAATAGTTATCAGCTAATAGTGATATAAATAAGCAATTGATAAAATACAGTCAAGGCTTGGTATTCGCTGTGGTTAAGCTCTCTGACGTCACTGTGTGAACCTGAACTAGCTCATACTGAACCATTGCTCCTAGAGGAAATACGGGGTTAGGTTCCTGTAAGCCTGGGGTCAAAACATTTTTTATCAGTTGATCCACACATACCTGGTTTTATTTTTCTGTTTAAAGACTCTACTTAATTTATTTGCTGATTCATTCACAACAGCACCGTAGCTCAGGCCTGGAGGAAGCTCATCTAAGCACACATATTCTCTGTAAGGTTCCGTGAGGGACACTGAACGGCACAGAAGGAACACTAGAGAGCACATCGTCCCTGACGGGGGTACATTTTAAACAGTGAAGCCACCAACAGAAGCACAGAAATGTGAAAAGTGTGGCACTAGATCGATCAGAAAAGGGACAGTTGTTTACAGTGGGGGAGTCGAAAGAAGGAGGCAGAGTATTGCATCGTTGGACCCTGGCGGGGAATGTGTGTGCTTCACAAGTCTCAAAGTTTTCACTGCTCTGCATGTGCCCATGAAGGACCAAGAAAGTGCCATGAGTTTTGATTTTGAGGCTACAAATAAATTTCAGCCTGAAGGTGAATTCTCAAGTTCCTAATAATGAGGATCGACTATATATGGAGGAGAAGTGACAGCTCTTCTTGGCAACTGACCTCTAAAAACATGAACAGAGTGAAGACACAGCAAATCACCAGCCCCGTGGGCACCCCGCACGGTGACCATTGCTGCTTCATGGATGCTATAACAGCGGGCAGATCTTGGAGAAACAAAGGGATTTGCGTAGTTTCAAAGTATCTGCCCCAAGACATTTATTGACTACAGGATGAAATGTAGTAAATTTATATTCACTTCAAATTTAATATTTCATATCTTTATTTTTCTAATATTACATAGCATTAGCAGATGTTGACTGTGAATACATGTATATAGGTGGTATGTCCTCAAGTTCTTTTTTTTCTTTTTATTAGAGAGAGAGAGAGAGTGCAAGCAGGGGAGGGGCAGAGGGAGAGAGAGAGAGAGAGAATGAATCCCAAGCAGGCTCCACACTCAGCATGGAGCCCAACATGGGGCTTGATCCCACAACCCTGGGATCATGACCTGAGCTGAAATCAAGAATCAGACACTGAACCAACTGAGCCACCCAGGCACCCCTCAAATCTTGATAAGGGGATCTCCAAATTTTTTAACGTGTTTTCACATCTGGATCATTAGTATTCAGGCAAAACTGTTCATTTATGTATAACTGGAGAAAAGTCAAAGAAGCGGCCACTTCAAGGTAGATTTGGGATATTTAAGGGTGACTGCCTTTGTGAAATTATCCCAAGTAGAGGTAAACACTTCCTCTTTGGTGTTTCCACTGTGTCCTATTTTAATAGACGAAAGATAACTATTTTACACTATAGCTTGACTGTGCACATCTGTTTCCTGGACAGACTGTTTCCTGAATACAGTGGCTGGCTCCTCTTCCTTTATATCTCCAGTGACAAGCACAGTGTCTCATATACAGTAGGTGCTCAATAAACACTAACTGGAAACGGATGGGGTAGGATCCAAGATGGCTACTTCGGGTCTGCTGGACACATCCACCATCCATATTTTTTCACACATGGGTTTTTGTTCTTGCTTTATTTTCAGATGCTGATGTTTATCTCCCACCCACGGTGAAAACAGGCATGCCCTTCGTCGTAGTAGTTAAAGGTATGGAAATGAAGACCTTTGTAAGCACATTTGGTTCATGGGAAGTTTTTTGTTTTACATGTGTTACTTCAGATGTGACCTTAGGTATTTTATTTATGTATCTATTTTTATCCTAATAATGGTGGATAATAATACTGCTGTCTCTAAGGGCAAAACAGATTAGTGGCAGTATTAGGGACTTTGTGAAGCAGCTTATCTGAAAAAGCTTTTATTCCGAACAAGTGTCATGGTTGGTTCTGAGCACTTGGATGGTTCCAGATGGAATCACATGTATTCGGGAAGCTAACTAACAGAGCAGCCCCCCAAGGCCAGGGACTTACCGTAATGCACGTTTCTTGCTCATTCTCAGTGCAGTGCAGGGTTCCTGGTTGGGCATTTCTCCCTGAGACAGTCTTTCAAGGACTCAGGCCTCTTCTCTCTCATGGCTCTACCTACCTCCAGGTCCTCAGAATCCTCTCCCCTCAGCTGGGGGTGGTTTATGGGTCCGGTCTAGCACTGGTTTGCTGCCTTTTCCCCACATTCTCTTGGAAGTGAAGCAATCATGTTTCTACCCTTAAGTGCAAGGCATGCTGGGAAATGTCTATCTTAGTGTGCCCATGAGAAGAAAGGGCAATTGTTGGGTGAACAGCTAGGCAGTCTGCCTCACTAGCTCAGCCTGGCATCTCTCTCTCTCAATTCTCATGGCACTTGTTTTCCTTATTCTTCTTTAGATGCTTAACACTTTGTTCATTGTAGTTATTCATTCATTGTTAAACCCATTGATACCATAATGGCCTCCTGCAACATGCCAGTTGGTGCAAGTTGAATAGAAAAATCAGGTACAGGGCCCTTCCTAGAATCCAATCTAGCTCAACTCGAGCTAACAGTCAGAGTATCTGGAAGTCATGAAGAAATATGAGTGTGATTACCTATCTCACCAAAGAAGTACTTGAAGCTCAGGTATCTAAATTTTGCTGTCCATATATTTGTTCATATTTCACCTTTTAATAATCTAACTGGAAACAAGCAGAAGCAGATATCTAAGATTTAGGGAAAATATAAAGGCAAGGAACATTTTTTTTTTTGCTACTTAATATATTTTATTTTTACTTATTTATTTATTTATTTATTTTACAAATAGTTTATTGTCAAGTTGGTTTCCATATAACACCTGGTGCTCATCCCCACAAGTGCCCTCCTCCATGCCCATCTCCCCCCTCCCCGCCGACACCCATGAGTCCTCAGTTTGTTCTCAGCATTCAAGAGTCTCTCATGGTTTGCCTCTCTCCCTTTCCCCCACCGTTTCTCCCCTTCTTCTCCCTCATGGTCCTCAGTTAAGTTCCTCCTAATCCTCCTATACATGCAAACATGATATTTGTCTAAAGGCAAGGAACTTTACATTCTCTCTCGGAATTTCATTATCCTTGAAAATTTGGAAAACGTTTTTATTCAATCTTATCAGAGAATTGGTTTTGAGACCCACTGGTCTCGTCTCTGATTATCTATGGACATGGTATTCCTTCTTTGTTACTGTGTAAGCAGTTTGAATTTGGGACCTCTTGTAATGTAGGCCTTTTGTTCTTCCCTTTATACTCATATATACTTAACTGATCAAATAATCTTTCAAAAAATAATTACTTATATGACTTTTTAAATAAAGTTTATTTATTTTGAGAGAGAGAGAGAGTGCAAACAGCGGAGGGGCAGAGAAAGGGAGAATCCCAAGTAGGCTCCTCAGTGTTAGCACAGAGCCCAGTGTGGGGCTTGAACTCAAGAAGCTGTGAGATAGTGACCTGAGCTGAAATCAAGAGCCAGACCCTAGACCGCCTGAGCCATCCAGGGGCCCCATTACTTGTATGCTTTTTAAATGTACTCATTATAGGGGCGCCTGGGTGGCTCAGTCGGTTAAGCGTCCGACTTCAGCTCAGGTCATGATCTCACGGTTTGTGGGTTCGAGCCCCGCATCGGGTTCTGTGCTGACAGCTCAGAGCCTGGAGCTTGTTTCAGATTCTGTGTCTCCCTCTCTCTCTGTCCCTCCCCCACTTGTGCTCTCTCTCTCTGTCTCAAAAATTAAAAAAAAAAAAAAAAGTTTAAAAAAATAAAAATAAATGTACTCATTATAGAAAAGATTGAAAACCTTGGTAGGCAAAAAGACAAAAATTAGAAATGTTTGTTATCTTACTTCCCATAGATAAATCCTACTAAGATGATAAGTGCATCGCCAGTCTTTTTTCTGTATGTGTGTGTAAGTATGACTACAGTATACATACACTTTTACAACAATGAGATTCTAAGCATATGGCTATAACTTAAAAAATTCATCTATTAATATATCCATCCTATGTTGGACATCTTTTGACTAGGGTTTTCTTGTGAGCCTATTAAGCGTAAATGAGTCAATCAAAAATGAACCAGTAAAAATAAAGTACCTACAAGAAACTTATACCTGTATGTAAAATAGGACAGCAGAGGGGAGGTAATGCAAAATTGAGGAGAATGGCTGAGGACATTTTATTTCTGAAGTAGACATAGTTGTTAGCACTCAGACCTGGGTTTAAAGTCAATCAACATAATAATCACAATCACAATATAGATTATTTTGTATGAACAAAATAGTTATAGTTGGGTGAATGGTTCAAGTCTTGTTTTTAAAAAAATCTTTATTTATTTTGAGAAAGAGAGAGAGAGAGAGCACAAGCAAGGGAGGGGCAGAGAGAGAATCCCAAGCAGAGCCTGATGCTGAGCTTGAACTCACAAACCGTGAGATCATGACCTGAGCTGAAATCAAGAGTCAGATACTTACCAGAGTGAGCCACCCAGATGCCCCCTAAGTACTTCTTTGTGATAAATAAAACACCAATATCTATTTATCCCAGCTTTACAGTTTACTAACTGCAGTCTTTCTGGGCCAGGTTTCCTTCTTTGTGAGATGGGCGTGATGCTAGTGTTTACCCCACAGAGTTGTTGAGAGCATTTAATGAGCCATGAGCCAATACATCGGAAGTGCCTGGTGAATAGTAGTGCTCAATAACTATTAGTTATCATGACCCTACCTGTGAATTAAAAAACAGTAGATGGTAGTCTCTCTGTATAAGTAGGCTTTAAATCAGTGATTCTTAGCCAGGAGTGAGTCCCCCTGACCTCATTCCCCAGGGGACGTTTGGCACTGTCTGGAAACAGTTTGGTTTGTTCAATCTGATGGAGGAGGTGGTAGAAGAGGGGGTGTTACTGGTATCCACTGGACAGAGGTCACGGGTGCTGTGGCACATCCTATAGTACACAGGACAGCCCCTGTGACCAAGAACAATCCCACCCCAAGTGTCAGTCAGTAGTGCAGATACTGAGTTTCTGCTTTAGAAGACTGACTATGCTGTACTGTCATAGATGAGGGGGTGACTTTGACGCGGAAGTCACACAATTAGGAAGTAACCTCTGATGAATCAATCGATTCACCAGGTGTTTGTGGAGATCAAATGAAAGATTGTATTTAACTCTTCTGTAAACTAATGTATTGTGCAAATATAGGTTCATTCTAAATAATTTTCCTTAATTTAAATTTTTTTTCATTTTCCCACTGAAGTGTCTTTTTAGACATTTTTCCCCCTAATTACTTCCTCCAACCATGATGTGTTAATACTACAGGTATGCTGGGTATCTATGAAGTCCAGTAGGGTTGAGAGCCACAACCACTACGATTTCCAAGATTTTTTTCTTTTTCTTTTTCTTTTTGCCTCAGAAGAACCAATTTCATGCCTCTCTGGCAATATCCCCACCATTGAGAATGCATGTTCTAGATAAAAGGGAATGAATTCTGAAAACAAGTATTTTTTATGATGTTTTGATTACTTATTAAATTAAAAGTAGTTTTGTATCATCTGTTTTGTATTTGGAATCACATTGAGACAGCCATAGGAGATGTGAAAATAATACTGTGGATTTAAAAAGCCTGTAGTCTTGGGGCCCCTGGGCAGCTCCACTGATTGACTCTTGATTCAGCTCAGGTCATGGTCTCAGGATCATGAGATTGAGCTCCACATTGGGCTCTATGCTGGGCAGGGAGCCTGCTTGGGATTCTCTCTCTCTCCCTCTGCCTCTCATCCCCACTTGTGTTCATCTCTAAAATAAAATTAAAAATTTAGAAAATAAAATACTTATTGCCTTTAAGGTTAACATGTCTATTGCATTTTAAATGGACAGTGATAGGTGCGCCGGGGTGGCTCAGTCAGTTGAGTGTCCAACTCTTGATATTGCCTCAGGTCATGATCTCACGGTTCATGGGTTCGAGCCCCATGATGGGCTCCGCACTGACAGTGTGGAGCCTACTTGGCATTTCCTCTCTCTCCATCTCTCTGCCCCTCCCCTGTGCCCTCTGTCTCTCTCAAAATAAATAAATAAACTTAAAAAATTAAAGGGACAGTGGTGCTCATACAGATGAATGGAGGTTTAGTAAAATCTGTAAATGCAAAAGTAAAATCTGCTAGAGGACAAATGTAGAAGAAACCAGAGAGATGAAAGCTTTCTTGAGAGGCTGCTGATCTGAATTGAAGCTTACCGTGAAAAGGAAACATAAAGGGAGGGGTTGAGAAGTAATAGCATGGATGGGAACCTGCTCTAAAAGGAAGCTAAAGGGAATCATATTCCCTTTTCTTTTTTGGAGATGACAGGTACTACAATAACTGGGTAGCTTCTTTTTCTGATTTGTGTGAAAGGGAAGGATTCAGTACAACTATATCTGCGAGGCGGGGCGGGGGGGCACATCCTGTGTTGGGGAACAGTGAGGCTTATGCTGTAGATGAGCTGTCTGGTCACCCCACACAGGTCTGGAAGGAATCTTCATGCTGCCTGGCTCATTTCCATCTTTTCCTGCTCTTTCTCACCCCCCTGCCTCCCGTTTGTAAATCCTCGGCAGAGGGCTCCCCTCTGACTTGTCAGCCTTATATCTTACCACGACGTCTACACAGAGCACGCTCTCAGTCCCGTCTTCCAGCCTCCCTGTGATCCTTGTGGGTTCCTACCTCCACACTCTTGGTTGTAACTCATTTTGCATCCGGACTGCCTTCTCAGTGCATCATTTTCTACCTTCAGACTCTTCCTTTTTGTTCCCGCTACACGACACCGGCCCTGAGAGGTAGGTGAGAGCCTCACTTGACAGGTGCACAGCCTGCCTCGGGTTCCCCAGCTGGTGCGCCCAGGACCCAGATCTTCCGCCTCAGGGTCAGATGTGCCATCTGCTCTTGATGTCTGGGCCTCTCTGGTACCTTGTCTGACATGGTGTAGATGTTCAGTGAACCTTTCTTTCCCAATGAATGTACACATAGATACCTTTTACCTTGACGATGGATGAATGATGGCAGATAAGACGGCCATAGTTCTCTGCATTATAGGTTTTGCATTTTATTTCCTGCTCATTTGTTGGCATCTGTCAGCAACTGGAAATAAAATTTTGAATCTTTTCCTCCATTTCTGCAAAAGTTTTGGTGTGGGGTAAGAGAAGAGCTAAGTGTTGATCTCACAGTATGAATGCCGTACGTGTTGGTTCTGGGTGGTCCACTGTGAGTTTTTAGGCATGTGTTGTAAGTAAATGCCCATATATAAATAGAGGCCAAGGTGTTCACAGGCAGTGCTGGGTGTCACGCTCCTTAAAGGAGGAATTTGCTGCGCTTAATTTTGTATCCACTGGCCTGGACTGACCATGGAACATAGTTGGCGCTTAATACATGTTTATTGAAGTAAAGGAGCTATTGTTTCCCTCCTTCTCTATATGGGCTCTCTGCCAAGTCTATAACAATTCGCCCTTCTCTGCGAACTCAGAATTGGCATTGGCTCTTTCTTCTCCAAATTCCTGCACCCAGCCACCCCCAGCCATAGTTCATTGGCCAGGGTCAAACACCTGCCCATTGCTGGCTCAATTCTCATCCTGGGGATTTGGATTTGAGACACCGAGGGACTGAGGGTCAGTCTCTGTGGCTAAACCCAGAGCATATAAACATGGGGTCTGCCCCAGAGTGGTCTTACGGACTGAAGGTTGGAGAAAGCTAAATTTACAAACTCAAGGTCTGAAACCACTGTACAGAGAAGAGCAGACAGAATATGGAGAGAAGTTCTGGATGGATGCAGCTGCCTCAGAGTCTTGGCTGCATTTCCCATTTGATGCCTTGAGATACCGTTGTGTTTGTTCTTCTTTGTAAATTTCTTTTTGTGTCAAAGTTGGTCCGGGTTGGTTTGAATTATTTGTGACTAGTGACTAAAAATCTTCCACCACTCTATCAAAATTTCAGGTTTCCCACCTCAATGCAGGAAACCGTACCACATAGAAAAACCAGATGGGGGGTGTGTGTAACCAAATTTAGTTTAAAAACTATAAACAGAAATCACTTGGGAATTGTCTATCTTAAAAATAGATTTGAGGGGATTGGTAGAACAATGCTGAGGGGCTTCTGTGTGTTGTTAGTTTTGAAGTAGCAGGGAATTTTTCCTATAAGGTTAAGTAGGAGCATGAAGAAAGAAAAACAGGAAGTGCCTAAAATCATAGACGGTAGTCAATGATAAAGCAAAAGACCAATTGATACACAAGAAACCCAAGTCATTCCTCCATGCTTCCCGAACTTCAACCCTCCTATCCAACCCAGTCTGTCTCTTTTCCCACCTAATGGTCTCTTGGTCTATCTCTGTCCACTCTGAGTGGCCGCTGTTTCTCATAAGGACTCATGAACTAACCTTCTGTATGTGGGCTGCTGGAAGCCACTCTCGCCACCAGGTTTCTCCACACTGTGACTAGAGCAGCCTCTAAACATGTGCAATTGATGTGTCCCCTCCTCCAGGTAAGAGAGGGAGAGGCTTTCTTTTGTTCTGCCNCTGTCCACCTACCAGCCACATGTGCACCCACTCCCCTCCCTGTCTCGGTTCCTCATGGGCTGCTTTTCATTTCCTGGCCCCACCAGCCGCCTTCCGCTGCAGGGCCTTTGAACACATGTTCTCTCTACTGGACCCTTCTTTTCTGCCTCCCGTAGCTTCTCTGACTCGACCAGTTACTCCTGGCGAAGCACTGTGCACCCATCCTTTCTACCTCATGCCCTACGTGCGATTTCCTTTTCCTTTTATCTTCTTGTTTGCTTGTGTCTCTGTTCTCTTACACTAAAAACCCCACCAGAGCAGGAAATCTCTGCTTTGGTCCTGGCCCCGAATAGGGCGATCAATGAATATTTAATGAATGAACACCTATGTGAAAGGGGAAAGGAGAGAAAAAAACAAGCAAACCTTAAAAAAGCAGCCTCCAGTTTTCTCCCTATTCTTTTTTCAAAGATCGTTTTTGTTTTTGTTTTTTTTTTATAATTCAGTTGTTTGTAACTCACAGTTTCTCTTAGGTACTGGGCTAGTGATGACCGATATTATTAATAGCTCTAAACTCCCTTTACAAGTGGGGGTGTAAGCGTATCAGTACCTCACATATAATTCATGTTAGCAGGGTTCCTTGGCCAGCCCGCAAAGGCCAGGTTAACCCATTGTGATTTAACCACTAAATCAGTGGTTTTAGGTCTTGAAATCTCCTAAGCTTCTGTGTGTCTTGAGGGGGACCCAGGCGATATGAAGGGAAGAGAACTCTGGTTACTAGTGGAGGAAAGGCGTTCTGAGAGACATGTTCTAAGGCCCACCATTTTGGTGGCAAGCATAGGACAGGTAGATGGGAATGGGGCGCCGCCTTGGTGACCGTTCAAGGGTTAAGTTGTACCAGTTGGAAGGACGGGCTAGGGTAGGTCCCCTTGCCTTTCCTCTTGCGTATGTCCTTTGAAGGGTGTGCTCTGAAGCAGAAAACCCTACTTACTCTGCTCGACAGAGACCTTTCTTTGTTCTAGATCACAGAAATAGTTGTACTTTGGGCTAGAATTCCCACACAGCATTTTATCCTAACAGGAAGAAAAGGGAAGGAGTTTCCAAAGGTAAAGGGATTGATACAGAAACCCTGAGAGAGCAAGAGAGTGAAGTCAGTTTGTGGCAGTGACACTAGATACTGTTGGTCGAAGAGGAAGGTGGATAGTGCTTGGGGAATGACGAGGCAGGAAGGGAGACCAGAGAAAACAAAGCCTTCTTGCCTGACAGTAAGAGATGCAGACATTCTGCTATTTCAAGAACCAGGTTTTCTTTTCTTTCTTTCTTTTTTAATGTTGTATTTATTTCTGAGAGAGAGAGAGGGAGAGAGAGGGAGAGACAGCATGAGCAGGGGCGGGTCAGAGAGAGAGGGAGACACAGACTCTGAAACAGGCTCCAGGCTCTGAGCTGGCTGTCAGCACAGAGCCCGATGTGGGGCTCGAACCCACGAACCGTGAGATCATGACCTGAGCCAAAGTCCGACGCTCAACCGACTGAGCCACCCAGGTGCCCCAAGAACCAGATTTTCTGACAAATATTCCCAGAGCCCACAGCTCAGTACAAGGGCCAGTTACTTCAGCTACACCTTCCTAGAGAGTATCACTTTTATTTTAGAAAGAATCATCTGGCTGCAATGTTAAGAAATATCTAAAATTCAGAAACTAGTACATTATAGAAACAGCTCCACGGCATGAATTGCTTTCCCGAAATGAGATTGTAGAGTATACGGCAAAAGCATTTTTGTGAAAATTCCAGAAAAGAGGATTGCCTGAAATGAAACCCGGCGTTCTTTCCAGAGAGTTTTGCAAATACCATCAGTGCAGCGAGAAGCACAGGAATTCTGATGAGAATACATTTTTCCAGGATTCATCATCCCCTTCTCTTTTACTCGGGAGGCGGCCTCTTCTTCATGGTTGTTGGATGGAACCGGTGAACCAGATACTTGAAACCAATTTGCTGGTTTGAGAAGAGGTGATTGATTCGCACAGCAGGTGTACACTTGGAAAATTGCATTGTTTAACTCTGCATGTGGATGATTCTTGCCTCACACTCCTTTAAGTCAGCCTGACTGAGTGACGCACATGGATTCTTCTTGCTTTATTTAAGTCTTCAGAGGAGTTAAAAAATACAGGTCTGGTTGTTGCCTTGAGTTTAAACTACTTTGGGTACTTCTCGGAAAATGTCTAGTTGGGTGAGGGATACTTTTTTGCAAGTATGTGCGTTATTTGTGGGGGAGGATGTTGGGAGAGAAATGTCTCGTGAATTTTGTCCAGCACCAAGAAGGCAATAGAGCAGACTCCTGAGTTAAATGAGTAGGTTTCTTGATCTTATTCAGAATCATCACTGCCTGAGCTCTTAGTGATTTGTTTATGTCTCAGCAACAAAGCCCAGTCAATGTATTATTTATATCAAATTAGAATTTATTGGTCTTATGATCTTAATTTGTATTCTTGAAATAAAAGGAAGCTTCCTCTATCACTGAGGGAAAGGAAGGAACAGAGAGCACACAGATACTTCTGTGCATTTTGTATTATTTTCACTAATGAAAGCTTTTCAAAGGAATAATCAATATTCAACATTTTGGGTGGAAATGAACAAAAAATACATTTTAGGTCATTATTTCTTCTGGGTATTGTTTAAGAACATAGGGGCGCCTGCGTGGCTCAGTCGGTTAAGCATCTAACTCCTGATTTCAGCCCAGGTCATTATCTCATGGTTTGTGAATTCAAGCCCCACATTGGGCTGTGTGCTGACCATGCTGAGCCTGCTTTGNACTTGCTCTCAAAATTAAATAAACATTTTTTTAATATTAAAAAAAGAGGAACATATATAAGGGCACCTGGGTGACTCAGTCAGTTAAGCTTCTGACTTTGGCTCAGGTCATGATCTCACAGTTTGTGAGTTAGGTCGGCATCGGCTCTGTGCTGACAGCTCAGAGCCTGGAGCCTGCTTCAGACTCTGTCTCCCTCTCTCTGTGCCCCTCCCTGAGTCATGTTCTCTCCCTCCCAAAAATAAACAGAAAAAAATTTTTTTGAAGCATATGTAAGGTGATGAAGCCACATGCTGCTAAATATTCCCCTTTAAATCCTAGAAATGTAGGTCCCACCCGACGCCAAACCTTCCCCTTACACTTGTTCCCAAGAAACATTATTGACCCAGGGAAGGTTCATTTCAACACGGGGTCCACCATTTTGAACTAATTTGAGCAGCCTTTGTAGTAGGAAGAAATGATTTATTGTTCCCAGTTATCATTAACAAGAAGACCATTGTGAGCAAGTCTGCTGATAGATCTACAGCCAAAGGGGAAGGTTTTAATTTGTGATCAGGAAAGTTTCTTTCTGTTTAATGGGGAGGGACGTCTCTGACTCCTATCTGGATGGGTTTATGATAGGAGACAGGCTTTAGGGGTATTTATTGACTTCATACCAGGAGCCTTTTTAATATATAGTTATGTTTCAGAAATAAAACTCCCACGGCCCTCATTTGGGGTGAGCAGTTGGCGGAGAAAAGAATCCAGCTAATATTTTCTTCAAACATCCGCATTTTTGGCTTTGATTTTTTTTTTTTTTTTTTTTAGCTGACAAGTTATTTCTCTTTTGGACCTCATGGTTGATACATAAGACTGTAACATGAACCAGAGAGAGAACTAAAACGAAAGAGAGGATCTAGTCACAGGCATGCCACAGGGCTGCAGATGAGAAACTTCCACAAATGGGCAAAAGCCGAGCCACACGTGGACAGGTAGCCATCTGGGAAATACTGATTTCCCTGTGGTGGTTACTGGCACAGGAAACTCGGAAAGGACACGGCCCCACACTGACGATCTCGTGTTAGAACACGAGGCGCAGCAGCTATACACTGCACGCAAATAAACCATCACATTTCTGAAGTATGCAGTGTGGTACATTTTGGTGATTTGCAGCTTTGGGCTCCTGCGACTGCATCTCTTGAGGAAACCGCAGGAGAGTCCGCGGTCACTGAGACCCAGGCAGCTCTCAAGGTGTGAGCCCCAGCTTCCTAAGGACTGGAAGTCACCTTGGGATTCAGCCTCGGGTCTAGAGCAGGTCCGCTGATAGGATGATATGTTTAAGACACTCACTGATGCTCCCTGTCTGGGAGCGTCTGTTGCTTCTGCCTCCTCCCCCCCACCCCCAGCCCTACATAGGCATCATTTACTGTATGAAGGAAAAAAGGAGTTTTACCAAAGAATAGAGGGGAAGAGAAGGCTTTAGATTTTCAAAAGCTAAGACCCTAAGGACACTTAGTAACTATGAGATGAGTTGGAGCAAAGCTTCTGGCCTCTGGTAGAACACGAAATTTTGCAGGTGCGTGGGCAGGGAAGGGGGAGGCACTGTCTTCACGCAGGCCAGGCGGGAGCTCCTGGCTGTTGGTAGGGAGGTGAGGAGGAAGGAAAGAAAGTGGTGGGGAAGAGGAGAAGCAGAGAAAGCCCCTGGAAGCTGCTATCCCATCCTTCCCCTGGAAAGAGGCTTTGTGCCCAGCACCCCCGGGGGAAAGCAGTAGGTGCAGAAATCCCCAGATGCCTTGGGTCACCTTCCCTTTCCTGTAGGGCTCAAGGAGACTGCCAGCCCCCAAACAGAAATGGCTAAGTGGTGTGAAAGGTACAGATAGTCAGAAGGACCCTGGAGGAATTGAACGCACCAGCCTAGCAGGCAGATGTGAGAAGGAATCCCCAGGGCTCACAAGGGCCACAGAGTAGTCAAAAAGAGCCCATAACCTTCCTTTGGCCTTGAAGTGAGGGAAGTCTTGTGAGATGGAGCCCTTAACCTGTGGGCTTTGGCTAAGCCCATTCGGAGGTGCACGGGTGACTCAGTCGGGTAAGTGTTGACTCTTGATTTTAAGGTCATGATATGGTTCGTGCGATCGAATCCTGTGTCGGGCTTTCTGCTAACACCGTGGACCCTGCTTGGGATTGTCTCTCTCTCTCCTTCTCTCTGCCCCTCCCCTGTTCATGTGTGCTCTATCTCTCTCTGCCCCTCTCTCTCAAAATAAATAAATGAACTTAAAAAGAAAAATAAAGAAGTGAATTGGATTGCAGGACACCCAGGAGATACTGGAGAATTGGTTGGTGTGGAGGAAAAAAATCCCTCTTTGGAGGCAGAAGTGTTTTGAGTCAACACAGTTCAGACCTTTGGACTTCTTTCCTGTTCTTCCCAGGCGCAGGTCACACGTCATGTGCTCCAGGTACCTTTCCTCCCCTGGGTTCTGTTAGCACTTTATACATTGATCAGGGCCCTTGAGGAAGGTGGCCTTGGGCGGCAGGGCAGAGTCCGTGTCAGCTGCTAAGTGTGAACCCAGAAGCTGCCGTCTCGTGTCCTCACCGTACCTGCCATTCGTGCATCACCCCGGGCTGGCAGGTATTTTGGTGCCTGGTACATAATAGAGCCTCAACACATATTTGTCCAACTAAATTTAAAATTCCAAAACACATACTTAGAGAAACGTGAGACAGATCCTTGAAAGGATATTTAACTGGCATGGCTTCGATTCCCTCACTGCTTTTCTCTCTCACCCCAACGCTTTATTTCAAACTCATTCAAATGTACAACACAGTGCAAGAATCATGCACTGAATGCCCATACAACCATCTAGCTTGCATAATAGACTCTATTAAATGTATGTATCTTTGCGCATTTATGATATGTTTACCCATCCATCTCCCCATCCATCAGGCCATGTTATTTTTTCCTCACTGCCTTGCCAACACAACCAATGTTTGAAAGACCTTTGGCGTGGGGATCAGATCTGGGACTAATTCCCGAATTCAGTCCTTTTTCATTGCATGACCCTGGGGGTGTTGCTTAACTGGACAGTGCAGCCTACTTCATGGGTTGAGGAGAGAATGAGATAATGCAGATAAAGGGCTGCCACGTAATGTGTGTTCCATGTGATAGCAAGAGAGTAAGCACGGCGTAAATATTTATTCCAACCATTAGCACTGATTTGCAATGATTTGTGCTTCTTGTGGTCTTGCTTTCAGCCCCTGCTTTGGGCTGAGTTCACAGGAGACCGAATCTCAGACTCTTTCTTGGTTATAAGCAAGAGGTCCTTCTAGCTGAGAGGTCAGAGGTGATCTGGGCTTTGGTGTGGAAACTACATTGTGAATTCCCTGGGACAGGGTAGAAACCGTAGATCTGAGAGTGGAATCACCCGATTTACTTACCCCGACAGGAAGCGGTAATACCTTACCGAAAATTCAGAAGAACGTTTGCTAAAAATGAAGGTAGTTAAGGAGATCATGTCTCCCATAGCCATAAAAACCTCTTCCCGAGTCCTGTGGTGCAGAGATTTGCATATTTTCTGGGGAGAGGCCCTCTTTAGTACAACCCTCCACTCTAAGGCTGCAGACTGTCCCCACATCAGGGAGCCAGAATTATGCTCGGGTCATTTCGTTCCTAAAATGGGCCTGTAAAGTTGTGGCCGGGGAATGGCAGATGAGGTCACCTTCCTTTTGGCCTCAGACCAGGCAGCGTTTGGGATTGTTGGATGGTCGGAAAAAGAAAATCTCATCCTTTATTTCCTGCCTGTGCTGTGCCGTGCCCAGCCCATGCCGAATCATTTGCAATATCCTTCCTACCCCGTGGTTTAATCATGTTGAGTACGGGATGCTGTGAATGTTATGGTTTGAATAAAATTGGGGTCTATCCATAGGATGTTTTCTGCTGCACACTTAGATTTGGGGCCTCTCGATTGCTCATTTGTGTTTGTGGATGACAGTAGACTTGTCCCTACATAAACTGGAAAGTGCCTAATGCTCCCCTCTTTGTCATGGTTTACAACCTGCATGACCTAGCACATCAGTCTCTGGAATTCTTGTTAAAATACAAGTGTCTGCTTTCCCCCAATTCTCCCAACCCTGAGAGTCTGAGTCAGTGGGTCTTGGGATAGCTCCCTGAAATCTGCACTTACAAAATCTTTTACAAATTATTTTACTTCACAGCCAGAGCTAAGAACTACCTCTTTACCCTGAAGCTGCATGGCTTTTCTTCATAAAAGCAGAGAGGAAGCAGGGGCACCTCGATGGCTCAGTAAGTTGAGTGTCCGACCTCGGCTGAGGTCATGATCTTACGGTTTGTGGGTTTGAGCCCTGCTTTGGGTTCTCTCCTGACAGCTCAGATCCTGGAGTTGTTTTCATTGTGTGTCTCCCCCTCTCTGCCCCTCCCCCACTCTCAAAAATACATAAATGAAAAAAACCACAGAGATGAAGCAGGCATTTTTGAGATGCAAAATCCTCGGTGACCTTTCCATTTTAGCTTTGTCTTCCATCAGTTGATGGACATAAACTAGAGAGCTAGCTGAAATGAAAAGATTAGGAATAGTTCCAGAGTAGGAAGGTTGGGTGTAAAGGTTGGGCATAAACCCAGGAGAGCTCTTGAAGAGCATCGTAGCTAGCATAAAGAAGAACTAATCGAGCTTATCACAACCAGCTAGGAAAGCAGGCTGGAGATGCTCAGGTAAAGGGTAGAACCCGAGCCAGAAGGGCAGATTGAGTTACCGTATTTAATTCCACAGCATCCAGACTTCACATTCTAAAATCCCAGGCACCTGTTGGTCAAGTGCCATTTGGGATATGGTTGTCATTGTCCATGCAGAACAGATTTTGTTGTTCTCCATGGTGTCATGATTGGACAGTGTCCCTCAGAATTTCAGTCAGAAAACAACTTAAGGACTGTCTGAAGGAAGAATAAAATCCTGCCTTGTTGTCTGAAAACCTACTATTGTCAGTTGCTGGTTAGATCAAAAAAGTAACATCAGACAGATCAAGTGTTACTTGTTGGGAAGAAAGTTCTGGAGAAAATAGTGGAAAGGTTTTTCAAGAAATGCTGCATTCTTGATGCTTTTGATGACACAGACACAAATATCATGTGGAAAATGGGAACCACATGTTAATTTTGAGTTGAAAAGTGACCCAGGAGAGTTGGATGTGAAGGAGTTTGGAGTAAGTTGACTGGAAGCTTTTTTTTTCCTCTTCCTTAATGGCAGATAATAGTGATACATCTTATAACCCTTGGTGTCTTACATTCAGTGTAAGAGAGTGTTTGTGTTGGTTTGTACAAAGGAGAATGCTGGATAGAATTCTCCTCTAAATAGTCCCCTGAAAAGAGCATATATAAAACGTACAACTACAGAGGGGACCCAGGGAATCACAGATCCGTGTGTAGCTAGCTTGCATAAAATAAATTCTCTCTGAAAAGAGAAAGAGCCACCACCATACATTTACACAATAATAACACTTTCAGAGAAAAGCAGCTGGGTTTCACTAAGAAGGAAGTATTGCTATTTGGAATTTTTTGAAAAATAACTAGGCATGTGAACTGGAAACTGATGGGTACAGCCAGATGGGCTTTCAGAAAATCTCTCTTGTTGGAGGTCAGTTGGCTACAGTTTGTCCATAGACTCCAGTTTGTCCAGGAGCCTTCACTGATGCCTATTTTCCAGGCTTCATTTACACCTATGGTCTGTTTCATTCTAAAAAGTGTTCTAATTAGAACAGTATGATGTATAGTCAACCTCCTTAGTTTGAACATGCTACGTAATTGTAGGAGGCCCAGGGAAAATGAGAGCAGGGCTTGCTCCATCCTAAGTGTAGATGCTTCATAAATGTAGTCAAATGGATGCATTAGTGACTCGGGGCCCACATCATGCCCTTGCCTCGTGTTGAGCTTGTGGCTGATTGCAGTCCGGTCTCTTCCACAAAGTCACATCTTACTTGGGTAGGACTGCTTTTGGTAGCATCTGTTCCTACTTAATTTCCCGATGTTAGAATTCGACCCATTGTCAAGAACTTTGTTGTCCAAGGTGCTGCCTTAGCCCTTCCAGCCTCCTGCTGTCTGAAGATAGAATCTTGCTTTTCTGTGTCGTTTCCATGTTCTGATTAAAGATACTGCATGGGATCACCTGGTGACACATCACCTCTTTTCGGTTTGACCCCCATTCACATCCTGGGAGTCATTTCACATCCCAAACTCTCCTGCCTCTTGCATGATAAGATCTCAGGAGATGTCAAGCAAATGCCTGTTGAAACTTCAGAAGTCTGATGAGGAGTGTCTCTCCCTAATTTATGCATCTAGATCTTGGGCCAGAAAGAAAGAAAACACAGTTAAGTGTAATGTGACTTCCTAGTGAGTGTGCTGCTTTTGGGCCCCCACGGCACCTTGGACAGGGAATGACTGACACAGAATAGGTCAGCGCTCAATGAATATTTGTTCATCCAAGCACGATTTCTTATTGAAAAACCAAGCAGAAGAGCTTGCCTGTGGTTCTTGCTGTGAAAGAAAAAAAAAAAAAGCCTATTTCTTTACACCTGTCAAGGACATCTGCTTTGGGAAGTCCCACACACAGCTTAGGTCCACGCTGGAGTATGAATCGACTATTTGCTAATCATGTAAATATTATTGCTGAAACGAAAACATGATTGAAGCTGGAAGTGTGAACCGAATGCAGGAAGTGCCAGCTCTTTAATGTAAGCAATTAATTAGGCATCATCTTTACGTCTGGTGATGGGTCCCCGGGTGTTAATCAAATCGAGTATCACCAGCTGCTGAGAGAACAGGCTCATCCGGGAAGTATTCTTTGTACCGAAGGGGAGAGGGAGGTGGCCCTGAAATGGATTTCCTGAGACTCCAATGCTAAAGACCCCTCTAGAGGAATTGTGGGAAACTGCTTTGTAGGCATGTGTGTAAGAGATCATACAAACATGGTCTTGAGTCAGCTGAAGTGGTAAAAAGGGCTAGAAAGAGCTGGGTTCAACTCCTGGTTCTACTTTGTTCTAGCCTCAGAAAGCCACACGATCTGTCTGAGCCTTAGTGTCTTCAACTTGAAAATGGAGAAGATAACATCCACCTTGTAGGGCTTTAGAAGCCTAAGAGATGCTGTAGATGGCAGCCGGGGCAGTGCCCAGCCTGCAGGAAAGATTCCCCGAGGCAGTCAGGTGGGTAGTGATGGTGCTGGTTAGATACTGAATTCTGATCCCGACTCGGCTGCCTCTGTGTCTTCTTTGACCTTGGACATACCCTCAACTTTCAGAGCTTGCTCTTCAAGTCTCTGAAAAGGCAGGAGCAGGCTGTTCCAGGGCTAAATGCCCACCATTCTATGGCAGGCTAGGAACTGGGACAATTCTGTAATAAGTGGAATGAAACGTGGGGAAAACCCCACTGATACACGGGAGGGTGGTCTCATCAGCAAGGGTGAAGCTCTGCCGGGCCTTCCTTTTCTTCGTTTCGACCCCCAATCCCCACCCCCACCCCAGAGCAGGCTGGAGGCCACCTGGAGTGAGCCCTCCTCCCCAGTCCTCACTGCCACACCTGCCTGACTGTCCCCCCAGGCAGGGGTCACCCTGGAGAACATCTCTGCAGGGTAGGGAGACACTCCGCACCACGACAAGGCCACGTGGAAAGAAAAAGATTTTGGGAGGGAGAGACCTGTATTGAACTATTGAGATATTTATTGATTTATTTTTGAAGTTTATTTATTTATTTTAAGAGAGAGCACACACACAATACACACAGGCAGGGGAGGGGGAAGAGAGCGGGGAGGGAGAGAGAGAATCCTGAACAGGGTCCACACTGTCAGGGCAGAACCTGATGCGGGGCTCCGACCCACATGCTGTGAGACCATGAGCTGAACCAAAACCAAGAGTCAGTTCCTCAACTGACTGAGCCACCCAGGCATCCCAAACTATTAGGATATTTAAAATAATGTTTCCTTTTCTTTATTTTTCTAAATGCAAATGAATACATGGCTGATGCAGAGAGCTACAGACATAAAATAGTTGAAAGCTACCACCATCAGCTATGTGTGTCCTTCTAGCCATTTACATATAAAACAAACACTACTACCCTATCTTAGGGCATACTCTTCTGGGTTTTCCCCCCACCCCGGTCCCACTTCTGCATCATTGCTGGTTTAACTTTTGCTGATTTCTGTTAGTAGCAATGCCCTGGATATTGAGCAGAGCTCTGCAAAATAGGATGCTTCCTCTAGGGTGTCTAGAAAGTAATCTATCAGGGAAGAGGAAGAACATTTTAGAATTTCTGCTTATATTTTTACCTCTTCTTAAAATTGTGTGTATGTGTGCGTGCGTGTGTGTTATTTCAAAACACGTAAAAATAGGTCTGGAGGTGGACTGTGCAGAGCTGGGATGGTGGCTCAAGGTTAACCTTCAGAGACTTAATGCCCTTTCCACCTTTAAACTCTTCTGCCTCGTGTGTGGGCCTTCATTCTCGGGCTCGCAGTCTCATGTGTGCTAGCTGGCTGCTTATGATCGTGCTTTACATCTACATTTTGGGCAAGAATCGTAGGAAAGATGAAGACCAAGGGGTTTTCTCATAGTGAGGCTTTGCTTTATATTCAGCAAAGGGTGTTTTCCTTCTTGTTGGGCAAACCAAGGAAAGGTAGCAAATTGAAAATTTTCAGCCTCTCAGCCTCTATGGCAATGGAAGTCAGAGGCATAGGGAACTGGGAATCATTGGATAATCCATTGGGTCTGACACAGTCCTCGTTCAAGGAAAATGCACACCCATGTGCAGATGGGTGCGCATGCACATAGCTTCATCAGGCAATTTTAGGGATGGAAGGAGACATACGCCATAGGGCCCAACTGAGAAGGAATAGATGCTATGCTGAGCCAGTAGCCAGGGAGCATGAGAGAAGCGATGGGAGAAGGAGACAGAAAAGAAAAGAGAAGGTAAAAATATATGAATGAGAGTGGCAGATAGGGAAAGGAGAGTGGTTACAAGCAGCAGACAGTATAATAACAGTAAAAAAGAAGTAAAATGGCAAAGAGAGAAAGAAAAAGGAAAAAGCAATACTGCGATAGGGAAACGATAAACAGTCCTTTGGGAATCTGAAGATGCAAGGAGTGGACCTCCTCTGCCCCCACCGAAGGACCGGAAGTCAGCTCTCCAGTGCAGGGTGGGGGTGGGGAAGGTGATCGGGGAGGACAGGACCATTTAGTAAAAGTTGGGCCAAGTTCTGTTAACTATTTTTTAATGTTTGATTATCTTTCATTATATATTTTATTAGAGAGAGAGAGAGACAGAGCATGAGTGGGGGAGGTGCAGAGAGCGAGGGAAACAGAGAATCCAAAGCAGGATCCAGGCTGTGAGCTGTCAGCACAGAGCCCAGCATGGGGCTCGAACTCAGGAACTGCAAGATTATGACCTGAGCCAAAGTCGGATGCTTAACCGACTGAGCCATCCAGGAGCCATGTTCTGTTAACATCTATGGAACACAGAACACACATTGGGACTTCAAGGAGTTCTGTAGAAGGTTTGGTACCTTGGAGATTTGAAATCTCATGGGGAATAGACTAGTTGGATAAGCCCAGCTCTGTAGAATGCTGTCACATGGTGTTCCAGTAGGTATTGTAAATAACTTCTAGGGGGGGTTTTGATGGCAGCTTGCAGCTAGTTGCCTACACATTTGTAGGAACGGATCACAATGTTTGGATTAATTATGCTGCAGATAACATACAATTAAGCAGCAGAATAATTAGCAAGGTCCCTGAAACCATTCTCTTGGACCTAGGACAAACTTCCCATTTGGAAAAATCATAGACCCTCCAGTATCTTTAGAGATTGTAAGTAGCAGAAGCAGAACGTTTTCAAGAACAACACAGGTGTTTGAGCCACATGTACTTTCCTCTAGAGAAATTGGTGATAGGAAGGGAGTACATTACTTGGGAAAATAAGTGTAAAGAAAAAAAAAAAGGAAAAAAGGAAATGGTGAAAGAGAAGATGAATGCCTGATCTCGGAAAACGGTCTGTTTCCTGAACAGTTTCCTAGAAATGCAACCGGTTAATTTTTAGAAAGCGTTGCAAGTCTCAGACAGCAAGTTCTGATGCTCACAATTGCCCACAGAGGTAAGCAACTTAAATGAGTTTAATACTTTTACCAGTGTCTGACTTGGGAGCCCACCTACTATGTACACAGCCGTCTACCTCCTGCCTCTTACTGCAAGGATTTAGGGCCCCTTAGTGATTGAGGGCCCCACACGTATGACCTCATTTAATGTTACTTATCTTCATAAAGGCCACATTTCCCACCACAGTCACATTGGGGCTTAGGGCTCTAATATATGAAGTTTGGGGGGGATGGGCACCATTCAGTCCACTGCAGTCTGTTGGTAAGTATTTAACTCTGTTTCATAGCATCTTATAACCCCAGCATTACATAGGCTCAACAGCATGTGACCCTAGTTCTGCAAGAAAGAATCGTCATGCTGGTGATGCAGTTCAAGAAGACAAAGACCTGTGTGCTCATTTTGGAAAATTTACCATCTTCTGCAAATCAGTAAGACAGACACCCCAGTGGAAAATGGGCCAAGATACAAGACCAAAATTCACAGAAAGGGAAAGTATGAAAAGCTCATAAGAATATGAAGAGATGCTTAAGTGCATTAGTTGACAGAAAGATGTAAGTGGACAATGAGGTATCTCTTTACACGTGCCAGACTGGCGAAGTCAGGGTAAGGCCAAGGGTTGGTGGGGTTACAGGAGCATGGAGGCCCTCGTGCACTGCTGATGGGAATGTGAACTGGTGTAGAAATCCCGCATGGAACCAAAACGGGAGGCATCACCATCCCAGACTTTAGCCTCTACTACAAAGCTGTCATCATCATGACAGTATGGTACTGGCACAAACACAGACACATAGACTAATGGAATAGAATAGAGAACTCAGAATGGGACCCACAAATGTATGGCCAACTAATCTTTGACAAAATGGGAAAGGGTATCCAATAGAAAAAAGGCAGCCTCTTTAACAGATGTTGCTGAGAGAACAGGACAGCAACATGCAGAAGAATGAAACTAGATCATTTTCTCACACCATACACGAAAATAAACNGGGAGCGGGAGGGAGGCAAACCATGAGAAACTCTTGAATGCCAAGAACAAAGTGAGGGCTGATGGGGGTGGGAGAGAGGGGAAGGGGAGATGGGCATGGAGGAGGGCACTTGTTGGGATGAGCACTGGGTGTTATGTGGAAACCAACTTGACAATAAACTATGAAAAAAAAAAGAATTCCTGTTTCACATGGAAAAAAAAAAAAATCCCGCATGGGACTCTGGCAGTGATAGTGGATTGTCTCTGAGTACTGCCTGACCCAGCAAATCCACTCCTGGGTACATACCAAGAAGGGATTTTCATGAAGTTCCTAAGGGTCCTGTTTGAATAAGGT
>NW_027529428.1:13947334-14174069 GCF_008692635.1 Crocuta crocuta | reverse complement strand
TCACCGGGCACATCTGCTGTCCTGGTACAAAGACTAATAGCACCCTTATCACTCTCACAAGGGTTTACCCTGGGTATGAGGATTGTCCTCACAGCATGCTTTTGCTGGTGGGGGGTGGGTGTGGGAGGCAGTTTAGGGAACAGAGGACAAAGTGTGCTGGGTTCATGTTCTTGGGCAGAGAGACGTACAGACTAAATGTACTGAGTGAGAAAGGAAACAGACGTTTATAACAATAAAAGCAGCAAGGGTGGCANCGGGCACATCTGCTGTCCTGGTACAAAGACTAATAGCACCCTTATCACTCTCACAAGGGTTTACCCTGGGTATGAGGGTTGTCCTCACAGCATGCTTTTGCTGGTGGGGGGTGGGTGTGGAGGCAGTTTAGGGAACGGAGGACAAAGTGTGCTGGGTTCATGTTCTTGGGCAGAGAGACGTACAGACTAAATGTACTGAGTGAGAAAGGAAACAGACGTTTATAACAATAAAAGCAGCAAGGGTGGCACGCCATTAAGACTCCTGCATATAAAACCATATGTTTCATAACAACACAAAGTAACAAAAGGGCTTGCATTAAGGGCATTCAAATGGTTGCCCAGGGACAGATGAAGAATAGCAGGGAAATGGAAAGGAGAGGAGAGGAGAGGAAGGAAATGAGAGGGTTCATCTTAGATAAAAAATGATAACCATTGAGAAGCAGAATGAACTCAGGCCACGGTATCTGAAATCAAGAAGACAGAGTTCATCAGATAGATAAAATTGAAGAATTTTCTTAAGTATTCAGAAAGGTTATAGTGTTTTTGAGAAACTGGCATTGATTTGTTGGCTTCTTTGTTCTCTTAGGCTCTAAAAAGCATTTAAGTCTGCTTAATAAGTATCTTAAAAAGGACAAAATAAACATAAAAATAATTGAGTGAGGAAAGCAAAGCAGAAAGTATATAGAACTAGGAAAGATAAGGCAAAGTTAAGTGTGAGGTTAATATCTAATATTCCTACCGAAGGGTCCTATAGATTTTCTAGAGATGGGTCTCCGCTTTTATGGTAAACTGCCCAAAGAAGGAGAAGCCCTCACATCCATGATCTATAGTATCTGTGATAACAGCCACCACAAAATCACTCCAAGTATTAAGAAGCAGCCCAGCTGTTTCCCATTCTGAGAGCAGAGAGAAATTTCTCCCTTGGGCTCTCATAAGGAGAGCATTGTGTAATGGAATAGCGAGCGACCTAGAAACTTCATCTCTACAGAAAGACTCATTCTAAAGCCATGTTGAATACCTCAGTGCTAATTTACTCTAACAGGGTTGGGGCTCCTTGAATTTCTGCAAAAGAACAAGATTTCAGTTCCAGGACACTTCAGGAAATGTTCCCATGGATGCAGGAAACCTGTGTGGCCCACAGACGCTTGGGCGCTCCCTCTTGGATATGAACCACAGGGTCATAAATTTCCGGTTATTACAGTGATGGCTAATGGAAGAGAAAAGCATTCTATTTTGCAAGTGCCATTGCCTTTCCGCCCCTGAGGAGGGGACAGGAGGGGAAGAGACCATGTTTTCCTCTCTTCTTTTCCTGAAACAACTTCAGCAGCAATTAAATTTTTATTGACCAAAAAGCAAACATATTAGTGGCTGCAGAGACTGCCAGACGCAAATCTATTATGTGGAAACAGGTGCCACCGTAAGAGGGAAACCAGCAAAAAGCAATGCATAATGGAAGGGTTTGGTGGCAGGCATCTCTGGAAAGAACCCACTCTGAGGCTCAGCCTCCAGAAGGACATTTAGGGTCTGTAGGAGGTGGTACAGGGCGGGCGGGTAGGAGACGGAAGGAGGCAATCTGATCTGGTGTTGGGTACATTCTGGGGTGGAGCCAGTGTAGCTCTTCAGATTGTTGGGAGGCCTAGGTGAAATAACCCCTGAGCAGTATCCATTATATTTGATTTTTTTAAATGCTTATTTTATTGTTTGAGAGAGAGCACGCACGTGCACGCAGTGAGAAGCGCAGTGTGAAGGGGACAGAAGATCTGAAGTGGGCTCTGTGCTGAGAGCAGGGAGCCTGACGCTGGGCTCGAACTCACGAACCGTGAGATCATGATCTGAGCTGACGTTGGGTACTTAACCGATTGAGCCACCCAGGTGCCCATCAGTTTGTTTGTTTCAAGTGATCTCTGCATATGAATCAATTTTTAAGAGCTTGAGAGAGCGAGGCATGGAAGATTGATGCCAAAATAGCCATAATTATTTCCCGTAAGTGACTCGGCAACTCAGCTTTTTAGTAGGTAGAGACTTTTTCTTAACCCCTCAAATAGAGGCTGGCTTGTGACTTGTTTTGGCTGATAGAATGTGGTGGAAGTCACAATGTGCCAGGTTGTTGTTTTTTTTTAAATTTTTTTTAATTTTGAGAGAGAGACAGATGGTACGTGAGTGGGGAGAAAGAATCCCAAGAAGGCTCCATGCCGTCAATACAGAACCAGACACAGGGAACCAAGAGCCAGACACTTAACCGGCTGAGCCAAACAGGTGTCCCATGATGTGATTCTTCTGAGCCTAGGTCCTCAAGAGGCCTTAAAGACTCTCTCTCTTTCTCTCTCTCTCTCTTTCTCTTTCTTTCCCTCTCTCTCTCAATACTGCATTGCACAGCCACCATGGAAACACACCCCGGCCAACTTGCTCAGTGATGAGAAACAAAGCTCATTTACTCACACTGCCCTGGCCGATTGCCAGACTGTGCTAGACTTGTGTTAGCTCAGCCCGCCTGTGTGGCCCAACCACCAGGTGAGCACAGGCTCCTAAGCGAGCCCGGGAGAGACCCGCTGAGCCTGGCCCACTACCCTAGATGTGTGAGCAAAACCAGATTCTAAGTATTTCAAGTCTCTGAGTTTGGACGTCATTCCTCCATAGCAATAGCTAACTGAGCCAGGAAGGTTCCCTCATAACAGCATGATAACTAATAGAAAAATGTGTCCGCTGTTATAAATAAAAGAAGCCAAACAAAAATATTAGGAATGAAAAACACGCAGCACACCTTGGCATTCTGGTTTGTGTTTTAGGATCTTCTAAGCCAGGGAGCATGGCAGCGCCTGAGCATCTCTGAATGAATAGACAAAATTTAGTTTCTGGACTTGCAGCACAGAGGACCAGACCCCAGATGAGTGATCCTATGCACCCCAACTTGGGATGCCCGGCATGGCTGCAAAGTGACAGCCATATGTCTCCCTTATGAATAAAGCATCTGAAGTTGAAGTTACCATTTCCCCATCTCCTCCTGGTTTATATGACAGAGGGCTGTTTTCTCTTAGAATATCTTAATTACTCCTAAATTGCTGTGCACCTGCTGCTGTGAATTCTAGAACACTTCCTTTCTTGGGGCACTGTTTTCCACTCTGCTGGTGTCTGTCTCATCATCTCGGAGAAAGGAGGGAGGGATGCGTGCCAAAACACCTCTCACAAGCGAGGCTGGAAAATACCAACTTTTAATTGGGTTCTACGGTGGCCACTTCTGACCCCTGACATTTTCTTTTCTTCTTGGAGTTTTGTCATTGGTTTTATTTGGTTCGTCTTAATGTTTGCAGCAGGAAGGAGAGTCACAGCCAGACATGGGCCCCTCTCCTATGAATCACCAGCATCTGTTACACAGTGGCCGAGTCTCATTATTGCTGCTGCTGCTGCTGCTGGGCTAGCAGATCTTTTGAGAGCAGGCAAGGAGGGCTCTGGGATTTGCTAATGACTCCTGGGGAGATGCCAGAGGAGGGTTACTGTCTGGGGGAGGCCATTGTAAAAATGTGCCTGTCTGTGTCCTGCAAGGAGTGAAAGAATCCTTTCGTGCGAGCACAGTACAAGACTTGTTAGGATATCTGTACGAGAAAATTAGTCCAAGTAGGATTCCGTTGATAAAATACCTAGTAACTCGGGGGATCTTTTTTGGAAGTTGAAAATAGTCTTACCCCCTTTCTCCTTTTCAGAAGTTAAAGAATTAGGGCACGATGGCATAATGGTTTTGGAGATGGGGCGAGAGTGCTTGGTTTTGAGGCACCACTTGGTTGGCTTCCTGGCTCTGATATGTGAATTGTACGCTTTGTGACACATTACATAAATGGTATTAAATTTGTCCTGAGGATTAAGTTATCTAAATGTGTATAATTCTTAGCATGCATAGATGCATGCATAGATGTAAATGATAAATGAATTTCTTTTATTTTTCCTCCTTGTGACCCATCCTGACTTTTGTTTTTTGCTTGTTTGCTTGATTTCTTGCTTCCATACACTATTTTTTAGTCTGTAGAATAAAGGCGGAGTTTTTGGAGAAAAGACATTTATACGAAAGTCTTAAAACAGTACTTTTTACCCAATAATCTCACTTAGGTAAATGTATACTGAAACAATAGCCCCAATTTTTAAAAGTACAAAGGTGTAGAGTCATAAAGAGATCCCATTGTTGCTTCAAAATGTCCTTCCTGGTCATTTTCCTGTTTATTTTTTGAAAAGGCACTTTCCTCACCCTCTCTCTCTCTCTTTTTTTAACCGTTTGTGCCATTTGCTACTTATTCTCATTATTGTTTCCATGCAGGCAGTAAATTCCTATCCCTTCACCAAATCGCTAAAAAATAGACCAGTATTAATTCCCCATGGGCTCAACATGAATCACTTCCTTCTAAAAAAGATTGTCAAACAGGCTTATTTCTTGAGGCTGGCAGTTTCCAGAGGAAGCAGCACTCTGGATTATAACCCATCTTACATGGCTGTATATCTATTGGGAGATATTTCATAATAATAAATTATGCTAGTCCTTCCTAATATTTGGAATACATGGTCTAAGAGTCCACTAAGAAAACAGTCAAGAAAGCATTGAAAGTGAAGAAAAGGGAATCCGTCATGACCAGGCCATTGTTGCACGGTCATCCCTATGCAAGCGGGCGAGGTGGGGGGGAGGTTTCCAAGGTATTGCTTTTATAAAAACAAACAAACATAAAACCCTTACAGTAAGCCTTTTAATCCCCCTTTTCCTGAAAAGGAAACTGAAGCTCCAACATTTCAGATGGCTTGCCTGCAGACCAAGAATTTAAACAGAGGGCTGCCTGATTTGAAGATCAGTATTGTTTTTGTTTGTTTTATTTTTTTTAATGTATATTTATTTTCGAGAGAGAGAACAAGTGGGGAGGGGCAGAGAGAGAGCGAGACACTCTGAGAATCTGAGAATTCAGAGCGAGAATCTCTCTGAAGCAGGCTCCAGGCTCTGAGCTATCGGCACAGAGCCCAATGTGGGGCTCAAACTCAAGGGCTGTGAGATCATGACCTGGGCCGAAGTCAGACGCTCAACTGACTGAGCCACCGGGTGCCCCTAACACCCATGTTCTTGCTGCTTTTCTGACCCCAAGGCAGTGATTCTTATATTGGCTTTACATTGGACTCATGTGGTAAGCTTTAAAAAAAACGGAAATGCCCAACACAATATTGTACAAGAACAAAACTGGAAGACTCACTACCCAGTGTCAAGACGTACGATAAAGCTTCAGTAATCAAGACTGTGTTCATTGTTGAAACAAGAGACACATAGATCCCTGGAACAGAACAGAGAACCCAGAAATAGACCCACACAAATAGAATCAACTGACCTTTGACAAAGAAGCAAAGGCAATGCAAAGGATTAAAGATGGGCTTTTTAACGAACAGTTCTAGAATAACTGGATGTCCATATGTAATATAAAATTTAAAAAAAATGAACCTAGTCCCAGATCTTACACTTATATAAAAATAAACTCAAAATGGATCATAGGCCTAAATGTAATATACAGAACTTTGAAACTGTCAGAATAAAACACAGGAGAAAGGCTAAGTGGCCTTGAGTTTGATGATGTTTGTAAATACATGATGCAAAGCATGATTTATTAAAGAAAAATGGAAAAGTGGACTCTATTAAAATGAAAAACTTCTGTGAAACACTGTAAAGAGAAGCAGAGGACACACCCCAGACTGGGAGAAAATATTTCCAAACACATATCCCATAAAGGTTTTGTATCCAAACTATACAAATGACCTTTAGAACTTGACAGAAAGAAAACAATCGAATTTTAAATGGTCAAAAAATCTGAAGAAACACTCCACCAAAGAAGAGAAACAGATGGAAAATTAGCATGTGAGAAGATACCCAACATCATTTGTCAGGGATTACAAATTATAACAATAATGAGATGACACATATAATGGCAAAATTTAAAAACTGGCATCAATTGCTGATAAGGATATGAAGCAAGAAAGAAGTCTCACTCATTGCTGGTGGGAATACAGAATAGTATAGACGCTTTGGAAGATAGTTGGGCACTTTCTTACAAAGATAGGTGTAGTCTTTATCATCCAGTGATTGAACTACCACGTATTTACTGATTGGAAAACTTGTTACCATTTTGAAAATTTATATCCATACAAAAAAACATGCATGGGAATGTTTATAGCAACTGTATTTAAAATTTCCCAAACTAGAAGCAACCAAGAAGTCCTTCAGTAGGTGAATGGGTAAACAAACTCTGGTACATCTATACAATGGAATATTATTAATATAATAAAAACAATGAACTATCACACCACACAAAAAAAGACAGGAGCGAATCTGAAATGCAAGTTGCTAAGTGAAGGAATCCAGAGTGAAAAGGCTACATATTATATGATTCAGATTCTATGACATTCTGGAAAAGGCAAAACTATAGAAATGATAGAAATATCAGTGGTTGTCAGGGGCTATTTGGGGGGAAAGGGGAAAAGAGAAGAGAGTTGAATAAGTGAAGCACAGAAAACTATTTAAGACAGTGGAACTATTCTGTATGATTGCTATAACTGTAGATACATGATACTATGCATTTGTCAAAACCTATATGATTTTATAGGGCAAAGAGGAAACTTTATGCAAATTTTAAAAAGTTATTTAGTAGATCGGGATCCCAGGATGATGTGTAGAATTGGGACAGAAGAACGTATTACAAATATATTGAACAGCCTCACTGAAGGTGTGGAGAAGTGCTCACCTAAGTAACCTTAGAAATGAGTGGAGTCTGGGGGCGCCTGGGTGGCTTAGTCGGTTAAGCGTCCGACTTTTGCTTAGGTCATGATCTCGCGGTTCGTGGGTTCAAGCCCTGCGTCGGGCTCTGTGCTGACTGCCAGCTCAGAGCCTGGAGCCTGTTTCAGTCTGTGACTCCCTCTCTCTCTGACCCTTCCCTGCTCGCGCTGTCTCTCTCTCTCTCCTAGAAATAAATAAAACATTAAAAAAAAAAAAAAAGAAATGAGTGGAGTCTGTAAGACTGAAGGCAGAAGGAACTGCCCATCAGTGCTGTGCTGTACTTGATGAACTTGCTTCCCATAAGGGTCCAGGTTATCAATTCTGATACCACTACATGCGTACTGAAATTGATCAGTGAAGTAAACAGATAAACAATGATGGCAGCCACGTTTCTCACTGTTGGAGCAGGAAGTTACAGAAAAGCAAGAGGAAGAGACTGGAAACATCCAAGTGATAATTGGATTAGAGTTGGAGATAGTTGATAGTTGGATACAGAAGTACTTATAAGTGTATATGCATTGGCTATTATGCACACATATAATTTGCTTGTTTTGTCGCTGGAAAAGGGACACCTCCTAAGGGACACCTTAGGAGAAGGGACACCTCTGTAGGAGCGTCATAGACCCAGCACATAGATCTTGGCTTCTAATACCATTCTCCAACAAAGGAACCAGGACTTAGATAAATGGCTGATTCTAGGACTAGGGTAGGAAATACATAAGATGAACATGGAGCCTTGCATGGGGCCCCAAAGTAGGAAAGTGTCCAGAAAAACACCACCACTACCGCAAAGGGATACGGGGCCAACTGAAAGAACTCCCAATGGCCGAAGTGAGAACACTGGAGCACCAAAATCAATGAAGTAGTATTGGATTGAAACCCAAAGCAGAGAATAAATGAATCTCTATGATATAAATAAATAAATGGAGGAAAAGAGACGAATTTCCTGTATCAAAGAATTCTAAAAATTCCTCATAGACCCTAAGCCTGCAAGGAGGTGGAATACAGCCCTTAAGTGTGGGTTGCACATGGTGACTTCCTTCAGAAGAGTACAGGAAGCAAAAAGGAACAAAAGACTAACTTTGTCCTGGAGAAGCCTGACAAACACTAGCTGAGCCAAAGGATGAGGGTCAGCGTCACGAATGACAAGTCATGTTGACCTAGGTGCCCTTGATCTGATGTGATAAGAGTGTTTCATCTCAACGGTCTTCTTCCCAAAAGCCCATAACCCCAGTCTGATCAAGAGGAAAACACCAGACAAATCCCAATTGAAGGACATTCTGCAAAATATCTGGCCAGTACTCCTCAAAACTACCAAGGTCATCAAAAACAAGGAATGTCTTTGAAACTCTTGAAGCCCAGAAGAGTCTCAGGAGATTACCACTATGAGTAATGTGACATCCTAGATGGGATCATGGGATACAGCAAGCAAACTAGGGAAAAACTGTGGAAATACAAAAAAATATGGACTTTAGTTAATAAAAATGTATCAATATTAGCTCAGTAATTGTAACAAGTGTACCAGATTGATATAAAATGTTAATAATAGGGAGAAATGGCTATAAGGTATATGGCACATGTCTGTAGTCACTTTGTAATTTTTATCTATAACCCTAAAGCTATTCTAAAGTCAAACATTTATTGAAAAGAATGTGCAGCGGCGCCTGGGTGGTTCAGTCGGCTGGGCGTCTGACTTCAGCTCATGTCATGATCTCACGGATTGTGAGTTCGAACCCCCCATTGGGCTCTGTGCTGACAGCTCAGAGGCTGGAAACTGCTTCCAAGTCTGTGTCTCCCTTTCTCTCTGCCCCTTCCCCACTCATCCTCTGACTGACTCTCCTTCAAAAATAAATAAACATTAAAAAATTTTTAAAAAGAATGTACAATGCCTTGTCCTACCCTGAGATTCTGATTTCATCCGGTGTGTGGCCCAACCCTCGAGACTTTCAAGAGCTGCCCAGGTGATTCCAGTATATCTCCAGCAAAGTGCTCTAAAGGAAGGCATAGATTTTTCCTTTCTCTTGTCTTGTCTAATTGTAATAAATGCTCTGACCTCGTCCTTGGAAAAATAGCGGGGTGACTTAATGATGCTGGTTGTCTGACTAGAGCAGTTCTTGAAGTTCAACAGCCCGTGTTCTGGAACTTGGAAAGCTTTACTTTTCGTTAAGTAAAACATCTTGTTCAAGAAGCTTTAAGTACCGTAAACAGTTTAGGAAAGTAGCGAGGGGCAGACTGTACCAAACGAATTGTCCGTTTAAGTCTGGGCACGCCTTTAATTTCCTTCTGCTACGCTGCGCCGTGCGTACATGGCGGTCAACTGTCCCCTAAGTCTTAGGTGCAGTGGGTTTGCCTTTAATGAGATAGCAGGATTATTCTCCAGGGTTTGGTTGTGACCTGTGAGCTAGAAGGGTCATGTGCTGGGGAGTGCCGCTTAAAGGCTCAGGGACTGTGACCTGAAGCCAACCGTCTGTTTTTCTTCGCAGGGAACCTGGCAGCTGAAGCCTTGCGGGTTCTCATCTGGTGCTGGAGGTGGTCGACTCCCCCGGTCAGTGAGGAAGGGATCCTGCTGACCCAGCACCCAGGCTGACCCAGCACCCAGGCCCACCTCTGTGAAGAGTTGGAGCCGGAGAGGTGTCCTGTCCTCATGGTGCTAATTGGAAACGGTAAGACTGTATTTTCAGACTTGCAATGTTTGCTTAAAACCCTCACAGGCCAGGAAATTCCTTCACGTACATAATGGTATGAAAAAGATTTATTTTCCCCCGCATATTTCTTTCTCAGAAATAGTCATTAGTAGAAATTTCTGCTTTTTTAAAAAAAAACTGTCGAAATATTAACCAACCAGGGGTGCCTGGGTGGCCCAGTCGGGTAAGTGTCCGACTTGGGCTCAGGTCATGATTGCGCCGTCCGTGGGTTCGAGCCCCGCGTCGGGCTTTGTGCTGACTGCCAGCTCAGAGCCTGGAGCCTGTTTCAGAGTCTGTGACTCCCTCTCTCTCTGACCCTCCCCTGCTCATGCTGTCTCTGTCTCAGAAATAAATAAAACATTTAAAAATTAAAAAAAAAAGAAATATTAACCAACCAGAAAATACTTATTGATTTTTTACACCATGCTAGGTACTGAGGGTGACTTTTAAAAAGTAAAAAAAAAAATAGTGGACTTTAAAAAATGTTTACTCATTTCTGAGAGAAATAGAGAGTGAACAGACAGGGGAGGGGCAAAGAGAGAGGGAGAGAGAGAATCCCAAGCAGGGTCCATGCTGCCAGCACAGAGCTTAACGTGCGGCGCAAACTCATGAACCATAAGATCGTGATTTGAACTGAAATCACGAGTTAGATGCTCAACCAAGTGAGCCACCAAGGTGCCCCTAAAAAAACTAATAGTGGCCTTTTATTCTTTCATCTAAGTGATGCTTGAGTGTGTATCAAGTAATAGTAACTATAGATTAAATTTTTTTTAATATCTACTTTTGATGGGGAGAGAGAGAGAGACAGAGCATGAGCTGGGGAGGGGCAGAGAGAGAGGGAGACCCAGAAATTCAAACAGGCTCTAGGCTCTGAGCTGTCAGCACAGAGCTTGACATGGGGCTCGAACTCACAAACTGAAAGATCATGACCTGTGCTGAAGTCAGATGCTTAACTGACTGAGCCATCCAGGTGCCCCATGGGCACTAGAGATTAAAACAAATAAAAAGCTAGGGTTAGTTCCCTTTATTAAGTAGCTTCTAGTCCAAGAACTTACTGTCTAAGACAGAGGTTCCCCATGGGAGATAATTTGCTCCCCTGGGGGTTTTTGACAGTTTTTGGAGAAATACTGGGTTGGCCCTGCCCAGACAGGTACCTGACACCTAATGGGTGGAGACCAGCGACACTGCTAAACGTCTTCCAATGCACAGGACATCCTCCAGCATCATCGAACTATAGGCCCCACTTGTCACTGGGGTCAAGATTGAGACACCCTGCCAATCCAGCGGGCTCTTCCTTAGGAGCACACTCCCAGGTGCATATTAACAAAGCAATCCTTAAAGCCACCTCCTGACCTCGCTTTTCCTGGAGGGCTAGGAATGGGGGAGGGTCCCTAGCCGAGGGGCAAAGAAAGGTTACTGGCCATGCCACCCCGGTGGGGCTTGGTGGCCCTGCTTCAGAGGACGGACAGCAATTCTATGTTCAGGCCCCAGCATTGTAACTGGGACACCACAGGACAGAGGGCACGTCCAGTTAAGTCTGGCTGTTCCCCAGATGACCTGAGCCTTCTCCTTTTTATTGCAAGCAGCCAGGTTTCCAGACTGCCCCACATATGCAGAAGGCTATTCAAATACACCTGACCTTTGAAAAGCACGGGTTTGAACGGCACGGGGTCACTTATCCGTGGATGTTTTCAATAAATACAGGACAGTGTTGTGAATGTGTTTTCTCTTCCTTATGATTTTCTTACAAGCATTTTCTTTTCCATTGCTTACTTTATCTATAGATAGATCTATAAAGCTACTTGCTTTATCTATCTGTAACGTTGATAACATAAAGTATGTGTTAATTGACTGTGTATGTTATTGGTAAAGGCTTCTGTTTACAAGTAAAGTTTTGGCAAAGTCAGAAGTGGTTCAAGGATTTTTGAGTGTGTGGAAGGTCTGAACCCTAACTTCTGTGTTATTCAAGGGGCAACTGTAACATTACTAAAAGTCAATGACACTTTTAAATTTAAACATATGGTCATGTGCGCTCTCTCTCTCTCTCTCTGTCTCTGTCTCTCAAAAATAAACATTAAAAAATTAAAAAATAGGGGCGCCTGGGTGGCTTAGTCGGTTAAGCGTCCGACTTTCGCTTAGGTCATGATCTCGCGGTTCGTGGGTTCGAGCCCGGCGTCGGGCTCTGTGCTGACTGCCAGCTCGGAGCCTGGAGCCTGTTTCAGTCTGTGACTCCCTCTCACTCTGACCCTCCCCTGCTCACGCTGTCTCTCTCTCTCTCTCTCTCCTAGAAATAAAAAAAAAAATAAAATTAAATTAAAAAATAAAATGTAGACATAGCATTGGCTCCAAAGTTGAAACTACTGTAAAACCTTTTTATTGTCTTATCACATGTAAGTACTAACTATAAGTTTAAATTTTAATTTTTTAATGTTTATTTTCAAGAGAGAGAGAGGCAGGTAGAGTGCAAGTTTGGGAGGGGCAGAGGCAGAGGGAGACCAAGATTTTGAAGGTGGCTGGAGGCTCTGAGCTGTCAGTGCAGAGCCCGATGTGGGGCTCAAACTCAAGAACCGTGAGATCATGACCCGAGCCGAAGTTGCATGCTTACTGACTGAGCCACCCAGGTGTCCCAAGTTTAAATTTTAAATGTGGCCGGGCATCCCGCTGGTCAATATTGCCATGAGCCATATGTGGCTGTTTAAAATTTAAAATTCATTCCGCAGCCACACGAGTCTTACTAAAAGTACCCACTAGCCACATGTGTCTCTTGGCTGCTGAACTGGACAGTGTGGACAAAGAACATTTCCGTCATCGCAGAAAGTTCTACTGAACAACACTGCCTTATAAGCCATTTTTAAGGATCCTTGCCAGTGTACACAGTTACTGCTAAAAAAGGCTTGTTTTCTACCAGCTGAGGGACCAGGAAAATGCTTTGCGTTGTCTCATCACTGTCTGTAAGAAAAACAGACATGTTCTGCTGGGAGGGACCATCTTTTGTCAGACATGCAACTTGGGGAAGGGTTTCTGTAATGGATGTTGGGTAATGTATCAGAGGATTGAAACTGATTTTCCAGAAGGCGTAACGATGTAAATTTCAAGCAGATAACCTCTATAAGGCATTTCTGATCTAAGTCAAGTGTGTACTGTTAAATATTAATTCCATTAAGGTATGTCAGCAGAGAATTAAGATATGTGACCCAAATATATTTCTTTCTAGTAATTGAGTGTAATAGCGAACTAGCGTTCTGTGGATCTTAACCAGGGATAAGTCAGGGTAGAGGGAGGGGGGAGGAACAGAAAGACCCGGGAGCTCCTGCAAAATGCATAGGTTGCCCCCACGTAGGGTTTGCCAGAATGGTGGGGCTGGTGGCTCGGGAGGGAAGGTCATGCCCATGTATATTTCGAAAATGTTCCCCGTGTAATTCCATTGTACCCATTCCAGGGGAGTATTGTTTAGAGATATTAAAGATAAATAATTAATGTGCCTCTTTTCCCTTGTATGATGGGGGAGGGGTGTGACTTAAAAAAGACCTCTGGGCTCCACTTCTAGATAGAATTCTGTGCTTTTTGGGTGAGCCTGTTCTTTCTCACTGTCCCTCTTTCAAAAGGCCCACGAGTGGTTCCTGGCTACCCCTCCCCACTAAGACATTTAGATTGTTCTGCTGGCTTTAGAACAACTGTCTGGGGCATTTCCTCCCCGTGTCAGGTGTCTGTCTCCAGCAACTTGTGCAAGCTATGGATCACAATCTGTTCTTGGATGCGTTTTCCTATCAGTGCCTGAAGTGATGATATGGTGCACCAAAGAGGTGTCACATGCCCGGAGGATGCAGTGGCCAGAGAGGACACTCAGAGCCTCATTTGTATTTTTTTTTTGTTCAGGTCAGAGGGAACACTTCCACGGGAAGGTGGGCCACGGCTGTGTGAACAGGGCTAACCATGTTCTTGAAAAAGACCCCTTGAGCATCTGTTTACATTGAGAGTTCAGAGTTAGGTCCTAGACTTTGCCTCATTTTTGTTAAGATTAGAAGGCTATCTGGGCGCCTGGGTGGCTTAGTCGGTTAAGCGTCCGACTTTCACTTAGGTCATGATCTCGCGGTTCGTGGGTTCGAGCCCCGCGTCGGGCTCTGTGCTGACTGCCAGCTCAGAGCCTGGAGCCTGTTTCAGTCTGTGACTCCCTCTCTCTCTGACCCTCCCCTGCTCACACTGTCTCTCTCTCTCTCCTAGAAATAAATTAAAAACATTAAAAAAAAAAGATTAGAAGGCTATTCTTAACTACAGAGAAGCCTAACAGTCCATCAGATTGAGAGCCAGCTCTGATGATGGACAGAGACTACAATACCCTTATCCCAACCCTCTTTTAAATAGGAATTCAGGGGCACCTGAGTGACTCAGTCGGTTGAGCGACCGACTCTTGATTTTGGCTCAGGTCATGATCCAAGAGTCCTAGGATTGCGTTCTGCATTGGGCTCTGTGCTGAACGTAGAGCCTGCTTCAGATTAATTCATTCATTCGTTTGTTCGTTCCTTCCTTCCTTCATTCTCTCCCTCTCCCTCCCTCTCTCTCTCCCTCTCTCTCTCTCCCTCCTTCCCTCTCTCTCTCTCTCTCTCTCTCAATAAAATAATAAACTGGAATTTCACTCCAATTTTCAAGGCATATTAGCCCTAAAGGGACTATTGTGTGTTTTTTACTTTCGTTTTTCCTGTTAATACATTTAGTTAGTTGGTTAGTTAATTTATTTTGGTGGGGGGAGGGGCAGAGAGAGAGAGAGAATTCCAAGCAGGCTCCACAGTGTCAGCGAGGATCCTACATGGGCCTCAACCTCAGGAACTGTAAGATCATGACCTGAACCGAAATCAAGAGTTGGATGCTTACCCAGCTGAGCCACCCAGGCACCCTAATGCCTATAAAATATTCCAGTCCACATTTTCTTCATCCTTGGTTTAGATTTTCCTTTGGCAGATATCCAGTTTTCCATATGATAAGTAAAATGCTGATCACTTGGGATTTTAAACGCATAAGGCGGGACTCCTATCGCCGGGAACCCACCCAGAATATGAAGTCCTTTTGGCGGCATGCTGCACAACACACGACATAAGCAAAAATCTCACAGCGCCCCCGGCAGATGTCCAACCCTAGCTTCCTCTATCTCTGTAGGGCAGCAGAACTGTCGGTTGAGAGAGTGAAAAGAAGGTATGGAATCAGGAGACAGGAAGAGACTGTAAGTCAGAAGGTTTGGCTCCTTCTCTCCCGAGTCTGTGGTTGTTTGTCCTTTGGATCTGCCAGGGCTGGAGGCCTCTGGGGTCTGAAAGGCCCTAAGATTGTGGAAGCCCATCAGGGTTTGTCTTTTTAGAATACCCAACTCAGAGGGGAAGGAGAATCTTAAGCGTGTATAGTTTTGGCTTAAAGTTTTCAGTAATCTCTTAGAAGGAATGGAGGATGGATGGAAGGAGGGAGGGAGGAAAGAAGGATGGGAAAAGAACTCTAGAGCAGCTTGCTGAAATGACATCATTCATTAGCAAATATAACTGTCATGTACCAGACACTATGGTAGGTTGTGGCCACATGGCATGATAAAAAATATATTTGGTCTTTTTTTTTTTAATTTTTTTTTTTATGTTTTATTTATTTCTAGGAGAGAGAGAGAGAGAGACAGCGTGAGCAGGGGAGGGTCAGAGAGAGAGGGAGTCACAGACCGAAACAGGCTCCAGGCTCTGAGCTGGCAGTCAGCACAGATCCCGACGCGGGGCTCGAACCCACAAACCGCGAGATCATGACCTAAGTGAAAGTCGGACGCTTAACCGACTAAGCCACCCAGGTGCCCCAAAATATATTTGGTCTTTGTCCTCATTCTTGGCACAGAGCTCTCTAAAATCCTTGGAATTATGTTCCTTTGGCCACACTATACTGAAATCCTTGGAATTTCGATAAGTGTCTTTTGTGTGCTAAAAATGTGACTAAATATGGGTCCTTAGATAGCTTCAGGGTGGGAACCCACCTGTGAGAGAGCTCGCACTGTCAGCCTGGCCTCGAACCCCAGGCAGAAGAGAGGGGCTGGAGGTTTAATTCAATCCCAAGGGGCCAGTGATTTAGGAGATCGTGCCTACATAATGAAGTTTTTATAAAATCTCTGAAACAATGAGGCTAGAGGTACTTTGAGGTTGGTCAAGACATTAATTTGCTGGGAGGGTGGACACTCAGAGAAGGCATAGAAATTCTGGATACCCCAGCCCCACCACGGTCCCCCCGTACGTTGCCCAGTGAGCCTCTTCCATTGGGCTCTTCCTGGGTTATATCCTTTATAATAAAACTGTAATAGAAAGTAGAGTGCTTTCCTGAGTTCTAGCAAATGACTGGACCTGAGTGAGAGTCATGGGACCTTAACTAATACAAGCACAGTTCACGTAAATGCTGGGTTCATGTTTGTCTGGTAGGTTGATTTTTGTTTTAAAATGGTTGATGCTAAACCAGCCATTTAGCTGCTGCTTAAGAAGATCACCCTTGTTAGCAATGATAAAATCACTGCATAGAATGCTTATCTTGGTAGTTCCTTTGGTAGGTGAGTATACATTCAGGGAGGGAAAGAGAAGTGGAACTGGGCCATCAGTTCTGTTTAATAGCATTTGGAATTGCAACTTCGGTCGCCAAAATGTTTTTCTTACCCGTTATGATTCTGGCATTAACAAAATATTCCAGGCTTTGAAGATGCATGAATAGCCCAGGATTTATACCAACATGATACATAAATGTTGCAGAAAGTCGTTGTCATTAACTAGTCTGATTGGTGAGACAGAACAGGAGAGGAGCACTTGGAAGTTCAGTAGTTGTGCCTACAACATGTTTCCTTGCATGGCTAGCATTCGTTTGTTACCGATCTTTCCACGTGAGCCCAACCCCAGCACCTCTCCTAAAATCTGTCACAAGGCAGGTTTTCTAGTCGATGAATGTCTTGTAAAAAGATACACATTTTATAAGTTTGTGGCCTTTCCTAGGAGTTACTTTGAGCCCTTTCCTTATTTTGCTTCCGAAAGCCCTTACTGAAATATAAATCAGGATGGCCACAGCAGACTATCAGACATGGTTTCAACATGTATATAAAAACCCATTAATTTGTAGATAAAAGGGAAAACTTTTCTCCAAAGATAGTGTATGATTACATCTCAGGGGGATTGGTGAGAGGCGCCTTCATCTTTGATCATTAACCTTTAGATATAAAAGCAATTTCAAAGGTCATTTGCCTCCTAATGCTATACGGGAGGAAACTGAGACTCAGAGATGTTAGATCAGAGACTTCCCTGAGAACACAGCTTGTGTTCATGTATCGGGGCTGCCATAACAGAGGACCACACACCGAGTGGCATAAACAATAGAAATGTATTGCCTCCCACTTCTGGTGGCTAGAAGTCCGACAGCAAGGTGTTGGTAGGATTGGGTCCTTCTGAGGGCGGGAAGGGACAAAGCTGTTCCTAGTGTCCCTCCTTGGCCTTGTCAATGGCTGTCTTCTCCCCATGTTTAGTCACATCATCGTGACAGAATGATTTGAGGAGAATTAAATGCAGGCTTGGCAATGTCTACCAAAGCCTCATCATGGAGCATCTAGAAGGAGAGGTGTGTCTGTTCAAATCTTCTTTTTTTACAAGTACACCATTCAGACTGGAGTAGGGCCCATCCTCATGACCTCATTTAAACTTGATTACCTCCATAAAGAGCCCGAAAAGAATCATCTCGAGGGGAAGCAATGAGTGCTTCAGTATTCTGTGGCTGAGAGAGATGAAGTTCTCCCAGACCATCACACTGTGAGGATAAATGTGTTTGTCAGTGATGTTCCTCTTTGATGTGGATCGCTCTGTCCTAGGGAAGCAAGCCTTCCTTCTGGATGTCCCATGATGAGGCTTCGGTCGAACCGTGGCCAATCCTGCATTTAATTCTCCTAAAACCCTTTTGTCAGTGTCGAGATGCTAAAAGCATCTAAAGGTTATGAGGGAGCCAGGCCAAGTGGTGTTTTAGAGAAGGCAGATCTAAACAAGACAAATTAAAAAATAATAATAATAACTTAAAAGTTTTTAGCTCGTGTTCTGTGTCCTCAAGGTCAGCGTGGCTTGCTCCCCCTTGTGTTAATGAAGACTGCTTTCATTACAGGTTGGAACAGAAGACAAATGACAGTGTGATGGACTCTTGCATGATGACCACATTCTCCCTGTTGTGATGCGGCCCACCATCCTCATTTTGAATCCAAGAAAAGCATCATCAGCTCAAAGGTACTCCCTTCTAACCAAGACGCTTTTCACCCAGAGCAGCAATGGTGATGTAAGACTCTGACCAATGGACTAAGGGGTCAACCTAACTATCTAGTACCTTCACAAAGGGTACACTTAAGTCTAGACAAGCCTTACTTAACCAAGTCACAGAAGATGCCTCTTGGCACTGAAAAGAGGTAGTCATTTCTAGGACTTGCCCTCTATCTCCCTATGATTCTTAGTGTTTCCCCAAGCATCACCAGCCTTTCAAAATAAGCCAAGGAAAAAAACTTCAGTGTTTAAACATATTTGGAAGATGTCACATTCTACATCCCTCTCTTACCTGTTCATCATGCATATTGGAATATTTTTTTTTTAATGTTGACTTATTTTGAGAGAGACGGAGTTCAGAAGAGGGGTAGAGAGAGGGAGAAAGAGAATCGCAAGCAGGCTCCCCACTGCCAGCACAGAGCCCGATGCGGGACTTGAACCCACAAATCATGAGATCATGACTTGAGCCGAAACCAAGAGTGGGAGTCATCATGCATTTTGGAATATTGAAGGCTTTGGTGATGCCTTGGGATGAAGAAGCCACTTAGCTTTCTTTAATCAGGTGTTTGCAGAGTCATTGGATCATGGGACCATTGGTTCATGTAAAACCTGTAAGTTGCACACAGCACATTTTTGACAAATACTGTCTAAGATTTACTTAAGTTGAAGAGATCTATTGAAGCATCATGTATATACTGGAAAAGACTGTAGATCAAGTTCGTAGATGATCAAGCAAGAGCACTGCAGAGATATCCCTATAGATATTCATGTGACACTCCTCATACTCGCCCACAAAAGACTCCTTGTGGCTCTTGGCAGGGACAAAACACTAGGCTGGGCTGGCCAGGCTTTTCATTCATTAGGTTCTTTCTTAATTGTGAGGGACTGGATAATCAGATGGCTTACAAAAGAAAACAGTATCAGGTTGACAATTGGAAAGCATGAAGTGTTTTTGGTCTTTATCATAGATCTGTGATGGGACATCTCTCAGTCCTGTCCCTCCACTGGTCAGGGTGGGTGCGACTGTATAGCCCAGTATCCCCCTGACATAAGACGGGCCTTCCATACCCAGCAGACCTCCCTGGACACTTGGGGCCTCAGCAGAGCTGTCTGAAGGTGAAGAGGAGGAGGAGGGGGTTGTCAGGCTGATGACATAATGTCTAAGTGTTTGGGTCACCTAGGGAGGAGCAGAGTGTTGGGTGTACAGGGCTGCATGGAGGCTGAGGGAGATGTGAATGGACTGTTAGATGCCCTACAGCAGCCATGCACCCCTGCCCGATTGGCCAGGCAGGATGCTCATAGTTAGATGTTCCTATAGCAGAGACCCTCCGAAGTGATCTTGAGCTAGCTTAAGGAAAAAAGAAAACATTTCGGGTAGGTGTTTGAGCAAACACTGGAATTGAAACAATTTGAACAGCCACATCTTAAGAACGTTCAGAAGCATGACAGCTCAAGGGGTTTGCCTTTAACTCTCTTTCTGCAAACGTCAGCTCTCATTTTGGGTAAACGTCTACTCTGGTCCATTTAGATATGACACATCAGTTTGTCTGGGAGAGTGTGGCAATACCTTGATCTTGAGAAACATCGGTCCTCTCTCCAGCCCCAGGGCATGAATGGTGATAATCTAAGCCAGTCACAGTAATCTAATTTCCCTTTGTCAGTAACTGGTCTAGTGGTGGCCCATGTGATCCAAGACTAATGTAGGAGATGTGAATAGAAAGAGGCTGGATATGGATGCTGGAAAAGCTTTTGTCTTCTCAATAAAAAGGAGCGACAGAATCTCATGGCATGGCTCTTTCTTCCTTTGCTTTGCCCCTTCTCTGGCATTTGGACATGATGCCTGGTGATGCAGCAGTCACGTTGTGACCATGAAGTGACCAGCACCGGATGAAAGTTGTGTGCCAGGAACAGAGGAGGCAAAGGGGAAAGAACAAGGTCCTTCTGTGGTGAAGCCGCCACACCGACACGGACACTGGACCGAACGCCTCCTCATTTGTGCTTATTCGAGAAAACTGATGCCCGAATACTTGAAATCACAGTACACTCTACCTAATATACTTGCAACCAAAATCACTTCTAGGTGAAAGGTTAGGTAGTATAAATACAGATGGCGGGAGCGAAGTCCCCATGATCAGAGAGGGAGTCTCAGATTTTTAACGGAGAGGTTGTCAAAACTGTCTATGAAAGCCACCCTGGGGCCTTGAGATCTCACCACGGCCGCAGAAGCAGTACACACCTGTCCTAGATAGAATTAATCAAATCGTTAATTAACTAATGGTACTGGATTTTATTGATCCCTTGCTATCTACTAGATATTTTTCCAGGTGCTTGGGATAGACTGGAGAAGACAGAGAGGGTACTGACTCTCATTAAGCTGACATTCTAAATGGAAAATAGGCACTAAACAAGAATAATAAACCAAGGGAGTCCTTTGAGAGGATGGGAGGCGCTGTATGAAATGGGAAAGGAGTGTGGCAATGGGAATTGATGGGAGGTATGCGCGTGGCAAGCGTGAGACGGGGATATTTGAGGTGAAAGTTGACTTGCAGAAAGGAGCTAGCTGTGTGAGAGGAGACCCAGACCTCGGGAGGGATGGGGGTGCAGAGCCGTGGGCAGGAGCGAGCATGCCACTAGGGACACAGAATGCATCCTTAACAGGTGTCCCCTGGGCTGCCCGTGTTCATCTCATGCCAGCCTGTCCCGCTGCTGGGCTCTCTGGCTTGCGATGTATTTAGAGGCTGCCGACAGGGTTTCCCGTGGCACCGGTCACTGTTCCCATCGCCTCTGCTTCAGGCTGGGAGAGTCCAGGGGACGGGACGGCTGGGGAGGGTCTGTGATCAGGCTGTGATCAGAGTGACTGCTGTCCTTTCCCTTTGAGAATGGACCCGTCGTGCTCGGCCACAGCACTGAGGCTCCCCAGGGGCCTGGCTTTCTTTGGAAGGGGGTCCATCCCATTCTGGAAGGACTGGCATAGTGTTCAGAGAACTCACAGCTGCTTCAGCATGCCCCAGGCGCCTGCTTGAGTTACAGTCACCACATTGGACGTTTCCCTATGGAAAGGCCAATGCAGAGACGTAGGAAGCCTGGTACCTCCCTCTCCCCACCACCAGCTGTGGCTCCTAGCCTGCCAAGGCTGGTCACACCTGACATCACTGTCTTCTTCTTCTTCTTCTTTTTTTTCTTTTTTTTAATGTTATATTTTAAGAGAGACGGAGCATGAGCAGGGGCGGGGCAGAGCCAGAGGGAGACACAGACTCTGAAGCAGGCTTCAGGCTCCGAGCTGTCAGCACAGAGCCCGACAGGGGACTTGACCTCAGGAACCACAAGATCGTGACCTGAGCTGAAGTCAGACACTTAACCAACCGAGCCACCCAGGCGCCCCAGACTTGACATCATTTTCAAGGGATATTTATCAGTGAAGCTTCCCAGGGATAGAGGCTTCCCCACAGGCCCTCCCGCACTGCAATTCCTCATGTGTCTGTCAGTTTCCAGAACAAAAGTGCAGATGCCCCCACCCCTACTTCTGGCCAGTTGCCCGAAGAACCAGATGCTCACTTAGTTTTAGTAAAGAGTCCAGTTCTCTTTTGTCTAACGCTTGAACTTGGGGGCAATTAGCACCACTGTCATGATCTCCCTGGGTTGTTAGATTTCCTCCAGGGTCCTGTGTCATTAGGGGGACCCGAGGAATGTGATGATTGTTCACCTTATGAGGGCAAGCTGGTCAGGGAAGTTCTCAAACTACCATGTTGAAATCTGGTTCACTTCTCCTAGATCTGGGACCAATCCCAAAATACCAAAATTGGAAGACACTTTGGTGATTAATACCTGTCCTCTTACAGATGGGGAGAAAGGGGGAATGGCCTGGCCAAGGTTAATACTTACATTATGCAGGAAGACGCTTTGGGACCCACATGGATCTTTTGTAGATGTTTACAGCATCTTGTTGTAATGTGCTGCCTTGACTTAAGGGAACAAAGAATAAAACCTCATGCATCAACGATGTGTATAAAGCTCCCTGTGCTTCCGTCTGGTGTGACTTCCCATTCTCTGTGGTGGACATTTTCTCATTTCACAGACCAGGAAAGTGAGGGGGATGAATCCTTTTAGTAGTAGGTGGCAAAACTCAACTCCAGCCTGGGCCTTCTGGTTTTTATTTAATGGCAAGTCCATCTCCACTTCTGTCCCTAGGGGAGCGGGGAGCAAAGCAGAAATCAGCCCTAACTCCGGCCACGTGGGGTGCATGGCAGGTGTTCTAGGGAGAGGGCTCTGATTTTTAGTGACCCGCCTTCACCTTGGTGGGTGAATACTTCCCTCTTCCAGCCCCCGGACCTGAGGGCCCCGGGGATCCTAATGTAACTCAGTGCTGCCATCTCAGTAGCTGCCTCCACTTGGTTAAATGCCACCCCCCGGACACGGTGGGGCATGTAGGAGCCCAGTCCATTAGATCCATCGGGCTCAGTCCAGATCCTTGCTCCAGCATTTACTCCAGGGGACTGGAGGCATCTGTCACTCAACCTTTTCCTGCCTCAATTTTCTTAGCTATACAATGGGGCTAGCAAGAATACCTTCCTGGGAAAGTATGTAAAAGAAGTAAAGTATTGAAAAAAGGAAAGTGCTCAGTAAACGTCCATTGTTGCCCCGTTTGCTCACCACACAATGGAAGGAAATGTGCCACGCAATTCTTTGTTTTCTCCAGCGGCATGAAAAGAGTATGTTCACAGTTGCTGATGACCGGTAGGCCTCCCAGGGAGAGAAGTATCTATAAGGTACAGTCATGTGCAGCTCACAGCTTGACGCTGGAGAGTGATCTGTTCCAGGCCCTCTACTACAAGGGTATTTTCTTTTTCTGTCACTGCCACCCCTCCAACGGCAGAAGGTTCTGGCTCGCCCACTGGAGAAGCTAAAGCTTGCCTGGAAGTTACACTAACAGAATAAAGAGAAGTCAGAGCCTCTATGTAACTTGAAGACTAGGAAAGATCCAGTGATAAAAACCAGTGCCCTGAACTTTTCCAAAGCACAATCAATCCCTGCGTACGATCTTCCGGTCCTTGGCAAGGTATCCTTCGTCTGGTTTTTATAGACTAGGTGAAAAGTTAATGAAGCCACTCCTGTTAGATTGTGTATTTGTGCCTAAAGGCTGTAAAAAGGGTACTGTTTCAAGTTAGTCCCATCATCTAAAATACACCCCCTGTTTGCTTAAGTTTTCTCAGTAATATTCTGACTTTAATTTGATTGATACTTATGAATACATATATTTCCTCACACAGAACTCATTCTCCCTTCTTTTCTGTTTCTTTTTTTTTTTTTGTTTATACTTTTTTGTTTAGATCATCTCTCTACTGACCTTTCAATGGCTCAGCATTTTTTTTTTTTCAATGCACGAGTGAAGCTGGAAAACAGAGCCAAGACGCAAACTATGAATCAGCCACTCAGCCTAACACAGTGAGTGCGCTTTGTGCTATTTCTGGCCGGAGCAGATGTGGCCTTGGTGGGCTGTGGGGAACAGTATCTCTCAGGTAAAAATAAATTACGAAGATGAGGACCAGAATGACGCATATCCTTCATGTGCAGACAGATCGTGAATGGGGAGCCGTGTGGAAAGACAACTGGATTGGGAACCAGGCTCCGGTCCTGGGTTTCTTCCAGGTGACCCTCCCACCCAACAGCCATCTGGACTCGATGAGTACGTGTAACTGACAAATACTTTTTTTTCATGTTTGTTTATTCATTTTGAGAGAGAATGAGCATCAGGAGAGGAGCAGAGAGAGAGGGAGACAGGCTCCACGCTGTCAGTGCAGAGCCCAATGCACGGGGCTCGAACCCACGAACTGCAAGATCGTGACCTGAGCTGAAACCAAAAGTTGGATTTCTAACCCTATGAGTCACCCAGACACCCCTACAAATATTTTTTTTTAATCAAGGCAAGAATAGAACGATCACAGTAATGAGTTCTGGCCTATCCTAACATTTTGACCAGCTCATTTCAGACCTAGTTGAGTACTTTGGGATTCCCCTTTGCCTTCCTCCTGCCCCCAAGATAAACACCGCCCTGAGTCTGCATACTTGTTTACGTCTTCTGAAGACCCCTGCATCTTTCAGCAGTAGGTACTGCATGCATGTTGCATGTTCGAAAACTTTAAATGTAAGGAAGCACATTGTATGTATTCTGCAATTTGTTCTTTTTTAATTTAGCATTAGATTTCAGCAACATAGCTCTGGTCCATTCGTTTTAACTGTTCTGTGTCATAATGTTTCATGAACAGACCATCATTCTCTTGTTGAGCAATTAGATTGCTTCGAATTTTGCACTGTTATAAACAATGCTTCCAGAAGTTTTCTTACCATGTCCTATGCCCACATCCACAACTTTCTCTAAGGTAGCATGTTTTCAAAGCGTTGTGTCTACACCCACAGTTTAGGATATGCTTTGCATGGAAACCTCGCACATACACACATTACGATTGTGTCTACACATATATGTGGAATAAAAGTTCCTCAAAACAAAACCCTTATTTTCAATTCACTTTAGCCTGTTCTAAAAAATATATATACTGGTTGCAGTTTACTAAAGTGATTCTCTGACCCGTCTCCACCAAGAATTGGATAAACACTATTCTGGGATCTGTACCTCCATGTGGAAATGCTGGGTCATAGATTAGATCTATTTTCAAAGTGAGGAGTTTATGTCTTTGAGAGTTCTTTTTATGCAATAAAATGGATATTTGCATACAGCTAGAATCCTAGCTAAAGAAGACTTTCTAGTATCCTAGAAGGAGGTTTTTGGGGTTATTTTATGTGTCCTATGTCTGGAAATGGAAGTCCTGTTTTAATTTCCTGAGCTTTAATTTTTCATCTGTCACAAGATGCCAAAACAAAACAAAAATACTGGACTTTCCAGTAGTTTGCAAACTGCTTTCTCTTCAGCCCCAGGGTCCTGGGGGAGACTTCAGGGTCTGCCATACGTGTGAAAGCAGGGGGCAGGGGTTGGAGCAGGGAAGGGGACAGAATGAGTAGATGGGGGAGGGAAGGTGTACAGCTTGAAAAAATATATATATATAGTTCAAATGTTTGTTTATTTTTGATAGAGAGAGACAGAGACAGAGAGACAGAGCATGAGCAGGGGAGGGGCAGAGAGAGAGGGAGACACAGAATCCAAAGCAGGCTCCAGGCTGTTAGCACAGAGCCTGATGCGGGGCTTGAACCCACAAACCGTGAGATCACGACCTGAGCCAAAGCCAGATGCTCAATCGACTGAGCCACCCAGATGCCCCAAAAATATGTTTTTTATGTTTATTTTTGAGGGAGCACAAGTGTGGGAGGGGCAGAGAAAGGGAGACAGAGGATCTGAAGCGGCTTCTGTGCCGACAGCAGGGAGCCCAACGTGGGGCTTGAACTCACCAACTGCGAGATCATGTTGGATGCTCAACCAAGCAGCCACCCAGGTGCCCCAGCTTGGAAACATTCTTAAATGATGAGTTTCAATGCTCTCCACGGCTCTTTCGAGACCTAAACTTGAATGAAAATAACTTTGAAGTCCTTGGACCACTTAAACTTGGAGCCAGAGCTAAAGAACGTGGCGGTTTGGGGTATACGGCTCTGGTAAGTGGTGCTGGTCCCGCTGCCGCTCTAGAAGCTGATGTGGACAGGGCGCGGTGGGTCCTGGAGACACTCTCCCGATGGGGCTCCCACTTCTCTTCTGTCATAGAGGCCTCATCCACATGAGGCTGCGCTAAAAACCTCTTCTGTTTTTATTGTGCTCGTTTATTCTGTGACAAAGGCCCAAGATACATTTTTCTGAGCTCCGTTTCTGCCACACTGAGGGTCCCACGTGCTCACAATGAAGCCCATTTGCTCAGCAGGGTACACGTACAGTTAATCATTATCTTTGCAGAGAGGGAATTTTATTATCAGTTTAATGAAACTCTTGAGCTCCTCACAGGCTTATTTTCGCCTTCCCAAATACAGTAAGGGCATTAAAAAAAAAAAAAAAAGAAAGCCTGGTAGTTAAGTTGGTAGTAAAGTGACTTTGGGGTGGGCAGATGGTAACTGATGTGGACTCCTGGATTCCTTCCTTCGGAGGCTTGCTCTCTGTCTCGGGCTCTCAGTGTCGTCTCCTCCCCGCGCCTGGATGACCGCCTCCTCTCAGATCTCAGCCCCTCCCTGCCATCCATCCTGCCGCATTTCATCTTCCTTAATCACAGTTTTCATCACCTCACAGCCCGTGCTGAGAAACTCTCCCGGGATCTTCATTCTCCACCAAATCCAAATGTGGCTACCTGTTTTCAAGGCTTCTCCTAATCTGTTCTTTCCTTACCTCTCGGGCTTTATTGCCTTTGCCAGATGTGGTTCTGGCTCCTGCAGTTTCGAGATAATGGGATTTTTGTACGCGCATCACCCCCACACCCCTGAAATGTGAAGTCTGCTTCATTTTTCTTCAGCACAGTTGAGCCTAGTTGCGCTAAACAAAAGCACACATCAGCAGAGATTGCTTCCCTCGTGTGCAGGCCAGGGCAGTGGGGCCGGGGGGCCCTGTGGGCAGAGGGGGTGCAGGGAGGCAGGGTACGCCCCTCTGTCTCCTACACTGGGAGAGGAGCACTGGGAAAGGGGACTTTACTCACTAAAGTCATTTGTGGAAATCGCTGTCAGTTTGTCAGACAGGCAGAATGCAGCCAACTTAGAAGGCAAATAGAGAGATTAAATTTTAAGACAAGGTGGTTGAAAACCTTCGAAAATGGCAAAATTCAGCAGGTCACCGAGCCCTGGAGACGATGCTGGTGGGGGCTGGTGAAGTAGACTCCGGAGAAGGCTTACCTACTGGAGCAGGCTTATCTCATCTGCAAATAAATTCTTTGCAACTTTTTCTTTACTGTGGGATGCGTGTTGGGGGGGTGGAGGGGGAGTGGCCATTTCCGTTGTTTTTCTAGAATGATTTCTGTGAGTCCTCATTTTTCCACTTAGCAGCTGTATGATTTGGGGCAAGTTTCTTTACCCATAAAGTAGAAGTAATAATAGAACATAGTTATATGGATTTGTGGTGAGGGCTAAATGAGACAATGCAGCTAAAGAGCACAGGGGTGCCTGGGTGGCTCAGTGAGTTAACCATCAACTCTTGATCTCAGCTCAGGTCTTGACCTTAGGGTTTTGAGTTCAACCCCACCCCACTTTTGAGTTCAACTCCACACTGGGTGTGAAGCCTACTTGATTGATTGATCGATCGATTGATTGATTGATAGATAGCACAGAACATGGTCCAAGATAAAATATTAGCTATTATTCTCATTGTTATAATTATTACAGGTACACATCTTAATTTGAGTAGCTGCTGAAATTCTACCTTCTTTCAAGATGCCTTCAGGTCACTTTAGTAAACATTTACTGAGCGCTCAGTACATTACTGGGCACTGATAGGACACTGGTAAGTAAGATGCTGACCTTGCCCTTGGGTAGCTTGCCTTCTAGTAGGGAAGGCCAACCTGTCAGTAGATGATCTCAGTTTAAGGCTAGACTGCCCAATACACTCACCACCAGCTACATGTAGCTGCTGAGACTATATTGAGATGTGCTCTACATCTAAACTCTATACTGGATTTTGAAGACTTTGTTTGAAAAGAGAATGTGAAATACCTAATTAACAATTGTTAGTATAGGAGTGCCTGGATGGCTCGGTTGGTTAGGCGTCTTACTCTTGATTTCAGCTCAGGTCATGATCTCACGGTTTGTGGGTTAGAGCCCTGCATTGACTCTGCACTGACAGTGCAGAGCCTGCTTGAGATTCTCTCTCTCTCTCTCTCTCTCTCTCCCTCTCTCTCTGTGCCCCATCCCCTGCCCTCTCTCTCTCTCTCTCTCAAAATAAATAAACATCAAAAAATAATACTTGTTAGTGTAGTGTTGATTACCTGTTGAAACACCATTGGGGTGTGCTGGGTTAAGCACATCAGTACATTTTGTTATTGAAGTACAGTTGACACACAATGCTACAGTGCACAACAGGGATTCAACAAGTCTGTGCATTATGCTGTGCTCACCACAAGGGTGGCCACCATCCGTCACCGTATGATGCTGTCACAATACCATCGACTCCATCTCCCGTCCTGTACCTTCTATCCCCGTGACATATTTATTGCATTAACTGGAAGCCTGTGCCTACCACTCCCCTTCACCCATTGATAGGCCTTTCTCTGCTGTTTATTTTATTCCCTTTTTGTTGACTCCATATATAACTGAAATCATGGTATTTGTCTTTCTCTGACTGATTTCACGTAACACAATGCCTTCTAGGACCATATATGTTGCTATATCTAGGACCATATGTTATATGCATATATGTTCACATATATGTCCATATATATATGCACACATACTACATCTTATCCGTTATTCTATCAGTTATATAAGATATATATATTGCATATATATCTTACTTATTGTAAATGATGATGTAATAACCATAGGGGTGCGTAAGTCTTTACAAATTAGTGTTTTCTTTTCCTTTGGGTAAATACCCAGCAGTGGAATTAATGGATATATGGTGCTTTTATTTTTAATTTTTCATAAAATCTCCATACTGTTTTCCACAGTGGCTACACCCGTTTACCTTCCCACCAACAGTGTGCAAGGGTTCCTTTTTCTCCACATTCTCACCAACACTTGCTATTTCTTGCCATTTTGATTCTAGCCATTCTGTCAGGTATAAGGTGATACCTCATGGTGGTTTCAGTTTGCATCTCCCTGATGATAGGTGATGAGCATCTTTTCATGTGTCTCTTGGCCGTCTGTAGGTCTTCTATGGAAACGTGTCTCTTAACATCTTCTACCCATTTTTAAAATCAGATTATTTGAGGTTTTTTGGTGTAGAGTTACATGAGTTCTTCATTTATTTTGGAGATTAACCGTTATTGGATATACCATTTGCAAATATCTTCTCCCATTCAGTAGTTTGCCTTTCTGTTTTGTTGATGGCTTCCCTTGCTATGCAAAACCTTTTTATTTTGGTGTAATCCCAGTAGTTTATTTTTATTTTTGTTTCCCTTGCCTGAGGAGACAGATCTAGAAAAATGTTGCCAAGGCCAGTGTCAAAGAGATTATTGCCTATGTTTTCTTCTAGGAGTTTTATGGTTTCAAGTCTCCCATTTAGGTTGTTAATACATTTTGAGCGAGTGAGTGAGTGATTTATGGTGTAAGCAGTGCAGCTTCATTCTTACGCCTGTAGCTGTCCAGTTTTCCAGACAACATTTATCGAAGAAACTGTCTTCTCTCCTTGTATATTCTTGCCTCTTTTGTTGTAGATTAAGTGACAACCTACCTGTGGGTTTATCTCTGCACTCCTCCATTCCATTCATCTATGTGTCTGTTTTTGTGCCAGTACCATACTGTTTTGGTTACGAGCGCTTTGTAGTATATCTTGAAATCTGGGAATGTGGTACCTCTAGTTTTGTTCTTCTTTCTCAAGATTGCTTAGGCTATTTGGGGTCTTCTGTGGCTCCAGACAAATCTTAGTATTATTTTTTTCTAGTTCTGTGAAAAATACTGTTGGTATGTTGATAGGGATTGCACTGAACCTGTAGATTGATTTGGGTACTATGGCTATTTTAATAATACTGGTTCTCCCAGTCTAGGAGCATGGAAGATCTTTCCAACTATTTGTGTCATCTTCAGTGTTTTTCATCAACATTTTATAATTTTCAGAGTCCTGGTCTTTCACCTCCTTGGTTAAATTTATTTCTAGGTATTTTATACTTTGTGGTGTGATTGTGAATGGAATTGTTTTCTTAATTTTGCTCCCTGCTGTTTCCTTATTAATGTATAGAAATGCAACTGAGGCACCTAGGTGACTCAGTCAGTTAGGTGTCTGAGTTCAACTCAGGTCATGATCTCATGGTTCACAGGTTCAAGGCCCGCGTCAGGCTCTGTGCTGATAGTTCAGAGCCTTGAGCCTGCTTTGGATTGTCTCCTTCTCCCCGCCCCTCTCAAAAATAAACATTAAACAGAAATGTTTAAAAAAGAAATGCAACTGATTTCCAGGTATTATTTTGTTTCATGGAACTTCACAGAATTCCTTTTCTCTAAATGTTTATTTTGAGAGCGAGCATATTCACAAGTATGGGGGGGAGCAGGGAGAGATGGAAAGAGAATCTCAAGCAGCTTCTGTGCTCTCAGTGCCCATAATTCTTTTCATAGTTTTTTAGTGGTATCTTTAGGGTTTTCTATGTATAGTATCATATCATCTACAAATCATGACAGTTTAACTTCTTCCTTACCAAAAAAGTAATAATAATAATTCGGCTCCTGGGTCCTCTGTGAGGGTTAGGCTTCTCTGTCTCCCTCTCTCTCCGCCCGTTCCCTAGTCATTCACTCTCTCTCTCTCTCGCAAAAAACAAAAACAAATTACATTTTTAAAAACTGTGGTACTAGAAAATTTGAATTTATGCGGCCCCTGTTGTCCCTCTGTCGGACGGCACTGGTCTGCAGTGATACACGTGCTGTGGGAACGAACTCGGGGGCAGCGTGCCAGGTTCCCTGGGGGTGAAGATGTGCTGCCTAGAGGTGCAGATGCGTCCTGAGCTGAGTCTTAAAGGGTTGGCAGAGGTTATCCCGGCCAGGACGTGGCTTGAGGATATTCTGGCTGGAGATGACACGAAAGCCCAGGAGAGGGTGGAGCTGGGGAGGAGCCCTGGGAGCAGATGGTTGTTCCACAGCCTAAAGTGTGAGGAGTTGGAAACTGGAAGAGGATGAAGATGCCTAAGAAGTGAGACCTGGTTTCCTACCATTTAACCTACTTATCAGTAAGTGCCCTGGTTCTCGTCTTACACGTGAGGTCTGGCTGTGTGTCCACTCTCGGTTTGTTTGAAATTTTAGACTATCGGCTGTTGAAAAGGGGGAGGTTTCTGTGTCTTCAAGAAATAGACGATCCTGGAAGATAAAGCCAATGCACGCACATGGACTATTCGGAAGGCAGAATGTCATTTTCCCTTCTGTACACAGTCCTAGAGACTGGATAGCAGGCTCAAATTCCTGCCTCGTGTATAGACCTACTGAAATGACAAGCTTAGGGGAAGGTGAGAGCTTCTGGTATGCTCTCATTCATCCGGTCCAAGGAGAATATACATGACTGCATTCTCACCCCTCTGTCAGTGACCTTCAGCGGGAGTAGCTCCCACCCCCAAATTCCCACCAGTAAGGAATATAGTTGGCCTTTGAACAACACAGCTTTGAAGTGCATCAGTCCACTTATATGCAGATTTCTTTACTCTAAATGTATTTGTTCTTAAGATTTTCCTAACATGATCTCTAGTTACTTTAAGAATACAGTATATAATACATATACGAAATAAGTGTTAATTGACTGCTTAGGTTATCAGTAAGGCTTCCAGTCAACAGGCTATTGAGAAGTCTGGGTGGAGTCAGAAGTTATACATGGATTTTTGACGTTGGAGAGTTGGTGCTCTTGACCCCTGCCATTATTCAAGGGTCAACTGTATAATCGTTTATCAGATTACACTAATTTGGAAGCTCGTTATATCCATTCTATCCCAAATCACCCTCAGGTCTTCTGCCTTTAGTAAGTAATTATTAAATGGACATTTAGTAGGTCATGCAAAGTGAAAGGAGTAGCAAAAAGAGACGTAAACCCAAGTGGATGGAGAAGATGAAGAGTGACAGGACATCTTCAAGGTCTGCTTCTCACTCTGGAATGTGCATGTGAATCACATGGATCCTGCAAAGATGTTGGATCTAATTCATTCGGTCTAGGGGGTGGAAGCAACAATATGCATTTAAAAAGTTTTTTTAAATGTTTTATTTATTTCTGAGAGAGAGAGAGACAGCTGAGTAGGGTAAGGTCAAAGAGAGAGGGAGACACAGAATCTGAATCAGGCTCCAGGCTCTAAGCTGGCAGTCAGCACAGAGCCTGACGCGGGGCTCGAACACATAAACTGTGAGATCATGACATGAGCCGAAGTCAGATGCTTAACCAACTGAGCCACCCAGGTGCCCCAACAATATGCACTTTTATTGAGCTTCCAGGTGATGTTAGTGCTGCTGGTCTATGGGCCTCACTTTGAGTTCCAAGGTCTTCAGTGTCAATTTCATACAAATCTTTCCCCACTGCTGGAATCTACATTGTAACAGCCCGATGAGTAGCCTCTGAGGGAAGACCTATAGTGTGATTCACCTCCTCCTCCTCTGTGGAGCGAGTCTAATTGTTGGAACAGTTTTTCTTGTCCCTAGATGCTACCTGGGAAATTTCTATGCATTGGTCCTCTTTCTATTTCTGGAACCACGGCGATAATGAACCTGGTCTCTCTTTCTCATGACAGCCATTTGGAAATTTGGAGAGTATTTTTACATTTCCCTTAATTCTTCTTTTCAGTAGATTGAATCTGCTCATCTCCTTTAGATGTGAATCATAGGACCCTCTGGACTGTCCTGGGAATCTGTTATGTAAGTGTACCTCTTGAAATTGAGCACAGTATTCTTGCTGTGTCCAAACATTAGAGAGTAAGATGAGCCTATTACCTACGTGGCTGTTGACTTTCTGCTTCCGCTAGAGTCCTCAGTCATCTTGGTAAATTGACTACTCTTTGGGTGTCACTGTTGGTAAGCCCCTCTTAGTGAACTGAGCTAGAGAATATATATATATGCTCACGTGGACATGTATGTGTATGTGACTTTATTTGTCCACTCATCCATCTATCCATCTATAGAAAACTCTGAATTTAGAGTGATACCTTTACTCCAATCCAATGGAATAGGTTTATTGTAGTTTTCCCCCTTTCCACCTTTATAACTCCCTTCCTTGGGAGTAAAAAAAAAAAAAAACCCCTGCCTTCTCCTATCTTTAAGATGGTTACCTGTGTGATCAAACCCTTGGGTAAAACCAATCATCCACCCACCACTCCTACTCCCCCGCCCCGTGCATGCTCCCCTCACACCTTTCATGTCCCAACACACCCCCACTTCTTCTGGGACTCAGCTAATCTCTTTTGGGTTGAACTCTTTGGGAAGGTAAGGGGGAAAGAATGAGGAGGAGGAGGAGATGTTGTTCCTCTCTTTTGACTTGTAATCTAGTGAATTAGGTTTTCCTAATATTGACTCATCCTTGCACTCCCACATTGTGCCCTGGCTTTGATTTTTTTTCCTAACTCATTTAAGATTTCTTGATAATTTATTTTTGCTGATCTGTAAGGGCTTTGTCATGCAAGAATTGTTCTTAGACATTCTCTTAATTACATTCTCTTTGATTTCTGCAGGGGGACTGTAACGATTTCTCCTGACTTCCGTGGATTTTTCCAGAGTCCTTGCTTTTGGAAATACTACCAGGAAGATGGCTTTGTTTTCAGTGGTGAAATTATTGCTAGGTCTCCAAAGCCGGGAATCACAGAATATCTACTTTCCAGTAGTGATGCATGACTCTCACCAAAGCCACAACATTTCTTTTGATACCCTTCATTTTCTTCAAAGAAACAGAACTGAGATTCCTAACATTTCCTGGAATTAAAAACAAAAGAGGGAATGAAGAAAAGAATTCAACTAGATGCCCATTTGTTAGCCCAGCAATGGCACCGATTAGCCTTAAAGAGTAATTGGTGAGTAAACCAATACCGATTCACCATCCTTCATCTCCAGCCTGCCCCCAAAGATTTTCTTGGAACCGACGAGAAGGTTAATTGAAAAGATAAATCTGCTTTGGAAAGCACTTGCATTTTAAGCAGAGATGGAATTTGGGGAAGTGCCATGTAGACATCTATCATTGTACAAATCATAATTATTGTCAGTGACCCGAAACCCGGAGCAGGTCATGATGGTTAAATAATGTCCACAGCTTTGCTCTTTGGGAAAGCCTTTGTCCCTCACGGGATCATTACCACTTTGCTGTGGGTCTTTTATGCCTAAAGTGCGTATGTTGCTTATATTTATCAGAGTAGTTAATTTTGGAGGCAACCATTTTGCAGATATGATTTCCTTCATCTGACAGACAAGGCTTGGATTGCTCTCGCTTTTATGTTGCATTATTCACACGTTCTTCCCCACCTCACACCAACCTGCCACCATTACTGCTTAAAGAAGATCTTTAATATGTATGTAGACTCCTCCCAAAAGGTCTACATGCCACATGTACTTCTGTATACGTTCTTAATTTTTTTTTCCTTGACTAGGCCACTCCTGAAAAAACATTTGAGCATGACAAAATCTGGTAAAGGAGATGAAAAGGATGGTACTTTTTGGCTATGAGAGTTGAATTCATTTTTGCCATGGTAAGTTGACTATTGGGACACTGTGCCTCCCTCTGAATTGTGTGCTTCAGCTACGTCCCTGGCTCTTTTGATCCACTAAGAGAATAATCTAATTATCCAAATAAGGAAATGTCTGAAAACGAAGAATGATTAGAAGTTGCATTTTAGAAGCATGCTCATTTATAAAACTGGGAGATCATGTTCATTTTAGAAGTACATTGGCTGGAATATTGTCTGAGGCTGCACTTCGAGCATTCATTCATTCAACAATCGTTTATTGAGAGCCTTCCATGTGCTGGACACTGTCCTCGGTGCTGGAGACATATTAATAAGCAGAGAGAAACCTTTTACAATGCCTGTGCTCTAAACACTCCCACCTGAACCAGTGTCAAGCTATATGTGTTCTGCATTGCTTGGCTCATAGAAACTGGCCACCGTCATCATATTCATACCTTGATCATCATTAAGCTTGCTTTGACAACATAATAAAAAGAAAGCCATGCCCTACAGGGGAAAAGTTTAAGATGTGCTCAAGGAGGTGTGTGAAGAAGGATCTGAAAGCTGAGGGACATTCCTTTTTCTTTTGTAGTGAAAATCTGGAAGATGTGAATTTTTAGAAGTAGGTATTTTATAATCTTTAAAGGAAGAATTTACCGTCCCCAAGTGAACAAGCATGGCTTTCACGTGATACTGGTCAGATGAGGCAGTTATTACGAGTCATAAATCACAATATATGAATCCCTGATAAATGACTGTTGAATTGTTTTCCTGGTGAAAAGTGACTTAAACTACTGACAGAAGATAAGCAATCCATTTGCTGTAGAACAGATCACTCCAAAACAGTAGCTCAAGATATTGACAATATTTATTTTGCTCACAGGTTTGCAATTTGTGGGGCATGGTGAACACATTTTGTGTCTTCTAGAAGGCTGAAGAGTAGAATTCTCTGCAGGGGCATTGCATGTGTTGGCAGTGGATGCTGGCTGGGACTGGTGTGGGGCTATGGCTGAAGTACCTACATGTGGCCCTTCCATGGGGTTGACTTGTCTCCCCAAGGTGAGTGTCCCACAGCAGAACCAGGTAGAAGCTCTATCAGCTGCTATGTCCTAACCTTAGAAGTCCTACAACATCACTGTCTCCATATTCTTGTCTGGGGTGGAGGTTGGGGGTGCGGTGGGTCACAAAGTATCACCCCCATCCACGGGGAGGAAAATTAGTCTCTACCTCTTTTGCTAGGCAGGTTCTGCAGGAATGGGTGGGACTGGAATATTAATGTGGCCATTTTTGGCAAAGACAACCTGCTCCAAGAAATTCTCACCTCTTCAAGGCCATCTGTACCCCGTATCTGCAGAGAAAATGTGAAAAGTGAGCCAGATTCTCAGCTGCATGTGAGTATTGCAACTTCACTCTCATACCAAACGTAAGGCACTGTGTAAGGTGTACAGTCTTAGGTAAAAACCCAACAAATAATCATCTTGTATTTTCCATGCCTAGAGCCGCCATGAGTTTTAAATTAATTTCCATGTGAACTGTCAAATTTAGCTTTACCAAAAAAGCAGACGGACTCATTACAGGGAAGGTGGAAGTCTTCCTTTGCTTGGTTGGACTCTGCATTTTAATTTTTGTCTCTACTGCGTAGAGGTGTCCTTATTTCGCCAGCCACACTATGAACGAGGCTGTGTCGAACTTAATGTAGTCCTTGAGAGTCAAATGCATTCCTCTTGTTAGGGTTTGAGCTGTATTCATTTGTATCCACAGTGTCCCTTGGTTCCCCACTGGGGCATGCATAAGTAGAACATAGTAACAGGAGACTAACACGTAATTACCAGATATGTATGGATTACCCATAGAGGAGCAGTGAGAGAATTGTCAGAAAACATCCAATTAATGCAGTCTGATAGATTGGAATCTTACTTCATGGTATGAATTGGTAGCCCCAAACCAGCTGTATATTAGACTTGCAGGGATTCTAATTTTTAAAGACTCTGTTACTATAACTTTATATTTCTTTGAACCAATCCAGGTTCTTGCCTCATGTAAGAAGATGAGGTCATTGTGTAACAGAGGTCTGAAAACTAAGCTCTTTTGGCAATTCACATGCAAAACAAAATGATTCATGGCTGGGTAATTAAATTGAATTTTAACAAAGTTTCGTCCCCAATCTTTCCGGGTTGAGGCTGAAGACAACCATGAGATATTTCTGTTAAGACAAGTCAGTATTTTGTTTTGCAAAAATTTGTTAAAATTTTTGCCTGTCCCTTTTCTCCCTTAACTACACTGCCAAATGGCCACTAGTGTCCTTGCTTTCATGGAATTCGAATATCGTGTGTCCACATATTTCTGTTCCTTGACATATACTTGTGAGGAACACTTGCTAATATCCCCAGCTCAGACAGTTGATAGCCTCATGGTTCTTCAATTCACCAAGGGGAGGCTGGGGCTCCCCAAAGATGCTGCGTTACAGGCCAATATGAATTCTGGGTATCAGCCCAGCCTGGGAAGGATCTAACTCCTAAAATAATTTTGGTGAAGAGGGTTTTGCATCGATAGAAGTGACTGTGGCTCAGGACAAAACACTATTATGACTCCATTTTTAGAAACTCAGGTTTCCCCTAAACTTTTATATATTGACTCACTTTATAGTAGAAGCTATAGCTTTGGGAAAGAAATGGGGGAAAGGAATTTCAGTTCATAAATCTCAGCATTTCCCTCTTTAGCTTTGCGTTTGGGCCAAAATATTTCTTTTATATATAAATGTTCTATATGACGACGGCTATCATTGTTAGGTAGAATTTTTTTTAGATTCTCTGGGCTGTTTCAGCTGGAACTCCTAAAATAAACAATTATGAACTATTGTTGATGGTTAGATGCCATCAGTGGGGCATGCCTCACAAAATGGCAATTGTCGCGTAGAGCCACAAAGAATAAATAAGGTTTCCGCAGGTAGAACAGTAGATAAAAGATACTCCCAGGTAGAGGGCACAGAGTAAAGAAAGGCACAAATGCATAAACTTGCTTGCCACACACAAGCAGAGGGGAATAGCTTACTGCAGCCTGGGTACAGTCGCTATGGGAAGTATCCATGGCTTGAAATATTCAGCCCTCAGTGAGAGTTCTGTTCCAAACTGTCTGGAGTGGCCTTTTGTAGAAGTGTGTTAAGATAGATTCTGAGGATGCATCTGGCTCTGGGATTAATGAGGGCTCAGAAGAAGGGTCAACAGAGTATCAGGGCCACACATAATTTCTCTTTCACACCTTCTCTTAATTAGGCATAAAAAATGCTCAAGGTGTTTCTCATTGGGATAGTTTGGGGTACGTATTGAGATCCTTGAAGGCGTCATGAAATTTTTGGTTGTCACTTTAACCCTAGTGGTGGCTCCTGTGGCAGGACTCTCCTGGAACATATTTAAGTGGTGACAACCAGATGACATACAACCTAATGTTTCACTTCTGAATCAGTGATCCAGTCAAAGGGATGCCTGAGTAACTATGAATCCAATTGGCTGCATGTATACATTTCCATTTAAAAGCTGATGGGGCACAGACATAATTTTTTTCCCCAGAAGAAAAAGAGCTAAAGTAGACATTAGATCCTACTTCAGTGGTTACTAAAGTTCACACTATCAAAGCACTTGCATGATTATATAAGTACCTTTTGATTGGTGAAGAATTATTCTTTAAAAAACTTTTTACAGAGGAAGGGACACACAGGGTCAGCACAGAGCCGGGCACAGGGCTTGAACTCCTGAACCATGAGATCGTGAGCCGAAGTTGGACGCTTACCCCACTGAGCCACCCAGGCGCCCCAGGTGAACAATTTTTCACTAAACCAATCCAAACATCTTACGTTCTTCTAAGAAACTTAAACATGTGTACTTACCTGCTCAAATCGAAATCGTTTTGTTGTTCCCATGGTCATTCAGTTACTCCTAACAGTCTCGCGGAGACAAAAATATAAAATTTTCAAATGGCATTGATGAAAAGCCTATATATCTAATTAGCATGTTTTCTCAATTTGGGGACTTTCTTGGGAGAGGGTCCATTTTAGCACTCTAAAATCAGGGTGGGTACGTTGTAAATTCTGTCTGCATTTCCTGTCCATCTCTCACCTCCTGTCCCCTCCCCCTGGTACTAGTTATTTATTCTCTGCTGCTGCTTGGCCATTTTAGAATTGAGGATTTGGGGAAAGTACACGCACAGAGGATGGATGACTTTCACTGATTTTGCAAAAAGGAGAGAAGAAGAACATGATAAATAAGGCAGAAAAGGTCTTCTAGTTCCCCTCCATTTTGAATGTGGCTCCGTGTCAATGGGACAGTGCACATTTGAGATGACTGTTCCACAGTGTCTTAAGGCACTGGATAAATCATCTGTGCTACTTGATTTCCAATATTTTTAAATTATTTTGGTTTAGTAAGGTAATAAGATCAATCAGTTTTTGGTGCTGGAGCAAACACTTAGACTTTTACCAAGAGATTAAGTTAAAAGCCTTGGAATGTAAATCTCTGAGGAATTTCAAAGGTTGTCCAGTCCAACCACGGCTTTGGAAACGGGGCCTTGTCTTCTAAGAACCTTCTACATGCTGTACGACTAGAGTTGTCCTGGGTCATCCCTCAGGCTGTGAATTAGGGGAAGTTCTCAAATACTTCCTGTCCCATTATTTTGACCTTAAAATAACAGTCTTCAAGCCAACTTAAATTTTCTAGTTGCCACAGGTCTGTGGGGTACAGATAAGTTGTGTAATGCTCAGCAAAGTACCAGAGAGATTTGGGGGTCAGACTGCAATTCTGGCACCTCTTAGGTTTGTGAACAGTCAAGTTACTCCCCACCACTGAGCATTATTTGTTGATCCAAGCCATTCAGAAAATCATCAGTGTGTCAGGACCAGCCTGGATGCTGGCAACAGACATAGTTTCTGCTCCCAAAGAACTCTGCCCCTGAGAATATACGAGAAAGAGTTACCATTTGCAACCCAGAAGGTCAGTTCTCTGATAGGGAATGCCCAGGCTCGGAAATGGGGCATGCTAGACAGGCAAACTATTTGGTGACATTACTTCAAAGCTGAGACAGGAATAATTAGGAGTTCCTTAATTTTCTTCCCTGTAAAATGGGGACATACCTACCTTGTTTGGTTATAGTGAGAAACAGAGACAATGAATGTACTATCCCAGAGCTGTGCCCAGCAGTTCATTACTTGAGCCAGAAACCCTATATTGAATAGATAACCATCCCAGGCGATTGGAATTTAAAAATGAGTAAGGTGCCGTCCCCATCCTCATGGGTCTTATAGGCCAGAGGTCCAGCCTGAGCTCCTGAGGCTGCCTTACTACTGCTCTTGCACCCCTTGCCTCTTCACCTGTCTACATCTCAAGAGCACCAGCTTAGGGAGGCCAGAAATGCTTGCTTTTCTCTTGTCTGCTGTTGTATGTTCAATGCTTAGCAGTTCCTAGCTGACCTTGGCTGCAAAGATGCAGCTCATGCCTTCCTTCACCTTCTCAGTTCACCCTTGCCCAACTCGCTACTGCCAGCCCCTGCGTTTATTTGCCAGAAAGTCTGTGCCAGCCGCCAAAGCCCACTCAGGCCACACCTGGAGGCCTGATGGGGAATTAAGTTCCATCCAGTCGCCCACATCCTACCCCCCTCTGAGGCATTAGTTACAGTTCCCCAGTGGTAAGAGCTCGATTGGTAATTTACCCTTCGTTGGCCGTTTTCCATTTTCTGTTTTTAAGTTTATTTAGTTTGAGAGAGAGAGTGCTAGTGCTAGTGCCAGCGGGGGAGGGAGAGAAAAAGAAAGAATCCCAAGTAGGATCATCACTGTCAGGGAACAGCGTAATGCTAGGGCTCGAACTCATGAAGGATGAGATCATGACCTGAGCTGAAATCAAGAGTTAGACACTTAACTGACACCCACCCAGGTGCCCCTTCTTTTATCTTCCCAACCAGTGACTTCATGGGGTCCCCCAACTCCCAAATAAACCACTTACATTTGAATCCTTGTCTACATGTCTGCCCCAACTAAAATGTCCACATGGCCTCCAAATCCTTATCTTCTATCTGGCTAATTCTGGTGCCTGTAAAGACCCCATCTCATGATGGGAACTGAAAATGTCAGATAACCTTGCAGCAATGGACAGATACCTGACTTGGACTTTGCTAATCAGACGCATGGACTCCACTCCCAGAACTGGAAGCTAATGTCCTGAAGGAAGGAAAAGCCCAGAATCGACTCTATTGCCAGATGGTCTCAGAGACTATGATTTGAATGGAAATTTCCAGCATCCGGTGTGAGGGGCACTTGGGGGGCAACCCTAGTCACAGAGCATGGAGTCCCTGAATGGTTCTACTTGGATGTTTCTGAGCCCTGCTCTTCCCCTTGCAACCCTTGAACCTCTGCTGCTTTTGTCCTCGCAGAGATTCTTAGATCTCTCCAGTACCTTGCGTGATAAGTTCCTTTCCTGCCAACCCATCATGTATGGTCCCTGTAGCTTGTGCCTAAGACGGTGGTCTGTGTGGGTCAGGAGAGAGCCAGGAAAATAGTTCTCTACCTCTTGCAAACAGTTGGGACTTAATACAGAAGGTGATGGAAGAGCTGGAAAGCCAACCAGGAAGCCATGAGGTAACCCACAGATCAGTGGCCTTGGAAGCTGCCATCAAGTCTGGGGCTGGAGGAGCCGTGGAGGAAGAGAGGAAGAGAGCTGCCTGGAGAGTGACCCTTGGGGTCCAGGAACTGAGGCCGAGCCAGGGATAGACTCAAATGCCAACAGGCAGTTGCCATGCACAAGTAATGGGAGCTTACATCATTTTTTGGCCAAATGAAGAGAGCTGGGACCAGTACCTTGTGTTAAAGCAACTCTTAAAGGATAGGGGAATTAGACCTTGGCTCCTAAGGAGAAGTAGTCAGAGAGCCAGGAGGAAGCTGAGGCAAGAATAGCATCCCAGAAGTCACAGCTCTGAAGCCATCAAATCTGCCAGACCTCTAACTGGATTTCCACCAAGCACACCTCTGAATTATTCATGGAGTCCGGACAGGAGACTCAGAGCGCTTATCCATGAGCTTTGTGTGTCATAGCTTCTAATCCAGGCTATTCCCTGGGTAACTTGAGTTATTAAGTGAGGATCACGGTGCTTGCCAACTTTCACTGGGCAAGGTAAGAAGCAATGCATTATGGAGATTTTTAAATAAGTTGGCTAGATGGAGAAACGACCTTAATTGATGAAGTAGAGACAAGTGCACTCACTTTCAAGTTGGAAATTACAGGCCGGTCCTACTGGACTTCCACGAATGGATGGATTGCAACATCTTTGTTAGTGGCTGAGCAGAAGAGAAAACAAAGCTTTGGGGCTGGATTTGTGAGAAGGAACATGGTGTAATGGAAAGAGCATCATTTCAGATTCAGAACATCATTTTAAACCTCACCTCCACTGCTTATTAGCCTTGTGATTGTAGAGGTTAGTCTCAACCGAGCTTCAGTCCCTTTGTGGTTAAAACTGACCATGTGGGCAGCATATCATCCCAGCACCGTGCTCAGCACAGAATGGGCACTTCGTAAATATGTGTTCCAAAACCCCCCTTCTTTTTACCATAAATCTAGCCTAGGAAAGAAAAGGTGAGAGAAATTCTTTCTCCAAAAAAAATGGCTGGGATGAATCACCTTAAGAGGAAAATGTTTGAAAGGAATTAAAATCCAAACCTCAGCACTCCTGGTTATTATTGAAAGCACCAATATCCCTGGGCATTCCACATCCAAGGCCATTTAGTCCATTTCACATCGTCTTAAGAAAAATTTATCTGTACCTATTTTGTTTCTGGAAAGAAAAACCTCACTTCCCACGCAAGCCATTTATAGTTTGAGCGGGATTTCATCCTCACGTGTTGCCTGGGTGTTTCTGTGACCTGAGCAAGGGGTCCTTGTGACTTTATCCCACGGCTTCTTCCTGACACAGCTGGAAAGGTGATTGCCTCCAGGACCATCACAAAGGAACGGAATCTCCACTGTGCGTTAGCAGCACCAAGGAGTATTGCCAAGATACAGCACAAAACACAAGACCCCATGGCCCCCCTCTGGGTTTCTGGAGCAGCTGTCTCTAGCTCAGCTGTGGAAATTTCAGTTCCTTCACTGAAATCCAAACACCTCTGTCCCCCAGACAGGAAAATGCCTAATAAAGTGACTTCCTCCATGCTGACTAGTCTTGTGATTTTATTCAGCCCTCAAAGAGACTGTGTGGTGGCTGAGGACCACAAACCACACTAACCGGGGATGGAGACAAACCCCCAAGACGGTTACTAAGGTGGAAATTACTAAGGTGGAAAAGTACTAGCCCCCATGGACGCTTGGGTGGCTCAGTCATCTAAACGTCCGACTTCAGCTCAGGTCATGATCTTGCAGTTCGTGAGTTCAAGTCCCGTGTTGGGCTCTGCTGACAGCTCAGAGCCTGCTTTGGATTCTGTGTGTGTCTCTCTCTGCCCCTCCCCTGCTCACACTCTGTTCCTCTCTCTCTGTATCCAAAATAAGTAATAATAAAAAAAGAAACATCAGATAGAGCTCAGACAAAATCAGGTGTCACTTAAACTTNTAAGCGAAAGTCGGACGCTTAACTGACTAAGCCACCCAGGTGCCCCATGGGACAGTACTCTTAATTTCAGAGCACCACAGGGATATTTGCCTTTAAATATCCTATTTGACATCACTTTGTTTTAGGATTTCATACTAAAATTTCTTTTTTGTATTTTAAAGGTTTATTTATTTTGGGGAGAGAGAAAGAGAGCAGAGGAAGGATAGAGAGAGAGGGAGACACAGAATCTGAAGCAGGCTCCAAGCTCTGAGCTGTTAGCACAGAGCCTGATGTGGGGCTCGAACTCACAAACCACATGGTCATGACCTAAGCTGAAGTCAGATGCTTAACTGACTGAGCCACCCAGGTGCCTCTCTCCCCTTTTTTTTTTAAGGAGTGGCCATAGTATCGGGCCAAACAAACTTAAAAAATAATCGGGGAGAACTTTTTGATTTCTACCACCTGGGACATGGGTCAAGTTGCCCCAGCAGGCCCCTTTCTAGACAGAAAACAAGTTTTTCCAAGAGAAGGGAGACTCCAGTCTTGGGTCTGTGGAATGAAATGCTCCTAGTGAGCAGACTCATAGTGTATGGTACCAAGGACCCTAACCCCGAGGCTGCTTTCTGAAGGTGCTGCTTTGGAATTACTGCAAAGGCACCTGGTCCTCCGTATTTCCTTTTAAAAAATAAATAAATGGATTTATTTAGTCATTACTTATGGTACCAAATGGCTACAGTTAACCACATTCTGCTCTTGGAGGAGTAATTTAAACATGCTTAGCCTGTCATTTTCATATTTAATTGCATATTCTACATAGAATGCTACCTCCGTTCACTTTCTCTGACCATAGATCAGGTTTTGTCCCTTGGATCTTTTTTTTTTTTTTAATATTTTTATTTATTTCTAGGAGAGAGAGAGAGAGCGTGAGCAGGGGAGGGTCAGAGAGAGAGGGAGTCACAGACTGAAACAGGCTCCAGGCTCTGAGCTGGCAGTCAGCACAGAGGCCGACGCGGGGCCCGAACCCACGAACCGCGAGATCATGGCCTAAGCGAAAGTCGGACGCTTAACCGACTAAGCCACCCAGGCGCCCCGTCCCTTGGATCTTTTGACCATCCTTCCATCCTTCCAGTTTGCTACTTGACAGTTTCAGTGTTTGCATTATATAAGGGACAGTGGTACAGCCACTGTTGAGCCAAGGAGTGCTCTTCTCAGGTGTCCATTCCTCTCCAATTATTATTTTCCCCAGAGCTGAGAATTAGCTCATTAAAAAACAATGCATTTAGTTTTCTCAGTACATGATGAGTTTCTCAGGGCCGCCAATAACCCTTGATATTCAAGGCACTCCTTTAAGCACGCTGAGTATAGTAACTGATTTAATTTTTACCATAGCTCAGTGAGGTAGGTACATTATGATCCACACTGTGGATGGGAAATGTAAAGCACAGAGGCTGATGGACTAGCAGAAGAACCCTAAGTGCCAGAGTTAGGATTTGAACCTGGGCAGTCTGGCTCTTGCACCCACTCTCCCAAGTTCAAGCAAATCTACCAGGTAACTTGCCCCCTGAGTGGCTCAGTCAGTGGAGCATCCGACTCTTAGTTTTGGCTCAGGTCATGATCTCATGAGATCATGAGCTTTTGTGAGTTCAAGCTCCCTGCTGGCCTACTGGGGATTCTCTCTCTCTGCCCCTCCCTTACTAGCGCTCACTCTTGCTCTCTCTCAAAATAAATAAACTTTTTATAAAGCTTTTTCTCCTGTGTGTCCCCTGGTTTCACCCGAATTGCCTGGTATCATCTATCCCTACGCCCACTGCTCACACTGGACTTATTCTCTTGTCCAGAGGATTTCCTTCCCCTCCCTCTCGGGTGGATTCTGGGTTCTCAGGGTATCTATCGTTCCTTGACTTCTTAGAAAATGTTTGCATTCTGTCTTGATAGCGCTGGGTATGGCACTCGCTGCCTTTCTCACTCTTAATCATTTTTGTGTGACCTGTTTTTCCCTCTTATTGGATAAACTTTTATTAGCTTCCTGGTGCTCAGAAATTTTACAACCGTGGTGGGTCTTTTCTCGTGTTTCGTGCTGGTGCTCAGCAGGCCTGTTCAGTCTGGACGTAGGTGTCCTTGTAATATTTCTCTTCTGAACCCTATTAGTAGGATGTTAGGCCTCCTGGACTGGCCTTCTGGTTTCCTCTATATTTAAATTTTTTTAATGTTTATTATTTTAGAGAGAGACAGAGTGCAAGCAGGGAAGGGGCAGAGAGAAAGGGAGACACAGAATCGGAAGTAGGCTCCAGGCTCTGAGCTGTCAGCATGGAGCCTGAAGTGGGGCTCGAACCCACAAACCTCGAGATCATGACCTGACCCAAAGTTGGATGTTTACCTAAGTCACCCGGGTGCCCCCCTCTTTTATAAGTTTTTTTTTAATGTTTATTCTTTGTGTGTGAGAGAGAGACAGAGTGTGAGTAGGAGAGCGGCAGAGAGAGAGGGAGAAAAGGTTTCCTATATTTTAGAAAAAGGTTTTATTTCCTTATTGTCCAAATCTTTTACAAATTTTATATTTATGTATATAATTTTAGCTCTTGCCTCTAAGAACTCCTTCTTATCCTAATAATAATCTCTCCTTTTTTCTTAAGAGCATTCTGACCTTGTTTTAAGGATAAATAGCTTATCTCTCTGAGGTCATCACATAGTTTTATTAAACTTTCCTTCAGAGTTTCCTTTCTTCCTTCCTTGTTTTGATGTCTCATATTTTATCTTAGAGACTTTCTTCACACGCCAAGTAATCCTCAGTGCTCTCTTAAGATTTGAAAAGGCGAGGAAATGCTGATGGGAAACTGTGGAGTTGGGTGTGGCTTCTCAAGAGCTCCGGACAGTAAATGGATGAAGATTTGTCTTTTTCCAAGTGTCCATATGTGTGGTTTTGTCTCCAGGCACAGGAGGTATTGATTTGATTTGTGCTAAGTTTTATTGAAATTCAGCGTTCCATATGAGGACTCCTAAAACCACTTCTGCTATTTCTGCAACTTGGTTTCTACCTCCCTGCCATCTTGCTTAGCACTGTCTTGTCCGTTTCCTTCCCACTACTCACTTCTTAGACATATAGCAGAGGGGTTTGGTTCATGCTGACCCAGGTCCTCAGAGCACTCTTCTTTTTTTTTTTTTAATATTTATTTTTTGAGAGAAACTGAACACCAACAGGAGAGGGGCAGAGACAAAGTCTGAAGCAGGCTCCAGACTCTGAGCTGTCAGCACAGAGCCCAACGCAGGGCTCAAATGCACAGACTGTGAGATCATGACATGAGCCGAAGTCAGACGCTTAACCAACTGAGCCACCCAGGCGCCCCTACAGCACGCTTCTCTTACTACTCCTTATCAGCTTTACAATTTTCCTGAATGAAGACGGTGCTATCAAAAAAGAATTATGAGTTACTGTTCCATTTGTGCTATAAACCCGAACATCAAGCGGGGAGTGAAAAACTCTAATCGTTCTGTGATAGCTGTGGATAAACTTGACTTCTGGACTGGTGCCAGCTTATGTAGGATCCTTCTTTCCTTATAATGTATAATCATTGCATTTAGATCCATTCCAGTCATTATTACATTTACCTTGAAGTACATTAATCTCCTTGTTGCACTGACTCTGCTAAAACCCCAGGTTTATTTATCTTCCTATGCATTGGAAGTCCGTCTCTTGAGTTCCATTGGAACTCTCTAGACCTCTTGGCAAACTTATTGTTAACGGCTCCTTCCCAAGCCCTTAAGCGCTGTAGAAACATAATAGTTATAGATATAGCTCGATCCTTAAACATGATTTCCTTTATGTGGAATTTCAAAGACTTAATTTTCTGGCCTTGCGCTGGGTTGTTTCCTGCTTCCTGAAGCTTCCCTAGATACCACACTCTTCTGATTTTGTTTCTATCTCCCATCACGCTTTTTCCATTCTCCTTTGGTCCGTGCACTCAACTTGACCTCTGATGTAAGACTGCCTTGGAATCCTGGGCTCACTGTTTCTCATCTCTTTCTACCAAGTCTCTTTAAGGGATTCCATCCAGCCCATAGTCTTATGCTGACCACTCCCAGCCATTTATCCTTAACTATGTTGTATCCCTAGGACTCCTGACTCTGGCTGCCAACTTAACGTTTTCACATGCTTAGCAGGGACTCAGAATTTCTGTACTGCTTATGCTGTCTGCATACACACTGTCTACCCCTTACGCACCCCTTTCTTCCCATTTTGGAAGAAGGTGCCAACATCCAGCCACTTGCTCAAGCCGCAAATCTAACAATTATCCTTGATTCTTTTGTTCAACTCAAAAATATATTTATCTATATGCTACTGATCTTACGCCAACCTATACATGGAGTCTGCCCAGTTCTATGCATTTCTAGAACTCTTGCCTCAGACAAAGACATCATATTTCTTCTGACCTGCTGCACTGGCTTTTTACCTATTTCTGCTTTCAGTCTTGACCATAGCAGCCACTGTAAACTTTTTGAACCATAGATCAGATCATACATCAGTTTACAATCTTCTAAAAGTCTCTAGACTATAGAACCACACATTCTCTGGCTTTTGCCCACCACGTCTTTATTCCGTTCCTCACCATTCCAGGCTTATTCCCTCTCTAAAGTCTTTGAACTAGCTCTTCTTCTGCCTAGAAGGGGCTTCTCTTTCACTCACACATGGTTTATTCTTGCTTATATTCCTGTATAAGAAGTCACCCCTCACAGAATCTTTCCCCGGGTACCCACCTAGACTGTTCAGGGAAAGCGTTCAGCCTTCCCTTCAGCCTATTTTAATTCTGTGGATAACACTTACCGCTATCTGATATATATATTTTTTGTTTACTTGTTGATTGTCTGTCTGGTGCCCCTACCCGAATGTAAATTCCTTGGGAGTAGTGACCTTATCAATCTCATTCAATTCAGTAACATGAGGGTCCAGCACTAAGAAAGCACTCAGTCCTATTTGTTGAATGAATGGACGAATAGGTGGATTAAAGTCACGTTAGAAGTGAGAAAACCAGAGAGTAGAGTTACTTGCCACAGATCACAGACAGCAGGCTATTTGGCCTCTTGCTTTAAATGTGATCATTGTCCTGATGACTTCTACTGCATCTAGTAACTAGTTTTGTTGTTGTTTTTGAGAGAGAGAGGTGCTCTAGTGCATGAAGAAGGGAGAGGGAGAGAGAATCTTAGGCAGATTCCATGCTCAGTACAGATCCCAGTGTGGGGCTCCATCTCCCGACCATGAGATCATGACCCTAAATCAAGAGTCAGACGCTTAACCAATTGAGCCACCCAGGCGCCCCTCATAGCAACTGTCTTTAATTCTCCTGCTGTTGCCACTACTTTAGCACTTCATGGTGTTCTTCCAGGGTCTTACCAGCATTATCCCATTTGAGGATTCTATGCTCAGAAGCCCACTCTATGTTCTGTCACTGGTCATCTTTATCCTGGGGTCATTACAAGCTCTATTAACTTTGAGACTTCCCATTGACCCACTAGAAACCCACCTTCTGCCCAAACCAGATACCTAATAGTGTACATGCATAGGGTGAAATTATAAATGTACAGGGTAATTATGGTTTTGTGGAAAGACTTTTGCCTCAGGAAACCTGGCTTTTCATCTATTTCTGTTACCCAGAAGCTGCTGGATCTTAGGTAAACCCTTAAGCCTCTAAGCTTCAAGTGTGCTGCCTGCCCAGCTTTGCCATGCCCAGGGGAATATGAAGACAACAATCAACTCTCACTCTCTTTCACCCGTCTATTTGGATTAATGCATATGAAAATTCACCTCACAGGGATTCAATGTATTCATCAGTAATCCAGTTAGTTGGATTAAATGAATTCATAAATATAAAAACATTTTGCTGAGTGTAAAATGCACTACAGATGGAGTGGATGAGATGTAAGGGTTGGCACATGGTAATCCGTTCCTAATGCATTAAATATATGGCCATCGGTGAGTTTGATGGTTTAAAGTCCCCATAATATGCCCAACTTTCAGAACAATGATCTTCTTATCCAGTGTACTTCTGAATGATTTTCATTATTTTTTTAACGTTTGTTTTATTTTTTGAGAGACAGAAAGACAAAGGGGAGGGCCAGAGAGAGAGAAAGAAGGAGCCATGGAATCTGAAGCAGTCTCCAGGCTTTGAGCTGTCAGCACAGAGACTGATGCAGGGCTTGAACTCATGAACCATGAGATCATGACCTGAGCCAAAGTCAGAAGCTCAACGAACTGAGCCACCCAGGTGCGCCTCATTTTTTTCTTAATAAAATTAGTCTTGTGTACACTGTAACCAATCCAACTAGTAAGAAAACTGAGATTCTACTCACTCAGTTCACTCTCACCTCAAACCCCATAAGGAAAATGCCCAGACATAAGCAGTTACCATTAGTTTGCTCTTTTTAGTTATTACAATAATACTTAACATAATAACAGTTTACTACTTGACAGTGAATCTGACACTGTTGTAAATGCTTTATGTATTAATTCCCTTTGATGCTCACTATAACTCTATGGCTCAACTATTGCTTTTTTCCTGGCTTTATATGTGAGTAAACTGAGTCACGGGGATGGGAAACTATTTGCCCAGTATCACACAGATAAACATAGACACAGGAACTCAGGCAGAGTGTATATGGAGTACCTATAGAACATTCTATTGTATAATGTATCCAGATAAGATTTATAATCTCTTCTAGATTTTTCACTCTCAAAGTGCAAAACAAAAAATTAAGCCACCAGGGACAACCTAGAGCATTTGTGTTTGTCTGTAGCATACATTTCTAGAAGCAGGTATCTGAAACAAATAGTAACATTGACCTGGAGTCCACAAACCACCAGATTCACTGAAAGGACCTGTGATTCTTCTGTGCCTTTTTTTCTCTAATTGCTTTTTAAATCGGAGTGCTGTTTGATAAGGGATGTTACCATATGGTAAACACAATGCTTTGGGAAAAGCTCCTCATATTCCTATAGGGTAATGTCTCCCTTCCCTGGCAGGGGGGAGGAGGCATTCGTTGACCTCTCTGCATGTGCTGCCTGGTACCCTGAGGCTCTGGAAAAATGACTATGAGGCTCTTCACCCTGGCTCAGCCTGAGATCTCCTCTGACAGATTTATTGGCTCTTAAACCTTTACCCAAGCAGAACCTCTAAACCGGTAATATGGTTTCACTCATTTGCACTCCAGGGAGAGAAGGGCGGGAAGTGAAACTCTAAAGACCTAAGTCCACCCCTCCCCTTAGCCCCTGGCAAACTTCTTGGGAAATGGAATTCATTTCTGTACCAGTCAGGTTCTTTTTTTCAACTCGAGTTTTTCTCAGTCCATTGGTATGTAGAAGAACATTGGTGAAAGGAAATTAGCAAGATCATTCAGTCAACAACTACACTTTATTATCTGTTTTGGGGAAGGGACAGAGAGAGAGGGAGGGAGACACAGAATCTGAAGTAGGCTCCAGGCTCCAAGCCATCAACAAAGAGCCTGACATAAGGCTTGAGCCCATGAACCATGAGATCATGACCTGAGCTGAAGTTGGATGCTTAACCGACTGACCCACCCAGGCATCCCTATTATCTATTTTTAAAAGAAAATATTGAATGAGAAACTTTCAGTCTTCCCTAGTTTTGTAGGAAGGGAGGATGGAGAAAATGGCCTCAATTTAAAGAGGAGGGAATTTAGAGCAATAAGGAAAAACATATAAAGAAGATCACTAGTAACATTACCTCTATTTTCCTGATGAGAAAACTACTGCTTAAAGAGGGGTTAAATCACGCAGCCTAACTTACCCAGAAAGGGGTGAAGTCACAGTTCAAACTCTGGTTCCAATTTCAAAGACATGTATTCTCTACTGCACCCATTGGTGGTGATTCTCAAACCTGACTAAGATAACCCTTTCTAATTCCATCTACTTAACATGGACATCCTTCTATGTGCTACAGACACATTTAAAAATGCTGGGGGCGCCTGGGTGGCTCAGTCGGTTAAGCGTCTGACTTCGGCTCAGGTCATGATCTCGCTGTTAGTGAGTTCAAGCCCCACGTCGGGCTCTGTGCTGACAGCTAGTCAGAGCCTGCTTCAGATTCTGTATCTCCCTCTCTCACTGACCCTCCCCTGCTCACGCTGTCTCTCTCTTTCAGAAATAAATAAAATTAAAAAATAAATTTTAAAAAATTAAAATGCTGGCTAAAATATAATGAAACTATTTTACATATAGGCAAGGAAGAATGGGAGAGGCCAAGAAATGGAGAGACAAAACTTCTATGAGCCAAGAATAAAGAAGTATTTCATAACTAATGTGTAAATACATGAGTTGAGGCCAGAACAGAGGCCATCAGACATGGCCAAGGGACTTCACAGGGGTTGGGTTTTTGTACACATTTAGAAGACAAGTGTTGCCCTTAGGCCTAAGAAAGATAAGGATTTGCAACTGAAATTCATACAAAGCGCAAACCCAGAAAGGCCAGCTTCCACTGTAGTAAGGTACTAAAAGCATTATTCCCTTATTAGCGACTGGCAAAATTCTCACTGATCAGATATGTTGGTGGAAAAGAGACCCTACAATAAATGGCAATTTAAAAATCTAGGTTTGGTGTAGAATTCAAATTTTAGACCTTTCTCATAGCAGAGGAATCCCAAGTGGAGATATTACTGTAGGTATAGTAAGTATTTCTGGCCAGTGAAACTCCTGGACTCTCAGAAAAATCACGTGTAAGACTTCTCTGAAGGATTACTACCAGTCATAAAGTACACAAGCATTCCACAGGGACGTTATACCCCAGCTGAATAAATGCTCACCAAGTACAGGTGAAGGAAGCATTCCACAAAATGAGGGAGTCAACAGGTACATGTGCGAAGAATAGCACCAAAAGAACCTGAAGTAAGGTTATAGGTAACTGTTAGTTTAAGTCTATTTGCAATCCCGAATGAGACAGGGACATAAAAACCATCATGAAAGGACAGAACAACAACAGGCAGATATGACAACCCAGTAGAACAACTCAAAATGAAACACTGGAATAAAATTCAACAATGACTAGCTTTGGGAGCAGATTGGCAGAGTTAAAGAGAGAATTGATAACATGGAGGATGTACATCAGGAAGTTACCCTCAGGAAGTTACCCTCAGTAATGATACAGAGACAATGAGGTATGAAATCAAAACAACAGGTTTGGAGATAGCAGTAAATTAGGAGTTTGAACTTAGGTCTCATGGGAATTTCAGGAAGAGAAAATAGGAAGGGGCAATGCTTTCAGTAAAATGGCTATGAATTGTCCCCATCTAAGAAAAGTCCTGAAACCTCACACTGAATCGGCAAAGTCCTGCATACGATGGACAAATCTGGTAGATTCACCGTATGAAGAGCAAAACCCTGAGGCAAACACTAGGCAAAGACCCAGTAGAGAAAACAGATAACATACAAAGGAATGATCATTAGAATAGGAGACATCAGCAAAACAGAGATCAGAAAACAAATCTGTCTGATCATCACAATCACCTAAGAAGCGCATTAACATATAATAATATGGTTTTATCCCAAAGGCTTTGGTAAGTGAGTGGTGAGGAATAGCCATTAAAAAAAATTCTGGGGTGATTAAGTAGGTTTAAGACCCTTTTATCCCTGAGCACCAAATCCATAAGCACACACCTACATTCACCTTATTACACTGATCTCAAGGGTGTGTGAGTTAAACTCCCCTCCCCCCCACAAAACCATGGAGAGGTTTGCTCCAACACCAAGGATAATCTTGAGCTCCCCCCCCCACCCCGAATCTCCAGGAGATTTATGCTAAATGGTGCAAGATGATCTCCAGAACTAGGTGAAAGAGTTAGGGCGAGCATCTCTGACCTTACACTTTCTCACATTCCTAATTCTCTCTCTTCCAGCACATGTATGATGAGATCAGAGGATATGTCACTCTGCATCAGACCTCCATAGTCCTGAAAGCGTGTGTGAAGAGAAGAGCAAACAACCCACACTTGAGAGCATTAGGTGACGTATGATTCCTACCATACTTGATATTACATACCAAAAGACACCTTAAGACACTAACAGCAGAAATAAAGCCTACGTTGCCTTTATGGACATCTGTTCTCAGACTACTGGTTGTTTAACTGCTGTAATAAAGGCTAATTCTACATTAAAGTAATACTAGGGATTATTATTTTCTCTAAACCTTTATACTCAGAGATGTTCATTCCAGCATTATATACATGTAGGTAAAAACCTCAAAGACTCCAGAAGAGATGGAGGGCAGTGAGGTTTTGTCACATTGTTTTAGAAGCATGTAGTAATTTGTTGGCTTTTTGACTTGAACTCCTTATACTTTGCCTCTCCCCTTTCTGTAGAGAATGCTTACATAAATAATAGTATATGCACCTGACAGAACTATGCTGGTAGAAAAGTGATGTTTTGAACAGATAACTCAGAGAAGAGTATGAATGTACCATAAACACGTAAATGTTTAACTTCATTACTGATAAATAAAATTCCATTTTCTTTCATTAGATTAATTTTGTGGGGGGCACTGCTTTTTGCTGTTAGTAGCATAAATTAGTATATACTTCCTGGATAGAAATTTGGGGACATATAGGCAAACTCTTAAAAATTTACACAGACTTTTTTTCTTGCTGACCAATTCTACGTAAAGGGTATATATTTTTAAAAATTGATTAAGCATAAAGTGTTTTTATGAAGAAAATTTGGAAACAACTTTTTCTTTTTTCATTAAAATATTTTTTTCTAATATTTATTTTTGAGGGAGAGAGAGAGAGGGAGACACAGAATCTGAAGCAGGCTTGGAGCTGAGCTGTCAGCAGAGCCTGACACAGGACTCAAACTCACATACTGTGAGATCATGACCTGAGCTGAAATCAGCTACCCAACTGACTGAGCCACCCTGGTGCCCCTGGAAACAACTTAAATGTCCAAAAATAGGAATTATGCCAATAAGATCTGGTGCTATACAATGAATAGTAAAGAAAGATAGTCATAATACATAGGTGATAATTTAAAAGTTGCAAAATTGAAGGTAAAATAAAGCAATAATTTTTATAGTTAAGAACACACAATGTCAAGAAAGAGACACACTAAGAATAGATAATAGACACACCACCTCTGGGTGGTGGGATTGTATGGGTGATTTTTCTTTTTTGTATAGTATTTAAGTTTTGAAATGAAATTCTAATTGTTTTAATAAGGAGAAAATTGTCATAAAATTTTAAGCAATATGAGATAATGGCAATTAGGGCAAAAATGGAGGCCACCTTATGATTACAACTATACAGAAATGTGTAAATGGAAGGAAAGTGGGAATGGGAGGGGAAGAAAAATCTCCCGTAATAGCGGTGTTCTTTGGCCAGGGGTATATGGGGCAAATGTTTTCTACTTTTATTAATTTTTAATACTTTCTACTTTATTACCAATGTTATACTTAGAAGAGCTAGAAGGAAATTGAATCAGGAGTTTTCCCATTATATTTCATTTTAGACACCCTTTTGCCCTATCAAGTAACCATTCTGAGTCCTAACACCAACTTTCTGGGCTCCATCCAGGCCGCCGTATTAGCTAAGTTTGCATAAAATATTCCTACTGAATTTATGATTTCAATCAGAGGAGGCTGGGAGACTTGTCTAGAATCCTCTTCTGAGTGTATCAGGAGGCTGGACAAGATTAGAACCTGTTGGTTTCCAGTCGGTATTCTGTCTGCGTCTCCAGAGGGAGCGGAGAGCAATGAGATCTTGGCACCACTGTCGGAGACCCACGTTCTAGTGCACTTGCTTTCTGGCGTCCATTCCTCACTCCTGTGCTTTGCCTCTCCACTTTCAAGCAGAGGGCTCCTTGCCTGTGCTAGTCTGGATGTCAGCAAAGTGGCCTGCTGGCCCCAAACGCCTTCTGTATGAATTACCGTGTGTGGTTTCTGCACATTGAAACTTGGCTCACAGACACACCCTTCCCCCCACACATAGGACATACTCCATTAGAAGCCATCCCGATTCTTGGTGCGGATACCAGCCAAAACCAGACCTCAAAGAGTCACCTAGTTTCGTCCTGCTAGGATACCACATTTCCTTCCCCTTCTCAGTTTCCGGGCCCTTCTCCAGCCCTGTCTCCACATAGCACCTGAATGAACTGATCTTGGACCTCTATGGCCCTAGAATCTTCTGCCGCTTCCCTATCACATTCAGGATAACATATGTATTCCACAGATGGAAGGCAAGGTCCTTCTTGATGTGTCTTCAACTTACCTATTCAGCTTTCCTCTTCACCGAGCATTTCCAACCTTCCACTATTGCTCTAACTCACAGTCTGTGCACTTGACCCACTTCCTCACTTATCTCTGCTATATCTACATGCTATTCCATAGCCTTCTCCACTTTGTCCTTCCTTCATTATCTTTTCATCCTTCAAAAGTTGAGTGTCATTCTCATTGGGAAGCCTTCCTGACTCTCCTCAGTCCCAGGTGCTCTGGCGCATGACCCCTACATGTGCAGCTCAGCTCTGTCCTTCAGTGGATTGTGAGCTCCTTGCAAACAAGGACTGGGTTTTCCTGTGGTCTCGTGTCTAGCCTACTATCATAGCTTCTAGTGAATAGCAAACACTCAAAAATATATCAAGCATTTCCACTCCTGGTATAATCCCAACAAATGCAAGCCATGTACAAGAATATTCACAGCAGCACTGACGGAGTTAGTCCTAAACCAGAAAGAACCCAAAGGCCTGCTCACCATAGAATGAGTAAGTAAATTACAGCACTTTAAATAAGTAAGTCCTATGCAACAATGAGAAATAATGAACATCGTGAATTCATCTTGCAAACATAATGTTGAGCAAAAGCGTTTACAGAAAGATGAGTAAATGATCTATAACTCCATTTTTGTTTGTTCAAAAGCAGGCCAAAGTCCGTGGTGGTGTTAGAAATCATGTGAGTAGTTACCCTTGAAGGTACAGGGTAACTGACAGCAGCCTCTGGGATTCCAGTAACGCCCTGTTCCTTGATCTGGATGCTGGCTGCATGGACATTTTCACACTGAAAATCCATGCAGGTGTGTGTGTATGATGTGTGCAACTATCTATCTCATACCCTAATAAAAATTTTAATTTAGCAAAGTTCCTTTTGTGCAACAGGTATGGTGCTTCCAGTGAATTACCAGTTTGATTCATGCTCTCTCCCCCACTCAAGATGCTGTCACCTGGCAGAAAGGAAAAAAACATTTTCTAAGTGAAATCTCCTCTTCTACTGGGTCTAGCATTTGCTTTAAGAAACGTGATTCTCATTGATGTCAAGCAGGTATTCATTTGGGTAGTTGGGCTTCTCAACTTGAATTTCGGCAAGCTCAAGTAATTTTGGAACACATCAGGGTATGAATAAATAACCATAATTGGCATTTCACTCTTTGTATCTTCATCCTGTTGTAATTAAGGTTTCTGTCACCAACAGTCACAGGCTTATTGGCCTACACACATCAGTCACACCTTCCATATACTTTATTGATTCACATTTCACTGCTACATTTCAAAATTGGTTTTCTTCTTGGTACAAAGATAAATTATCTAAATCAGTCTTTCTTTCCCCTCCAGATTTTAGAGTCCAGAAAGTCCCTAGACTAGGGGACATGTTTAACAATAGTTTTTCTTCTCTTTCAACAAACACATGAATGTGTAGAAAAGGATCCTGATGACCCTAGATCTTTGAAATGGCCGCGGCCATCTTGGGTGTTCTCTGGGCCCTGCACACGGAAGCCCTTCCCTCCATCCCTGCAAGGGCTCACCGAGTTTCTCTCTCACGTTCTGAAATAAAAGCCTTTCTTTGTGTCTGCACAGATGGGAATTCCGCTACCACCTTCTCATTTCACGTCTCCTGGACTTTTCTTCCTGAGCACTCAACTGCCCAAAATAGAATCATGGTTGTTTGAGTCTGTGTGTAGGAATTCAGTGGGGGAATGGCCACAGTTTCTGTAATTCCCTCTACCGCACCCTGAGGCAGTTTTACTCTTGGCTACAGGGTAGATCAAAGAATCAGAAGAGTGCTCAGAGTGTCTTGCAGAGAAGCCTTTCAGTCTCGTTCAGAGAAAAGCATGGATTCTTCTTCAGGAGGTGGTGGGGGAGGGCTCACCTCATGCCAGGACATTAGTGCCCAAGGAAGACACAAGAGGCACAGAAATCAGGGCCTTTGCATGCTTTGCCACCCAATAGCCCCCTTCACCAATTCTCTACTTTCCTGAGGTCTCTTTCTCACTGGACATCCCCCTCTTCTCTGCCTTTTTAAACTGAGTTTCCAAAAGGATCACCGCCCCTCCCCCCCTTCTCTCTCCCCAGTTGAATTATCTCCATCCTTACAAGCCTAGTTTAAATCCCATCTCCTCTGGGAAGCCTTCCCGGATGACAGGTGATTTCACACTTGTCTCAATTTTTAGAGCCCCTGCTAATATTAACTGAGAACTTATGGGCCAGACTTTATTCTAAGCACTTTACGTATACAGAGTCAGAATCCTCACAGTGATTCTAGGTTTTCTTGTTATTCCCATTGTACAGATGAGGATTCTGAGGCCCATAGTGATATCACAGCTCTCTAATTAGGTGAAAAGCTCCGTTTACCAGCTCTTACTTAGTGACTTGTCCCTTTCACAGCACAAGGATCAGACTCTTGCAGTTGCTAATTGTTCACCTCATACTTATCCGCTTTGCTATGGGCTGAACTGAAGACCATGATAAAAAGATTTTGAAAATCATTTGTACACATCGTATATGCTACCTTTCCATTTCGTTCAACACGGGACTGTGCAACAGAGGAGGCAGGATTGATTAATAATAATAATAAACCACAATAACGAAAACAAGTCCTTATTCGGTAAGCGTTGTGTGCCAGGCACTGTGGTAAGTGATGTACATTCAGTATCTCTCCTAATCCCAGCTCTTCTTCCCCAGAAGGATCAGAGAGAGGTTACAAAAGCTTCCAGTAAAATCAAATAAGTAGATTAAGCAAAGGGAATACAAATGCAGGAAGTCAAACCAAATCCTAAATTCTGTCATCCCCCAAGAACGTATGCCCTAAAGACCCTCCTCTGGAAGGGAGCCACAAATTTGGCTCTAGGCTTTCCACTTTTTGTGACAAAGATGGACCCATAACAATTATAACACCTCCATTGCCTCTGAGATAAAGACCAACCTTGTGTTCAAATGAAGCACACATAAATGTCTCATCAAACCATCTCCTATTACAATTCTCAACACAAGCCAATCTCTTCTCACTAAAACTACGATAGTAATATCCGTCCGAGGAGGTAGCCAAACTGTTGGGTCCAGATATACAGTTTCATTTGATTTAACTTCAGTTATCCAGCAGATGGATGGACTGCACACATTTCAGGAGATTCCCTACCAATGTTATGTCTCACAACTGGGTTCCTTACTATCTGCTCTGGATGATTACCTTTCCACCTTGAACTAAAAGCTGTAGAGGTATTGTGGTATAACCCCTTTGAACATCCGATGGAACCCGTATGCTCTGGGAAACCCAGTCTTATAGGCAACATGGAGCTTTAAAAATGGAATTTTCGGGGCGCCTGGGTGGCTTAGTCGGTTAAGCGTCCGACTTTCGCTTAGGTCATGATCTCGCGGTTCGTGGGTTCTAGCCCCGCGTCAGGCTCTGTGCTGACTGCCAGCTCAGAGCCTGGAGCCTGTTACAGTCTGTGACTCCCTCTCTCTCTGACCCTCCCCTGCTCACGCTGTCTCTCTCTCTCTCTCTCTCCTAGAAATAAATAAAAACATTTTTAAAAAATGGAATTTTCAATGGGAAAAATGAAATTCAAACTCCTTTGTGTGATTTATGATGCTTTTCACAATGCAACCTCAGCCTGCGTTTCCAGACCTGATTTGTTACTTCACTTTAACATCTTCATGCTTCACCCAACTAAACTCCATCAAGCTTCACGAAGACACTCTCTGCACTCACGGAGACCCCAGAGATGCTTCCTCAGCACCATTTCCTATTTCCTTAATCTTCTCTGCCCACTGGGTTTTGGAGGATGTCACCTTTTCTGGGACTTCTCCCAATTCCACCTAAGAATTAATCCTACCCTTTGCTAGATTCCAGTAACATTTTGTTTCTACTAGATCTTAATATCTCCTCTGGTAGCTTCTCTGATTTTTTTTTCCCTGCCACATTGTGAACTCCTCCAGAATAGAAATGTGTCTTATTTATCTTTGTATCCCAGCATTGGGGACATTGTCTGACCTGGATTTATTACATTATATATTTATTGAGTGCATCCTATACAGACAAAGCAAGTTGGGACAGTTCCCATCCTGTGATGTTAGGTTAAAAACAACAACAACAATGCATGAGTTACTCTACAGGTGACCTAAATATGTTCCCATTATTTTCTGAAACCACCCAGATCTGTGGAAATGGATTACTGAATATGGCTTGATATAGAAAAGGGAGGCCCAATATACAGCTAGGGTGAATCACTAACTGATTCTACTGAACTCTATTTCCTAACTTGGTATTTCCCAGATTTGAAAAGATCCAAAGAATGCATGTGGCCACTTATTCCAAGGGTCTTCCCGTGTTTGTGCAACTTCTGTCAAGCCAAAGGACGCTGCAAAAATTATGTTTCCCATGTGGATACATCACTTCACCAGCCAGTCAAACATGCATCCCCCCCTTACAAGTAAAACAGAGCAAATGTCCCAGGGGACCTTGGTGATTTTTACAGCAGAGGTAAGAGAAGGGTCAGGAAAAAAAAAGATATCTGCTCCTCCTTGATTTCCTGACATAAATAGAAAATTTAAGAACAAAGTTAACCTATTTCACTGTCATTCAAAGGACCTATTTAGGTGGAGGCTACAGTAAGTATTGTGTGACTCTGACCTCAGTTCAGTACTTTGAGAGTTTTTAATCAGCCATCCATCACAAAAAGCCATATTATGGACATTTAGGGCCACAGGAGCACTGCCCCAATCTAAGAATATTTCCATAAATTCGGTTACAAATATTTGTGCAATGAAAGCATTCTGAATACAGAAACTGGTACCTGAGAAGTTACTTTGTATCATATTGTTTATAGCTATACATTAACCAACCTACAAAAAAAAAAAGTTTTTGCTTTTTTGGGTATAGACGCAAAGTCAAAGGACACCACTAACTTTTGTTAGGAGATAAGTTATTTTACTTTCTAGATCAGTTTCCACATGATAGAGTTAAGTGCAGGACTTCATAAATTTGGCATTGTTTTTTCTACTGTTCAAAACTTCTTCAAACTTACATCAAGTGTTAATTGTGGGGATGCCCATATGGCTCCATTAGTTAATGTTAAGCGTTTGACTCTTGATTTCCAATCAGGTCATGATGTCACAGTTGTGACATTGAGCCCACATCCGGCTCCAGGTTGGGTGTGGAGCCTGCTTAAGATTCTCTGTCTCCCCCTCCCCAACTCATGAGCACATATGTGCACTCTAAAATAAAGAGTTAATTGTTTGACAGCCTCTGTAGTTGACACTAGAGAAAGAAAGTTCACTAAAATCTTTATCTGCATGTAACATACAGTATCACAGGGAAGATAGACCAGCTATCATTTGAATATATTATGATATAAATTCTTAGATACAGGTGTTCATGAGTGCTCTGGAATATCAGAGGAAAGACCAAGATGAGAGACCACGGAAGGCTTCCCAAAAGTTCTGAGTCTTGGAAGATGAAAAACATGAGAACCATGCACAAGATGGACATGACAGTGCATCTCCTTACAATGAAATGAGAGCAGGAGGAAACAAGGAAGAGACCTGGGATATTCCACAAATTAAGGGATAAGTGAAGGAAGGGGAGACTTTGAAGGGGATCCACCAGGCGAGAATAGTGCCACAGAAGCTTGCTGTGCAAGAGATCACAGAGAGATCTCAAGGAGGCAGTCATTAGTTCACAGTAGCTTGCAGAGAAAAGAGAAGATGGGAGCATTGTCCTCAAGCTGATATGGGCACTAAGAGTATGGGTGGGAGAGTTGACCATGAGTAAGAAGGAGGAGCTCCAGTCTTCCATGACATTGAGGAAAGACCCAAGAAAGGGAGGAGGGGAAGGTAAATATATGAGTGGGAGCACCAGAGATTAATGTAATTCAAAGGCAGATGGCTGTCATTTTTTTAATTCAAACTAGGCAACAAAATATCATCTGCTGATGGTGAGGACGTAGGGACTGGGGAAATGGCTGGAGGGAAAGGTAGTTTGGGAACATCAGAGAAAGAAGGAGAAGACAAGAGTATTACTGAGAGCTGGCTAGAGCACTGGGTTTGAGATGCCTCTGATTCACATGGTTGTGGTTTCCTCCATCTAAAAGCAGATGCCCAGGGAATAATAGCAAGTGTTTACTGAACATTTACTATCTATCAGACACTGATTTTAGTGTCTTTATATTGTATGGTAGACAGTAACAACCTTTCCAAAATGTCAAATCCTAATCCCTGGTACCTGTGCATGTGGTACATTATATATGGCAAAGAGGAGTTAAGGTTGCAGATGAAATTAAGGTTGCTAGTCAACTAACTTTAAAATAAGGAGAGTATGGGGCGCCTGGGTGGCTCAGTTGGTTAAGTGTATGATTGTTGATTTTGGCTCAGACCCTGGAACTCTCTCTCTCTCTCCCTTCTCTCTGACCCTACCCTGCTCCCGTGTGCTCTCTCTCTTAAATATATACATGCATACATACATACATCTTAAACAATAATAAAATAAGGAGAGTATACTGGATTATTTGGGTGAGCCCAATATAGTAAGAGTCCTAATAGGCAGAAAAGGGAAGCACAAGAGAAGGTCACAATGACACAGCGAGAAGGATCGAACCTGCCACGGCTGGCCCTGAAGGGGCAGGAAGGGACCATGAGCCAAAGAATGCAAGTGGTGTCCAGGAGCTAGAAAAAGGAAGGACATGGATATTCTCCTGGAACCTTCCAGAAGGAATCAATCCTGTGAACATCTTGATTTTGGAGCCTTGGGGGAATGTGCCAGACTTCTGACATATGGAAACGTCAGGTAACAAATTTGTATAACTTTATTCTGTAAATTTGTGATAACTTGTTACAGCAGCAGTACGAAACTAAATTGCGTGCATGTGTCTATGGCCATACCACCCTGAACTTGCCCGATCTCATCTAAAATGCATGCATGTTTTATTTGAATCCTCACAGCAGTATTTTACCAGTAGGGAAATTTTGTGAGTTGATGCTGGTTCTTGCCCTGGATGCCATAAGAGAGGTGGGGACGAATATTAAGGAAGGAATGTTGTCATTTTATAAGGCATCTGACTCAAGGAGAGCCTGGTAATATTTTTTTTGGCAAGAAATAATGGAGCACTTCTGAAGGCACAGAGAGTTCAAAAGGGATCCTGATAATGTGGGGTTCTCAGATTCTTCCTTCTAGATGGCCTCATGCCATCCGTATCAGTTTTCTGTTTTACTGTATGAGATTTGGTGAGGCTGTGTATCAAGCCTTCTCTTCAGTTTGACTCACAACTAGGTCCTGAGCCTGATTTTCAGCAACAATCTGCCCTCTGCCAATAGTAGCAGACCGTGTCTTCAAGGCCACGAGAAAGGACATTAGGGTCGCACAATATGCCCTGCATTACACCAAGCCCTGGTTGGTTACATCGAGCCCACCAAATCAACGGCCTTTATAGTTACTAGTGGTAGCACATCTTTCAAGTGTTAGTGAGTTTGCAAATATCAGTATCCCAAGCCATTTGACCCCAGGTAAGCTTCTTAGTAGCTGTGATGTTCGGCAAATCTGGGGATAACCCCACTCTACTTCTCTCCTACTGGGGCCATCTTGTCCAATTAGGACAATATCCAATTCCAGAAGCACCTGCTACATCTTAGAATTAAAATAACTTTACTTCAAAGTCCAGACAAAATGCCACGGAATACAGAAGACACAACTCCTAGAGATGACAATTTGCTTGGGTTTTACAAATTAGATGATAAATGTAGTTAACTCAAAGGTCCCCAACAGCTTCCCACGGTCAGTGAAGCTGAGGAAGATGAACCAGCACTGCCATTACTATGTTATGTTCTACTTTTGTCTTCCTCATTGCGACTCCTCATTTTTTAAGGAATACGGATTTCTCCTTCGGTTTGCCATAATTTATTTTTTTTTCTCATTTTTGCTGTCCTAGAATTTTGTCAGGGCTCATGGATAAATTAAGCGATAAGAAAGAATATAGTAAATCGATGTGTAGCCTTACCACAAATTTTCCAGAGGCCAGGTACAATGGCTCTTATATCCCTTGTCCATCTTCCCCCTCATCTCCCTGTTTGTAAAATAGCAGGACCGGCTTGGGATTTACAGTTAGAAGGCCAAGATATCATGCCCAGGTTGGTTGGTTGGTTGGTGCTTCTGTCTGCCTAAACAGGTGCTCCCTGAGCCCATCTTCTTCACATCTTAAATAGGGATAATCAGAAAACCCAGCTTGTATCATTCTACTCCTCTCACTGCTCATGCTTTTCCCGTCACACTACGTTGAGTTTCTGTAACATGGCAACTCCCTTGCAGGGATTCTGTTCTTGCTTTTCCTCTGTGTAATATACCCTTCCTGCTAATACACTCTCTAAATAGGTGACTTCTCATCTTAGATCTCAGCTTAAATGTTACTTTACTTAAATCCTAGGGTGTCCTTCCTTGACCGTTCTAAGTAGATCACCTCATAAAATTCACCATCCCTGAACACTATTCCCTTGATCACACATATAACATTCTCTCTTTTATTTATGTGTGTATAATATATTCAGCTATAATAACCCTTTAAAATGCTAGCTCAAGGCTTTGCACAGAATACCCTTAATAAACATTTGTTAATTCAACAAACAGGTGAATCTACTTCATTGACCTTGCAGGTATTAATGATGCATTACATGTGGGAAATATTTTAATTATAAAGTATATTTTTCTGTACAAAATACTAGATGCAAATAATAGTTCATAATGTTCAAAAGTATTCCTTATTAGATCATTAGATACTATGCCAAAAATAACAGTAAATCTATGAACTATACAGATTTTTTATTGTACAGGATTTTAAATGCTCTCATCTATAATTCTTGCAATGTTTTCTGGAAGTGTGCCAGTTATTTTATCCTAAATAAATGGATTATGTGTGAAATTTGAGCTGGGAAAGAATGACACATTTTGAGGGCTCTAAATGTGTAAATGATTACATATTAAGTGAGGGATTGCTTTCTCTTTTGCCCAACAGCCAAACTGTGTAAATTCCTTTGATGCTGGACTTGAGGGAGAAGGAAATAAATATACCTCTGAAATGGCAGTCACAGAAGTGCCCCTCAGCTCTGAGTTCTGCCTTAATTGAGCATTGGGTATGCATGAGAATAAGCTACTTGCCAATGTCACATGATTTATATCCATAATCAGAAAAATATGAAGCTTAAAGTTCAGGTGCAGATTGACATTCTCTAGCCTGCACAAAGTGGATCATGACCTTTCAAAGCCATGAGCAATCGCTCAATGTCCATTTCTTCTCAGCCACCTGGAACATCACATCAAGAAGCATCTTTGGAAAGCTAAGATTTTTGAATTGCAAAGTGATACCCAAATCATCCAGCTATTAAGCATAGAGCTGGGCAAGGAGAAATTAATCAAGCAGTGTGTTTTTAAAAGAGAAATGTGGCTTCCATCTTTTATACATAAGGTGAAGCAAACAAGTTGAAAGCTTTTTTTCCCCAGTAACAAAATCCTTTGTGACTCTGATCCTTTGAACAGTTTAATGATAGTAAGTCGTAGAGTTAACATTGGAAATACACAGAACAGGCATGCTGGCCCCTGAGTGCGTGACATTTCTAGGATTAGTCGCAAGTCCACATACATGCGACGGTGTGCTGGATCTCACAGGCACAGTGAGATCCTCTCGTCCTTTATTTAATGGTTTTTCCAAACTGCAGCTTCCTAGATTATTTCCATAGGAATGTAAAAAAACAGATTATAATTCAAGGACTCAATAACTGGCTGGATGCCCTTGGAGTCTCATGACATTCATTTCACATAGGTCCAGACAGAAAAGAACACTACTGGCTGTCATATTTTCAGTACCTGCAACATACTAGGATCTATTACATCAGTCAGCCCTCCCTCTAACACCATGATAGGATTTTTTAAAATGTTGGCTACAAGGAAACTGAAACAAATCATCAACAATCACAAACTAATAAGTACCAGAGTACGCACACAAACCTCTCTCCAATAGGCCCCAAGGCTCATGCTCTTTCCACTACACTATCTGTTCCTCGCTTGATCTCAACTGGATGTCAACCTATTCTTCTCATCAGCGTCATGGCCAGTGTTTGCTGGGAGGGCAGATTGGGTCAGTGGCCTCCAAAGAATGTTCCCTGTTTTTTCATTTCAATTCAGCTCCCTGCAGACTTTCCTCTCTGGCTCAGAGCAGTATTTATTAACCTTGCCAGTCAAGGTTGCAGTGTCTTTAGGAAAAGCTCAACTGAGTTTGCTCCCATCAATGCCGACTGTCAGGAGCAGAAGTCAATTTTCCCCCGAACACCATACCCTGGAACGTTCTGTGGTAGGAGCTCTCATCAGCAGGCAGTTCTCAGAAATGATATCTCTCAGTAGTGGCTCTAAATTGCCTCCTCGCCATCCTTTGCCTTTATTCCTAACAGTGGAACCCCTCGGCAGCCAATAATCCTTCTAACTACTATTGACAAACCATCAGCATAGTCCTTTACAGGTCTTCCGGTCTCACGTAGCTTTGGCTACCAATAGGCGATTATGAATAAAGCCACACAGATCTTTGGAGAAAATTGTAACAATTCCTATGCAAATTTCCACTCCAGTTCATACTTTTGTCTGCCCCCTCAGCCCTGTTCTACTTTGCTTGAGGCCAGGAAGTACTCACTCTTCTCTGCATCTACAAACGAGACTACTCTCCAAGGAGACAGGAATAAGGAACCATTTACTCTTTTCTGGAAGTACCTGGATTCAGGTTATACAAAGATGTAATGGTATAAAAATCTCCAACTCTTCCTTTCTTGGGGTACAGAAGCATCTAAACAAAGCAAGACCACAGTAGAGTCCAAGAAATACCTTAGTAATTCCAGGTAGATTAATCAAATACAATACTATTAGAAACCAAATCTAAAGCAAGCCACATATGGAACATTTTTCTTTCTCATCTGCTTTCAGTGATAGTATGATCTCTCTTAACATGAAAGAAAGCTTTATCTGATTGAATGGTTTCTCTGGCTATCAAATGATTTCTCTCCTGCCTTTTACTGTTTATTTTCTAGGCTACAGATAAATCTGTTCAATAACCACCTTTCCTTGTCTTACTGCAATGTGGTTCCATTTATCAAAACTCTAGTATTTGATTCTAATGTAGGCCATTCCAATGACCTTTGAAAGTCCTCATTTTCCTTGCCCTCTTGTTAGAACTTTCCAGGAGAGCAACTAAGAGCTGCTCCCCAAAATCCAGTACTAATTTGCTAGTCATATAAGGGAGCCATCTTGGAAGAAAATCCTCCAGCCCTCAGTTCATCACCGGCAACCACCAACTACTCCCAGCTAACACTGCATGAAACAGAGACGAGACTTACTCCACTGAGCCCTGCCCAAATTAAAGATTTATGAGGAAAAAAATGTATTGCTATGTTAAGCCCATTTTAAGTCAAACATAGGACTTCAATCCTAAAGCGCTAGACCCTCCTCTGAACCCTTCTATAGCCATCTATTATTGAACTATGCTGTATTGTGTTACAAGTTTTTTTTTTTTTTTTACCATGTTTAGATATTACCCTCTTGGAGACAGGTATCTTGTACTACATTTGTTGAGTTCTCTATGCATACACTCACAGTGACATTTAAAAAATTTTTTTAATGTTTTATTTCTAGGAGAGAGAGAGAGACAGCATGAGCAGGGGAGGGTCAGAGAGAGAGGGAGTCACAGACTCTGAAACAGGCTCCAGGCTCTGAGCTGGCAGTCAGCACAGAGCCCGATGTGGGGCCGAACTCACAAACCGCGAGATCATGACCTAAGCGAAAGTCGGACGCTCAACCGACTAAACCACCCAGGCGCCCCTCACAGTGACATTTTAGACAGTAGATACTCTATAAATATATCCTTGTTAATTAAAGCAAAAACTATGTGTTCTATGAGATAAAATAGCTTCTTATTCGGTCAGCTCTGCAAACATGAGAGATGAAGCAGAGAAGACATACTGGAACCCACCCAGACTCTGTGTAGATAAGTACACCGACATTTAAGATACTAAAATATTTGTATCATAGAAAATGCATATAACCGCCCATTCTTCAATCTTGTCAAGTGCATATTTAATGCTCTTTTTGAATTTGGTATCCAAATCTTGGAATTTATTTAAAAAGTCAACCTCCATGAGAGCCTTATCACTCAACATATTGTTTTATTAATGAATTACAACAGAAATGAATCAAGTTTGCATGAGCTACAAATAATCTAATAATCGCCACTAATAGACAAATTAATTAGACTTCAGTTTTCTTCTCTTTGTTTTTACTACTTTGTTTACTTTACCCTAATACATTTCATCTAAAGATCGTTAGAGAGACATAACGGCAGTATCAAGGGTTCTGCAGACTCGCTTCCTAACAAAACAACCTTAACTAGTAAAAATGAAAACCCCAACAAGTGTTTCAGATCTCCATGCAATGCCTTAAAGAGTACAGTAAATGAAGAAACATTTCTTCAACAAAATGTAAGAAATCTTGGTAAGAACACGAAGAGACTGTGCTGCTGGATTCATGACCTACGCCATCCTTCGCCTTTCCCTCCACCCCAGCTCAGCATGCTTGAAGTTCTGTTCCAGAGAGGGAATCCCTCTTCCCCAAGCTACCAGTCAAGTACTGTATCTCCCTGGGATGGACAAGCACCAACATTTCTCCTCCTCTCCAGCTGCCTGTTGCGGAAGCAAATTTCTAGGCAATGGTGACCAAGAGGTCAGGTGCCGCCTTCCTCCCACAGGCCTCACTTAGTCCCACTCGTTCTAGTCCAGGCAAAGATGGCTGATAATACTGGAGCCAATCACCATCACCACAGTTTTCTCCTACAGAGGGTATTCCGCCCTGGGAGAGGCAAGCTGGGGAGACCAGAGGCTACGGCTCCCACCCAGTGCCTTGCTCCTTAGAGGAAAAATGGTACTCTAAGAGAAGTGGGTCATTGTCCCCGCTCTTATATCCAAAGCAGTTTAACTCTGTGATTTTTGCATAGAGAGAGGCAAAAAGATGAAAAGATATGTATAAGCGCTTACCAGACCAATTAAACTTATTTGGAATAGAAAGTGGGTAAGTTTAATCCTAAGAGATTCTCAAAGAACAATGAAGATTTTGGTGTAGACAATTAAGAGGAGGTTGATAGCTCTAGGAAAGCAACAAGGAAAAACTGTAAACGAGCTAGATTACCAGAGAGAATCAGGTAAAGAGATAACTGCTAAGATGAGTCCTTCTAGAGTCAGGAAAAAAACCTCCAAGACTAGCTCTTTAAAAGGGCCCAAATGTACTTGGATCAGACTGGGGAGCACTGTATGTATTAGGACATGATAAAAAACCATAGAGAAATCAGCCAGCAGTAAGTGGAACCTACCTAAGCTGAGTGTGATACCAACAGACAAAGGATCTAGAGAGATCAGGAAAATAGCCTGCTGAAGAGAACCCTGCTAAAACTGGTCATCCAAAGGTGACGTGCCCATACCCAAAGCTTCAAGTTCTCAAGAATTCCATCAGAGGCCTCATGCTGCATGGAAAATAGATTTCACTAAAGTACTCCAGCCAAGCTACTAACCAAATCAGCAAATAACAACAAATCTGAGAGACGAGAAATCAATATCCAGAGTTGCCACAATATATTATCACAAATGTTCAATTTTCAGTAACAACAAAAAAATTATGAGACATGCAAAGATGCAGGACAGTGTGACCAAGACAGGGGGTAGAGGCAAGCAGGCAACAAAAATCGCCTCTAAAAGGGCCCAGATGTCAGACCTAAAACAAGTTTACAGCAGCCACTATACTATGTTTAAAGAACTAATGGAAACCATGCTTTCAAAAGTAAGGAAGGCATGATCATAATGTCTCATCAAATTAGGAAGAATAATAGAGACAGAAATTATCAAAATAAACCAAATGGAAATTCTGGAGTTGAAAAATCAACTAGAATAAAACATTTACTAAAAAGACTCAAAAGCAGATTTGAACTGGTAGAAGAAATAATCAAAGATCTTGAAGACAGATTGATACAGGTTACACAGTCCAAGGAACAGTGATACTGAATAGTACCTTAGAGAAATGTAGGACATCATTAAGAGCTGCAATAAATGCGTGATGAGATTAGGAAAATGACAGAAAGAGAGTAAAAAACTTAATTAAAAAATGGCTAAAAGCTCCCAAATTTTATTTAAAAAAAAAAGTCATCTAGACATCCAAGAAACTCAACATATTTCAAGAAGGATAAATGCAAAAAGATACACCACCAGACACTTCATAACTAAAATGGCAAAAGACAAAGAGAAAAATGTTGAAAGCAGTGAGAAAAAGAACTCATCAAGGATAAGAGAACCCCAAAAGATTAACAGCTGACTTCCTATTAGAAACAAGACTGGAAGACAGTGGGATGATGTATTTAAAGTGCTGAAATTTCAAAAATAGGCCAACCAAGAAACTTACATCCAGAAAAACAATGTTTCAAAGACGAAAGCAAAATCAAGACCTTCCCAGATAAATGAAACTGAGAGAATTTGTTACTATCACAATATCTTACAAGAAATACTAAGGGAAGTTCAGGCTGAAACCAAGTGACCACAGACAGTTATATAAATCTATGTGGAAAAAAAAAAAAAAGAGCACTGATAGAGATAACAGCCTAATTATAAAACACAATATAAATGCATATTTCTTCTTCTTTCCCTTAGCCTCTTTAAAAAGCAGCTGTGTCAAGGTGCCTGGTTGGCTTAGTCAGTAGAGCATGTGACTCTTTATCTTGGGGTTCTAAGTTCAAGGTGCATGTTGGGTGTGGAGATTACTTAAAAATAAAATATTAGGGGCGCCTGTGTGGCTTAGTCGGTTAAGCGTCCAGCTTTCACTTAGGTCATGATCTCGCGGTTCGTGGTTCGAACCCGCGTCGGGCTCTGTGCTGACTGCCAGTTCAGAGCCTGGAGCTTATTTCAGAGCCTGTATCTCCCTCTCTCTCTGACCCTCCCCTGCTCACACTGTCTCTCTCTCTCTCTCTCCTAAAAATAAATAAAAGTATTAAAAATAATAATAAAAAAATAAAATATTAATAAAAATAAGGTAGGAAAATGTAGTTGTGTCAAACATAAGCATATAATTGTATTTGGGGGTCTATAATATAGAAATGCAATCTATTTGATAATAGTGAAAAGAAGGTGGGAGTAAAGCTATAATGTAGTAAGGAAATGACACCATATACTAACTAAAAGCAGGAGTAACAAATGAAGAGAACCAGATATGACAAATCAGTTGATAAAAGAAACTCTACAAATAGTACTTGCTCTCCTTTCTTCTCTCAGCTTCTTAAAAAGACATCAATTATATAAATTAATCATTACAACATGTGTATGTATTTTGGGGTTTGTTCCATAAATGTGGTATGTCTAACACTAGCACAAAAATGGGGCAGAAACAACAGAGCTATAGAGGAGCATCATTTCTGTATTTCACTAGAAGTCAACATAAACCTGATGTAGAATCTGAAAATTAAGATACTGATGGTAAGTCTTAGAGCAACCAATAAGAAAATAACTCAAAAATACATATAGTGTAATGTCACACTAGAAAAAAAAATCATGAATGCAAAAGAAAGAAGTAAAAGAATAGAGGAGAAAAATATTGTGGACTGAATTATGCCCCCCCAAATTCATATGGTGAAGTCCTAATCCCCAATACCTCAGAATGTTACTTTATTTGGAGGCAGGGCCATTACAGAGGGAATACAGCTAAAATGAGGTCATCAGGGTGAGCCTTAATCCAATATAACTACTATCCTTATAACCATGAGAGACTCTTGAAGCTGAGAACAAACTGAGGACTGATGGGTGTTGGGGGGATGGGCATGGGGGAGGGCACTTGTGGGGATGAGCATTGGGTGTTGTATGGAAACCAACTTGACAATAAACTATTTAAAAAAAAAAAGAGGAGGGAAAATTGGACACACACACAGAGATGGAAGATGATGTGAGTAGATACAGGGCGAAGATGGCTATGTTAAAGCCAAGGAGAGAGAGCTGGAATGGACCCTTTCCTCACAGCTCTCAGAAGGAAACAACCCTGTTGATAACTTGATCTCAGAACTTCAGGCCTCCATTTATGAGACAACAAGTTTTTGTTGTTTAAGCCCTCCAGTTTGTGGTACTTTGTTATGACTGCCTTAGAAAACTAATGTCTATAAAGAAAACAAAAAGTAAAATGGCAGATAGAAATCTAACTCTATCAATAGTGACATTAAGTGTAAATGGATTAAACATTTCAGTCAAAAAGCAGAGCCTGTCCAACTGAATAAAAAGACAAGACCCTATTATATCCTATCTATAGGAGATACCTTTTAGATTCAAAGATACAAATAAGTTGTAAGTAAAATGATGAAAAAAAAAGGGTATGTATCACCAACAGTAACCGTAAGAAAGCTGGAGTGGCTATAGTACTATCAGTCAAAAGAGGCTTTAAAACAAAAAATGTTAATAAAGATAAAGAGAGACACTTATTACAGGAGTCAACCCATCAAGAAGGATACAGCAATTACAAACATATGTGCACCTAAAAACAAAGCCTAAAACACATGAAGCAAAAGCTAACAGAAATGAAGAGAGAAACTGAAAATCAACAATGGTTAGAGACTTTAATACTTCAATTTCAATACTGAATAAACCAAATAGGCAGAAGATGAACAAAAACAAGAGTTGAACAACACTGTAAATCAGTTAGACCTAACAGAGACTCTATCTACCAATAATATTATATGTCTTTGTTTCACAAGTGCACATGAGACAATCCCCCTGAATATATTAAGCAATAAAACAAGCCTTGATAAATTTAAGAGGATTGAAATTATAGATATCATCGCCACAATATAGTCAACTTAGAAGTCAATAACAGAAAGAAATTTGGGGAATTCAGAAATGTGTTGATATTAAAAAACACACTCTTAAATATCTAATAGGTCAAAGAAGAAACCACAAGGGACATCACATGATACTTTGAAATGGATAAAAATTAAAACACAATATAGAAAAACATATAGGATGTGGCTAAAATAGCGCAGAGAGGGAAATTTATAGCCTATGTTAAAAAATTAATCAATAACCTAGCATTCCACTTCAAGACACTAGACAAAGAATATGCACAAACTTTAAAACAAGCAAAAATAGAAAAATAATAAAGATTACAGTGCAATCAATAAAATGGAAAATAGAAAAACAGATAACTTCACTAAAGAATTCTACCAAACATTTAAAAGGTATCAATATCAGGGCACCTGTGTGGCTCAGTCGGTTGAGCGTCCGGCTTCGGCCCAGGTCATGATCTCATGGTTCGTGGGTTTGAGCCCCACATTGGGTTCTGTGCTGACAGCTCCGAGCCTGGAGCCTATCTTTGAATTCTGTGTCTCCCTCTCTCTCTCTGGCCCTCCCCTGCTCACTCTGCCTCTCTCTCTCTCAAAAATAAATTTAAAAATACATTGGAAAAAAATTTTAATAAATAAAATTTATTATGGGGCCACCTAGCTGGTTTGGTTAGTACAGCATGCCACTCTTGATCTGGAGGTCATGAGTTCAAGCCCCACATTGGATGTGGATCCTATTTAAAAAATAAAATTGATTATGATTATACAATTTGGTGAATATACTAAAAATCATTGAATTCGGTACTTTAAAGAGAGGTAAATTGTATGGTTATATGAATTATATCTCAGTAAAGCTATTATACGTAAAAGATCATTGTAACATGTTTAACTTCTATAAATATGTTCATTCTTGATTTTATGTGATTAAAATATCCCAGAAACAAGCTTACAATTCCCTACTGCTTTGTGCTTCTCTGAAAAGGTGGTTCTGGACGTACAGACTGTTTTTAGTCTTAAGCAATAGTATTTCTTTGGATGAAGAGTTAAAGTCAGAATGTGGCAAATCTTCTCCCTTCTCTGTCTTTCTGGTAAAATGGGGACTAGCTCAGGGCATGGCCACTACAAGTGGTCAAATAAGTGATCACTGAATTTTAGAGCAAAAAGGGGGTCTAGTGACCAGCTAAGAAGCATCCCATGAACAAATTTTTATCTTACTATAGATTTTGCCAAAGCCAATGCTGAGATAAGGGGTTGGGTTTAGGTAGTTTACTTAAGTAGTATTTCCAGGAAGAACTAGTAAGTGGAGAAAGACACAAAAGGAAGAAAAACCAATAAAAGATATGATGAAACATGAGTTGCCTAAAGTGGGCAATTGGGGCTCAATCCCACTAGGGACACTCTGTGAAGATAGGTACAAGACGCCTCAAAAGTGCCCCACAGTAGTATAGGGAGACTGAGGCATATATATCCACCAGCTCACATGACCTCTTATTTGGGGACTGGTCTGAAGGAGTTAACTCTCCCACACTTCTGGGCTGAGTCTGCCTGCTCTAGTAGACGTTTCTGCTGAAGAAATCCTTCAGGCTTAGAAAATGGAAAGGCAGATGCTTGAGGGTAAAGTCTTCAGTTTTCTGGAACTTTCTACAGGTACATGTGAGCCTAGGTGGGCTGTGGAGTTGAGAGGTGGAAAAACAACATCAACTATAGTCTCCTGTGACAAAGGACACATTAAGAAGGATGGGATTTCTACCAATGCTCTGGCTCAAAAGGGAACTCCAACTCACCCTTCCTGCCCCATCTTGATTAAGAGATGAATTTCCCTTCAGTTTCATCACCCCAAGAAAGTGACAAAGTCCTTTCTTGATCTGTGGGGCTAATGAGCATCTAGGACCTCCACTGATGGCTTGTCTACAGGAAATGGGTCCATGCGGGACAGTGGAGGGATCTAGACAGTCTCACAGGCAGCAACAAACCTCACTTCCATCCAGGGGCTCCACTGTCCTGAAGTTAGTCCATAATGAGAGAAAAGGGACATTTACATGCAGAACCAACTTCCTCATAGCTTCTCAGCACATGAAAGATAACCTACCTTCTTACCAAGGTTCTCAATTTCTCCTTCTTTTCACCTTATTGAGGCTTAGTTACTGAGAGAACTCATCCTTCTGACTTCAGTCCAAGCCTCTGTAGTATAGCCCCACTGATTCGTGGTAAAACATTAATTTTGGAAATTACTAACGTAAATTCCACCTCTCAAGGTTAGAAAAAGTCGATATAAAGAAAGCCAAACAAGGTTCCTTACCAAAGGATTTCCCAGATCCTTCAGTGTGCCTGTGAGCCTTGACTATCCTCCAGAACAAGTTTCAAGTTTGCAGTATTTCTTAAAACTATTCTCCCAGAAAAGATTTTCCCATAGAATTTCATGGAAATAGTGTTGTACAGAACACATTTCGAGCAACACTGATGTAGCCCAGTCCATTTGTTTTACTGATGAAAAAACTGGACTCCAGGGAGGCAAAGTGAGTTGCACAAGTCATGCTAGAAGTTGCCGATGGAGCCACAACATAAACCCACAATTTCCATCTCTCAGCTAGCTGCCCTCTTCTCAGTGACAGTACAATGAATGGGTTGTGGCTTCAACTGTGATGGAAAGCTTGTGAGTTGTCCTTTCCCTGTTGTTTATGTCTTAGAGGAGTGTCATCCTCCATCAATATCTGAACCAGAGAAATGCTGTCAATTCTATGTGTCATTCCTATGATCAGCAACTGTCAACTAGCAGAAGCTAAATGTGACAAGTTCTCACTAAGGATGTATAAATGAGGTTTTTAAGCAGCAAGGATACTTTCTCCCCTCTACTAGATGAATGCTAAGAACACCGGGACCCTAGAGAATGGCAAAGCCATACAATAGGAAGAGGTATGCTTTTTTGAGCCTGCATGTGGAGGGAAGCCACTGGCTTACCTGCAGAGTCCCACATGAGCAAGAAAGAAACTTTTGGTGATAAACCACTCAAAGTCCTGAGTTTGATACAGCAGTTTACATACCCTAGTTAATACACTGAATAGTGAATACACTATTATATATATATATATTTATATATATACACACACACATGCACATATACACATATATGTATGCCATATATGTGTATATTTGCCACACACACACACACACATATATATATATGACAAAAGAAGAGATGAAGGATGTCAAAATGCATGGGAGGGTGGATGGAGAAATTTGGAGACACAAAGCCATTCCATCTCAATTAGAAAGAACCTAACACAAAACAGATCAGCCCTTATTTTCAGGGACCTAGTGCCTGGCACAGACATAGCCACTCTGAGTTGTGCCCTCCTTCACCACACCTTCATTCAATCTTGATCACTTCACCTCACTAAACGCTCTTCATATTATCATCCACTTTTCCCCACCCCCATTGCCAGAACTCCAGGCTGAGTCACCTTCATCTTTTGGCTGGATTACTCCAAATATTCTCTAAGGGATCTTCTGTATGCTGTCCTTCTCCCGTGCCCCTTATTAAACCATTTTCCATGTTATGTTAAGAATCACTTCAAAACACACAAATCACATGACCATCTACTTTCTACCTGCCCACAGCCCCCCACCCCAACCCCGGCCTGCCACAGCTTGAATCCCTTCAGTTAATTCCCAATGTGATTGCAATGAGGTTGGCCCTCCTTTTCAGCTCTCACCAGTCCTAAGTTTGGACCCTGTTCCCCAGCCATTCGGAACCTCCTTTGGCTCCTTGGTTGAGTCTTGCCTCTCTTGCCTCTAAGCCATCATATAGGATGTTCCCATGTCGTGAAATGCAGTTCCTTTCTGTCCTTCCCAACTAAGTTCTCATCTTCTCCTTTACAAGAGTTTGACTCTAACTCAACTGAGCTGTCACCTTTTTGGGAAGGCTTCATTAATAATCTCAGACTGTGTTAGCTTTTTTATTTTCCACTTGTCCTTAGTACCCTGCTCATGCCCCAACACAACGTTCATGCTCTAACTGTATGCCTATTAATATGTTAGTCTGGAGGGCACAATCAACACCTCAGTCACCATTGGATCTGACCACTGCCTGGGGGCTTGGAGCAAAGCAGGTGCTCACAAATTATTTCCTTTAGAGATGGATGAGGGGAGTGGATGGTTGGAAGGGATGCCCATTTTGTATGAGCCGAAGAAAAGCTTTACTTAAGGCAGTAGGCAGTGTTGCTTAACTATTGGTGAATATAGGATTGCATTTTTTTCCTATTCATTCTCCTCCATGAAATGTCTTTTAATGTAGGATATTCTGAAGTTGCCATGTTTGCCTGTTTTCAAGGATTTGATTAATTGGCTTTGTTGATTTATTAATGTTAGTGGAGAACCCAGCATATCTCATTCTCTGCCAGCCAGGACTACAAAGAAATCTGGCTGGTTGGTCACAAGGAACGAAGCATGCATAGGGTTAAGATCTTGGCTCTGAACTCAGAATGTCTGTGTTAAGTCCTGCCATAAGACTTACCATAGCCAGATGACCTCGGGCAATGCAATAATGTTTCTACAATCCTCAGCAGAGTGTCTGGTATGTATTAAGAGCTTAACAGCGGGTAGCAATGGTTACTAATGTTGTATTTGCTACAGAAACTAGTATTAATTTTATCATTATTCTGCCCTACTATTGTCCTTAGATCAAGACGGGGACATCAGTGGGGGGTGGGAGGCTGTACACTGTGTGCAGGAAAAGTAACCAACCAAGACCAGCCCCATGAGATCATCACGGAAGACCTAATTCTCCTCACTGGACTGACAAGAAAAGGCACAGTCAGCAGGTCGAGGAGACCTGCTCCTAGTCACGTAGCCAGTCAGGGCAGGGCTGAGACTCAAACCAGAACTCCCGATTCCAAAGCCAGTTCTCTTTCCACCACACTGCACTGCCTGTGGGCATGAGCCTTTCCAGGTCCTACAGGCTTCCAAATTTCTAAGATCAAACAGGAATTCAGATTCCAAATTAGCACACCATGACTCACTCTTCCCCTCTTTCCATTCCTAGGTGCTTGAGATTGTGGGCTTCCAGAGGATTCTACCCAGACTGGAGCCCTCGTGGATGTGGGTCCTCTGCTCAGGGTCCCCTCTGTCAAGAGGACAGAATGGCTTCCACAGAGACCACAGTGTCCTTTTATGTAACATAACTGCATCATCTCCGGTGGGACCAGGTGGGAATGCCAGCTACCCCCTGCACTCCAAAAGCCAGAGACGTTGGGTAGATGTAGATCACTGAGACTGCTGCCACTTGAATGAACATTAGGGTATGCTCAGTCTCTGAAGTCTGGCAGTGCAAACTGCCAAAGCAGATAATACACAAAGTCCTTGGAAAGTCCTAGATTGTCCAAGCTTGATAGGACTTGGGGCCTTATCCTCATCGGGACTACTTATTTTGTAGAGAAAATCTGGGCATAGAAAAGGGCAGGAACAAATACCCAAGCTTTGGTGGTGGAGGTGGTGGGGTGTTCTGAGTTTCATTCCAGCGTCCATTTCATCACACCAATATACGTTTTTCTGAAGCATCGCTGTAATGGGATGGCACTTATGAAGACTGCCTGCCTCAGATTACAAACTTGCTTAGGGCATTTACCATCACTGTGTTGAGCCATTTTGACTTAGGTCCTCTTTAGTGATCTGGAACACCTTCTTGGGATGGGATGATTGTTGGGTGGCGGGGGGAGTGTCTTAGTCCGGGGAATGTGTGTAACAGGAACCCTAAGAGAGGCCAAATAGACATGCCCAAATTGTGTGGATGATTCTAGTGGTGTCAAGAATGTTGCTCATTACTGGTTTTCAGTATAGAGAGAAATGCTCTGGGAAGATGAGACATTCATTAGGATCTGTGAGTCAAGCCAAAAGGCTAGATCAGGGATGTGGCCACCAGCCATCCAGTTGCCACAGGTAGCTCTTGAATGGGATTAGAGAATCCCCAAGCGCCTACCTTACCCATAGTCTAGTGCTCTCCATAGGTGGGAGGGAAATTTTAATTTTTTTTAATGTTTTATTTTTGAGAGAGAGAAAGAGACAGAATACATCTGGGGGAGGGGTAGAGAGAGGGAGAGACACAGAATCCAAAGCAGGCTCCAGGCTCTGAGCTGTCAGCACACAACCCAATGCAGGAGTTGAACCCAAGGACTGTGAGATCCTATCCCAAGCTGAAGTTGGATGCTTAATCGACTCAGCCACCCAGGTGCCCCTGGGAGGGAAATTTTAAAGGGACCAACCTGTGTTCATTAGTTCCTGGAAACTCTGATGTCTTCAAGATCCTATAGAAACTCACAGGAGGTCCCTGTGATTTGCTCCAATCAGACAGGCAGACACAGGACATCAGATAAGTCCTCTGTTCTTCACAGTGTCCCAGTCACAAATCAGGGACAGCAACTTTCTATACAATGGCAGTGCCATGCCAGAGTGCTAAAGGACATCTGTCCAGAGCAGACAACCATTCCTAACAATGGAGAGCTGAAAGCAGATCTGAAGGGGAAAATCTCTATCTCCTAATTCCATCCCATCTCTAAGTCAGGAGGAGACAGCATTTTTTTTTTTAGTCTTAAACCTTCATTATCCTTTTTGGTACGGGTGCATGGAAGAGTCTGAATAAACATCTGACAAGTGACGAGGTAAATAAATGAACGAGGGAAAGAATAAAGTGAGTGTTTGAGTTAATGAATAAATGAACAAACTGCCCAGGCAGAGAATGACTGTGGAGATACACAACTGCAAAGCCTTCATAATGCATGCATACATTTGCATGATTCTATGCTGGAGAAATAAGTTTATCTGTTTATATAATTCCTATCGGTACCGTATTTCTTCTTCTTTACTCTCCTGAACTGTGTATAACAAGAAACCTTTAACTATTTTGTTCTCTGAACATTTGGACAGAATTAAAATAACGTTTGGTGTTGGTTCTTTTATGTCGCTAACCAGCCGAACATTTGTTCCCCATCCAGAGCCCAAAATGAGCCAGTTTTCTCTTAAACTCTCTCTCGTCTTGCCTGTTGCCACCACCTGGCCTGGTCACCGCAGCATTCTTTAACACCCCAGTAGGGAAAAGGCAGACTGGAGGCAGACAGCCCTGGGCCCTGGAGTCCTAAGTCCACCATCTGATGAAGTGGTCTTGGGCAGGTTACCAATCTCTGGGGCATAATGGAACGTGCACTGTGAATACCATTATAAGTAGTCATGCAAGGAGAGCACACTGTAGCATGTCTAGCACATGATGAAAGCTCAATAAAATTTAGTTACTGTTGTATTATATTGTATTGATAGATGGGATTCTATTAGGTTACGTTACATCATATTGCATGTCCTACCATATTGCATTTATCGCGCTGCCTGGTGTTGTATACTATCGTATCACATATAGCACTAGGACATTTACAGCGCCTTGCAGAGCCAGTGCCTCTGGGTCTGTTGGCGCAAGTCACACCCTTCAAAAATATCTCCTCTAAGCACTTGTTGACTTCCCTCCCCAGACTCAAGACCACTCCTTCCTTCCCTGTTATGTACATCTAGGAAGTAGACCGCAGGGATCCTCACGAAGATCATCTATTTATCCTTCCTCTCAGACTTTTCAGCGAGATCTGTGGCCGGGCGAATCCTGGCTGTCCTGCAAGGCTTTCTCCGTCTTCCCACTCAGAAGTCACTGGGGTTCAGAATCCTGAAGGGAGCTCTGTGTCTGCGGAAGACAATCTGCTTCGATCTCCTCTGTTGACCTGACTTTCACCCTTCCCCTCTGGCATTCCAAGCTCCCACTCACATGAACAAGCTGCATTTTTAAGAGTTGGTGGAGACTGTGAAAGGCTGAGGTTAGGAGAGCTCAAGAATGGGGCCTAAGCTGGGTCTGACAGCGCTCAGGCCGGGCCAGTGGCCGATGTCCATGAAGGGCCAGGGTTGCCAGTAGCGTAGGACCGTTGGCCTTACTCTGGGGAAGGGATTTAGCTGAAGACAGGGCATCAAATGAGAGAAAATAGGCATGCTGACCTGGCACAACCCTAAGGTTAAGCTAGGGGCACACACAGTTGGTTAGTTTCTCTTCTATCTTCTTTAGGTCATGAAATCCCCATTTCTAAGGGGTGGAAACATGCTCAAGGAAGAGGGAAACTTTCCTGCACCTGAGATAATGCAACATAATTGGTTTATGCCAGACTTGGCAATTCCATTCCCTTCTCCCCATGACTGACTTGGGAGCAGGCATGTGATCCAATTTTGACCAATAAGACTAAAGAGACAATCTGTTGATGGTTTCTTCTCACAAGATTTGTGCTTTCTGTTACAAAGAGTCACAGCAAGTTCCCTCCTGCCTGATTTGAATGTAATTGCATGGGAACATGATATGTGGAGCTACAGCAATCATTCTGTGATCATGAAGCAACAAGCCAAAGGGCACAGGATAAAACAGTGAAAAGACAGAACGTAGGGTTTTAGATGATACCATTAAACTGCTGACCCAGTCTGAAACTAATGACTTCTAGACTTTGATAATTAGTGAGGTGATTAAAAATTTCTATTGTTTTGGCCACCGTTTCTCTTCTGCTACTTGTAACCAAACACATCTTACATGACACAAACACTGTCCAACTAGTGTTATCATTTTTCTATTTCATATCTGTGGATTTGGTGTCTAATTTTTGTATTTTTAACATTGGATATGATCCTGGCACTAGCGAAGAGTCAATAAATGTTTGTTGAAGAAGTGTTTTGGTGATAATAACTTCGGAAACATGTGTGCATGCCCTCAAGCGTACATTCATATGCACACAATGGAATATTACACAGCCATAAACATGAGATCTTGCCATTTGAACAGCACGGATGGACACAGAGGCTGTTACGCTAAGCGAAATAAATCAAAAAGACAAATATCATATGATTTCACTCATGTATGAAATCTAACAGAAAATGAATTGGAAAGCATAAAGAGACCCAAGTTGCCAGAGGGGAGGTAGACAGGGAGACAGGCAAAATGGGTGAAGGGGACTGGGAGACATGGGCTTCCAGTTATAGGATGAATATGTCATGGGGATGAAAGGCACAGCACAGGGAATACAGTCAATGGTACTGTGACAGAATTGTATATTGACAGATGGTAGCCACACTGGTGGTGAGCAGAGCATAAGGCATAAACTTGTTGAGTCTCTATGCTGTACACCTGAGACTCATTTAACATGGTGTGTGAACTATACTCAAAAAATTAAGACAAACAAACTTCTGAAGTTGGTGAAGCATAAGATTAGGATTCAACTTTAGGTTTTTCAAAATTCTTGCTTCCCTCCCTCCTAGGGACTTCTTTATTTCTGTCTGACCCTTCACTGGACTCAAAGAGTGATAGAGAAGAACTATGAACAATGACTGGTATTGTGGCTACCACTGAAAAGTATTTCCAGAGAATTCTAAGCAGTTCTTTCTAGCCACAGTTAGACTGAACTCTGCAGGGATCAAGGTTTCTGAACTTAAATCAGCGTACAAAGTCAATGCAATATTTAAATTGGCATTGTCCTAGAAAATTCAGGACAATGTGTTTTATACACTTAGTAAGCACTTAGTCAACACCTCGTACCTGCCAGGCATTTTAAGATACAATGGGATGTAAAAATAAATGACCACAGAGCCCGTATCCTTGCAAATCTGACAGTGACAAGAAAGGACATTACAACCTAGCCAGAGGTATTTGCAAAGTATCACATCCAGCCGTCAGCGTATCACCGAGTAAGCATGCCACTCTCAGTGCTACCACTGAGTTAATTAAGAAAACCAAATTCCTAGGCACATGCCTTGGACAAAATGGTGCCCAAGAAAACTGGTCCTCTCCAGCTGAGTTTCTTGTGGGGAGGTGGCTTTTCTGCTGTCATCACCCAAAGTCCTCAACATTTACCATCTATTCTCCAGAGGCACCCCTTGCCCAGAATACACTTTCTGCAGGGTTCACACAGAGTAGTTATTTCACGGGGGAAATAGGTTTGATAATTGCATGAAGATTGGAGTGGGGGGTGTTTTTCTAGGTGAAGGGGATGATAAGTAGTGCCTCATTTCCCTAAGAATCAGCAAATGTAAAGAAAAAACAAGTCAGATCCCATTCTCCCACGTAGCCATGATTTCTGAACAAGGCTAGAGCTCTTGTGTCAGCATCTCTGGTCCATTAGCCTCAAGAGCACCTTTCAGTTCCACATGGACCTTCAGTGCACAAATGCAGACTTACTAATTTCCCCACTGCTCGACCTTTTGCAGACATTGCCAGGAGCTGGTTTTTCTATTGCTCTTTCCTAACCTGTAAGCCTTCCCAGCCTACCTTACATACCTTTCTCCATCCCTTCTCTTACTGTCTAGTCATCAAGTTCTTAGGGGTGTCCTGGCCTTCTGCTGGTTGACCAGCTGCATTTTTGTCTTGGAGAAGCACTGATTTCAGAGCCTGACAGCCTGGAAACTTCCCTGAACTTCTCCACTCGAGATTCAAGTTACTCTTACTCCCTTTCTCTCAATGATTGCTTCTGTACAACAGAGATTCACCACCTTGCTTCCAAAGTCCCCATCACCGGCTTCCAAGTTGCCAACTTGGATCACTGACTCCCTGTCCACTCCTCTCCTACTCTGTTCGCCTTCCAGATTCATGGCGGCAGAGCCACCACTGTGTTTAAGATTCTTTCTGAATCTGGGTTTATGCACCTTGTCAAAAGTCAAACTGCGTACTTAATGTTTGTGTCTTTTTTTCTGTACATGTTAGACTTTTTGCATTTATGTTAAATCGGCTTTGCCAGACAGAGCTTACTTCCTCACTTGGCTCCTTTTCTCTCTTGCTCTCTCTGATTCCAAAGGACTACACATGTATACACAGTTATTTTAGAAAAAGAGCATAAAATAGAACAGCAAAAGAACGAAAATTAAAACCAATCCATGGTCATTCCCAGCACCCAAGAACAGCCCCTGCTATTTTAGGTGTGAATCATTTTTACAAAGAAAAAAATCCTACGTTAATACTATTTTCTAAGCTTTTTAATGTAATTCAAATTCCAGGATATTATTTTTATTGGCTGTGTTATACTCCATTAAACAGGTGTAGCACAATTATTTAACCAAACCCTATAGTAAGATATGTAGGTGGTTCCAATGTTTAGCAGTGTGGCTCTGAACAGCTTTGGGGGCTAAATCACTGCACTGAACTGGGGTTTCATTCAAATTGCATTTCAGTTATTCATGCCATTCATTCCAATGCAGTTTAGAATTGCTTTATTATGCACTACATCTTCTGGGCTTTCCTTCTGAAAGATTTGTATTTCACTGAAACAAATCACGAGCTTGATACAGCCGTTTTCAGAGATATGATGGGAAGGAACAGAGGCACTTTGGATCAGACACCCCCTCTGCAAAAGTGAGCAAGAATGAGGGTATCACACGAAGACCCCTGACTCACTAGGGACTCATGTAACCCAGAAGCCCTGATCCAGCTCAGAGTGGTATTTGTTTCCTGAGTGTTATTTGCAATGTTTTCATGGTGCTAATGACTACAAATTGCTAATGGCTGTGAAAAACTAATTGTTGCACAAGGTGTTTCTGCTCTCCCCCACCTGCCGGGAGAGCTCACAGCCACGGTTAAACAGAGATCTCATTAGTGTCTCCGTGACAGTCCTCAAGGGGAGCCCGTCCTCGCAGCCTGGCAAATAACCAAGCCCCCTTTGCAGACCCAGAGCCCCGAGGCTTCATGCCTGGCCAGCAACAACAAACGGGGCTGCCAAGGTGTAGGAAGCACTTTCCAAGAGAAGACAAAGGAAATGGGATGGTGTGTACCCAGCTCCGGCTGCAGAGCCAGAGAAATGGAAAGGAGGTAGGCGTGTCTCCCAAAATAACAATGTGGTAGCTGGCGGGGCCAGGTACCCTGCTGAATGCCTCCTGGCTTTTTTCATCATACCCACTTTTCAGAGGAATATACTGAGGCTAAGATACTGGATAATTTCCCCCAAATCCTTTAGGTGATTGCAGACCTGCATGTGCCTCTTGGCCTTTTTACTCTAGAGGCCTGATTCTTCACCACTGCCTAACAGTACTTCCTGGAAACCAGTGGCTGGCTTCAGAACATGCTGACGCTTGTGCATGTTGCGTGCATTGAGAATTTGAACCTTGAATTTAATTCATCATATTCCATGATTACTCAAGAAAAGTAGTCCAGTTAAAAAAACAAAACAAGCTCACAGGGCTCATGAATATTTTTTTCTTATAACCTCAGATGAGGTGTCTCCCCGTTTCCACTCAAGTTCTGTATGCTCAGCTCTCCATTTAAAACAATCTACTCTGGGGGCGCCTGGGTGGCTTAGTCAGTTAAGCGTCCGACTTTCGCTTAGGTCATGATCTCACGATTCGTGGGTTCGAGCCCCGCGTTGGGCTCTGTGCTGACTGCCAGCTCAGAGCCTGGAGCCTGTTTCAGAGTCTGTATCTCCCTCTCTCTCTGACCCTCCCCTGCTCACCCTGTCTCTCTCTCCTAGAAATAAATAAAAAAATATTTTAAAAAATATAAAAAAATAAAACAATCTACTCTGTTGATAACCTATTACTTTTCCGTCCTTTGACTTAACCTGAACAAGCTAATATGGCAAACATAGGCACAGTAATGCTTATGTGAATTAATTGTCCTTCAGGCTTCGCAAACCCTCTTTCTGCTTCTCGATGGGCTCAGTGATTCAGCCAGAAACCTGAATTTTAGAACCACCTTCCCCCAGTCCCCAATTTTAAAAATGCACCCACCCACAATCCGCTTTCCTTTTCCTGGGCCCTGTGGCAATTGGCTGCTTTTTGCTGATCATTTCACATGCAAAATTGTGCTTTCGGTGCTGTATAATGAAAACATTAAGCCAACCACAACAGAAATTGAAAGGGAAGCCATGCTTTGAATCAGCAAGATGATGGCTCATTCAAGTTCATTCTCCATCGTCTTTGAGAAAATAAAGACGAGAGGCCAGGCGATTCCCTAACGCAGGACAGAGGGAAGAACGTTGAAAAGCAAAACACTGCCCTTTGCAGTTGTGGGAGAAGTTGCCTGGGCAACACACACACTCAAGAGGATGAAGGGCTGGCCGCACCTGCCATCCTCAGGGTTCCCCCCGCCTCATTAGCTTCACAGAGAGCGCTGGCCTTCATCGCCGTGACTATTAACAAGGCCAAGAACTAGCGTTGAAGTTAATATGAAAGTCACAACCATCTCGATTCAATAATAAGATTTGGTGTGAGCCAAAACATTAACACCAACAGAGGAGTCCGTAGGATTCCCACTGCCTCGGGAAATGACACGTGCTGACAGCAGCTGATAAACTCTCTCGGACACAATTATTCCAGGCAGATGATTTAGGGCAGGGAGAGAACTGGATGCAAAGGATGTGACCCGAAAGTTCAGAGCAAGTGAGGCTGCTGAGGCGGTAAGAAAATGGTCCCATGAGAGCGTCAGTCACCGCCCACCCACCACAACCCAGCTCCCAGGTGCTAGAAGGTCTCAGTCCAGGATGGGTTACTCGGCTCAGGTTGAATACACAACAGCTCCTACCATCCCTGTGTTTTCACCATGGGCTCAGGCAAAATGACAACAGCCTCTTTCCCCAAGTTGCTGAGCTGACAGTTGTCCACAGCTGTCACCCACTGGTTGGTTAGCTAGGATGATCAAGTGAGAAGGTCCCTCTCTTGCTTGTATCTGGGAAATTGATAGCCTTCCTCCATCAGCTGAGTTCGCAGCCAAGGTAGGAGGACAGTTTGCAAATGACTTCAGGAAGCTGGGTACATCCTTGTGGTTTCTTTTTGCTGGAGTTTGGGCTAAGGCCAAACACATTCATGATTCCCAGAAGAAAACCCTCTCCCTCTGTGTAAATGAGAATCATTTAGGAGACAAGGCAAAGCCATCTACTCCCCAGATTCTGTTCTCCTGAATATCTTTTCTTGGTGAAAGTCTCTACTCCCCATCATTTGCCTAAGCCAGCAACTAAGCAAAAATCTCTAACACCTCCCCTTCCCTTCACCAGACATTTCAATTTCCAAGGCCAGCAGTTCCTACACGTTAATATTCTGCCCATTTCTTGTCTCCATTCTCACATGTTCTGCCCTGCTTCAGGACGCCATACTGTTCTCACTTGAATCACTCACTGCAATAGGGATTTAGAGGTGTCCCTGCTCCCCAGGCTTGTTAGCTTCTAAGCTGTAGCATTATGATCATTTTTTAGTCCACATCTGATCAGGTCACTTCACTGCTAAAACTATTTGCAGATTCTCCTAAACTCTAAGGCTAAAATTCAAACTCTTTAACTTCGTATATGCAACGTAGAAAGAGCAAACCTTTTGCCCACCTTGTTTCAGAAGAAGGGAGAAGGCCCTGAACATAGAGAGGTCTAGAACTGCCCTCTGTGCAGGCAGAACAAAGGAGGGTTCCTTGGGCAGCAGCTAAGTGGTTAGATGAAAGGCCTGGGTTCTGCAGGGCCAAGGCCAGAGTGAGAAGCTTCCTTCCTAGCATGGCTGCCAAATGGAACAGAAGATGACCAGGTTAATTTGAATTTCAGGAAAACAAGATTTTTTTTTAAGTTGAAGTATGTTCTATGCAGTATTTGTTTCTCTGAAGTTCAAATTCAGCTGGACATCCTGTATTTGCATTTGCCAAATCTGACGACCCTATTCCACAGCACGGGGAGTGGGGTGGAAGGTGAGGGTGAGGGGTGTCTACTCCAAGACAGTCAGGAGTAGAAATCTAAGGGTCAGTGTAAGGAAAAGGACTGTCAGTTACATATGGTCGCCTGAGCATTACAAATCTATCTCAATTCTATCCTGGAAAGATTTCACAATGACAGTAAGAGAATAAAGAAGAAAATCCCTAAGTTACAAAGGCAAAGAGAATAGGGAATGACAGTAGATGACAGATTTTGAAAAACTGGAGGAGATAGCCAGTAATAGGTGGTAACTGACTTCATAATGGATAAAGCCTGCAGGGGGAAAAACTGATTAAAGTTGCAAAAACCTGGAAAGGTCAGGAATTAGGGGCACCCAGGGGTCTCAGAAGGCATTAAGGCTGGGGAAGGCTTAGTGTGCCTCGAAGTGATTAGTACCCAGACACCTTCCCTGCCCCAAACTCAGAGGAACTGGCAGATATAGCAGAGGACAGGAACATGACAGGCTCTCAAGTTGACCATCTCAGGCACAGAAAAGCATGGAAGAACTACTGAAAACAGAATACTTACGTCCACACAGTAAATGCTAAGATGCCCACTCCTTTCCTTCAGATTGTCAATACCCTAGCTTAAGGGAAAACATCCACTGATATTTGCAAGCAATTCACAGGAAATTTACTGTATCCCTGACTGATCGCTTTACCATAATACCCACCATCAGCCAGCCCTGCCTTTGTAGATCGACCACTCATTCTGCCTCTTCTAGCCATATTCTTTGCCAGGGATTTCTAAAATGTCAGAGAGGCCCCAAAGTTAACAGGGAAAGATAAAAAGTACTGGGACCAAAGAAAGGGCCTATGAAAAACATTCAGGAAAATTTTAACTAGCAATCTCAGAGAAATAAGAGAATGTTTTGAGTGAAGGAAACAATGAGATATTATTTTTTAAAAAAACATTCAGAGCAGAAATAACAAATACAAAATAAAAATGGGGTAACAGAAAACCTTCGTAAGATGATCAGGAGACAATGTTAGAGAAACCTCAGAAAGTAGAACAGATAATAAAAGAGATGAAAAATAGGAAAGAGGGTTGAAAACTAGAGAGGCAGTTTGTATTAGACCTCTACCCAATAAGAATTCCAGGAAGAGAGAACGGAGAAAATGGAGAAGGGCAAATTATTTAAAACAAACAAGATGAATCTCAATTTTAGAAGGTCCAATCAAGTGTTTTAAAAAATCTAATTTTTAATTTAACTGAATTAAAGCCATGACTTAAAAACAACTAAACAGAGGGAGGGGCCAAGATGGCAGAACAGTATAAAAGGGTTGTTTTTTTGGTTTTGTTGCATCTCTCATCTCTGACATGCAGCCAGATCAACACCAAATGACCTTGCACACCTAGAAAACTGATTAGAGGATTAACACAACAATCTGCATAACCTGAAGCACAGAACTCAGCACACACGCGGCACAGAGAAGTAAACTGGGGGAAAGAGAAGCCACGGAGGGTAGGGAGCTGTTATTGCTTATGAAGAGAGGACAGAGAGGGCGTGTGATTTGCCTTAATCCATGAAATGCTACCACTACACAATTGCATGAACTTTTTCTGGGGCAGGTTGCTGCCCAGCCAAAGTCTCTGGGCATCGGTAGGGGCATGGTCTCACACACATTCCTAGGGGTGGGCTCGGACCCAGCCACTGCTCAGTGAGACCCTCCTCCAAGGCGTCAGAGCAGGTCAAAGTTGCAGTCCCTCAGAAGTGAAGGATTGGGGAACACAGCCCCTTCTGAGATAAAACTCAGGAGGGAAGTGCCACCTGGTAGCCTGAGGGCTTGGCATGGACAGTGTAGAAGCAGAGAGTGGACAGAAGCTGGAGACAATGAAGGGGTGGTTGATTGTCGATTGGGAAGAGCACAGAGGTCTGATACTAGAAACTGGGTAGCTGGGTGATGCCGTTTTCACCTCTCCTATGTATGCACATACACACCTCCATACACCACAACAATCCACCCCAGTAAGCTAAGCAGCACCCTCCAGTGGAGAATGGAGCTGTTACACTAAGTCCCACCCAACTGGGCCAACTTTGCTCTTGAAGAACACCACAAGTCTGTCTGCCTACTTAGTTTACAGACTATAAAGTGCTTCATAGTTTGACTTCTAGGGGAAACTGGATGTAATTTCAATCGTATTTCATTCTGTTTGCTGGCCCATCTATTCAATGTTTTTCTTATTCTTGAATAGAGAAAGAGAAAAAATTATTTTTATTTTTCATTTTTATTAAAAAGATTTTTAATTTTTTCTACATTTTTTACTTTTTTGTAAAATTTTAAAACCCTACTTTACTTTCATCATTTCATTTTATTCTCTTTTGTTGTATTCATGTTTTCAAATTTTCAAACACTTTCCTTTTTTCCCCCCTTATCTTTCCCTTTTTTCTCTAATCTATCAATCTTCTTTCAACAACCAGACAAAAACACACCTAGGATCTAGCATTCTTTGATTTTTTTGTGCTGTTTTCCATTGTTTAATTTTTTTTTTCTTTATTAATTCATTTTCTTCCTTCAAAATTACAAAATGAAGGAATTCACCCCAAAGAAAGTACAGGAAGAAATGACAGCCAGGGACCTAATCAGCACAGACACAGCTAGATGTCTGAACCAGAATTTAGAATCATGATAAGAAGAATACTAGCTGAGGTTGAGAAGAGATTAGAATCCCTTTATATGGAGATAAAAGCAGTAAAAACTAGTCAGGATGAAATAAAAAATGCTATTTTCTGAGCTGCAATCTCAAATGGATGCCACGGCGTCAAGGATGGATTTAGCAGAGCAGCGAATTAGCGATATAGAGGACAAACTTATGGAGAATAATGAAGCAGACAAAAACACGGAGGCAAAAGAGCATGATTTAAGAATTAGACTAAAAGGCAACCAACAGAATGGGAAAAGATAGTTGCAAATGACATGTTAGATAAAGGGCTAGTATCCAAAATCTATAAGGAACTCACCAAACTTCACATTTGAAACACAAACAATCCAGTGAAGAAATGGGCAGAAGATATGAACAGACACTTCTCCAAAGAGGACATCCAGAAAGGAGTGGCAGAATATATTCAATATTCTGAACTGAAAAAATATGCAGCCAAGAATTCTTTGTTCAGCAAGGGTATCATTCAAAATAGAAGGAGAGAGAAAAAGTTTCCCAGACAAACAAAAACTAAAGGCGTTCATGCTCACTCAACCAGTCCTGCAAAAAACTTTAAGGGGGGACTCTCTGAGGGAAGAAAAGTTGAGGGGGGAAAAAAGACCAAAAGCAACAAAGACTAGAAAGGACCAGAGAACACCACCAGAAAATCCAACTCTGCAGGCAACATAATGGCAATAAGTTCTTAACTTTTAGTACTCACTCTAAACTTCAATGGACTACATGCTCCAATGAAAAGACATAGGGTAACAGAATGGATAAGAAAACAAGATCCATCTATATGCTGTTTACAAGAGACCCATTTTAGATCTAAACACACCTTCAGATTGAAAGTAAGGGGAATGGAGAACCATCTATGATGCTGGTGGTTACCGAAAGAAAGCCAGAGTAGCCATACTTGTATCAGAAGATCAAGATTTTAAAATAAACACTATAACAAGAGATGAAGAAAGGCATTATATCATAATTAAGGGGTCTATACACCAAGAAGATTTAACAATTATAAAAATTCATGCTCCAAACGTGAGAGCACCATAGTATATAAATCAATTAATCACAAACATAAAGAAACCGTCATAGTAGGGAATGATAATAATACCATCACAGTAGGGGACTTCAACATCCCATTTACAGCAATGGGCAGATCATCTTAACAGAAAATCAACAAGGAAACAATGGCTTCGAATGACACTCTGGACCAGATAGATTTAACAGATATATTCAGAATATTTCATCCTAAAGAAGCAGAATATACATTCTTCTCCAGTGCACATGGAACATTTTCCAGGATAGATCGCATACTGAAACACAAATCAGCCCTCAACATGTACAAAAAGATCAAATCATACCATGCATATATTCAGACCACAACGCTATGAAACTCGAAATCGACCACAAGAAAGAATTTGGAAAAATTTGGAGACTGAAGAACATCCCACAGGGCGCTTGGGTGGCTCAGTCGGTTAAACGCCCAATTTTGGCTCAGGTCATGATCTCACGGTTTGTGGGTTCGAGCCCCGCGTCGGGCTCTGTGCTGATGGCTAGCTCAGAGTCTGGAGCCTGCTTCAGATTCTGTGTCTCCCTCTCTCTCTGACCCTCCCCTGCTCAGGCTGTCTGTCTCTTTCTCTGTCTCAGAAACAAATTTAAAAAAGCATTTAAAAAATTTTAAAAAAAAGAACATCCCACCAAAGAATGAATGGGCTAACCAAAAAGTTAGAGAAAGCATTTGACAAAATGCAGCATGCTTTCTTAATAAAAACCCTCAAGAAAGTAGGGGTAGAAGGATCGTAACTCAGTATCATAAGAGCCATAAATGACAGACCCACAGCTTATATCATCCTCAATGGGGAAAACTGAGAGCTTTCCTCCTAAGGTCAGGAACATGACAGAGATGTCCACTCTTGCCACTATTATTCAACATAGTATTGTAAGTCTAAGTCTCAACAATCAGATAACATAAAGGAATAAAAGGTGTCCAGACTGGCCAGGAGGAAGTCAAACTTTCACTCTTTGCAGATGACATGATACTCTCTATCGACAACCCAAAAGATTCCACCAAAAAAAACCCCTGCTAGAACTGATCCATGAATTCAGTCAAGTTGCAGGATAGAACATCAATGCATAGAAATCAGTTGCATTTCTATACACCAATAATGAAGCAAAAGAAAGAGAAATCAAGGAATCAATCCCATTTACAGTTGCACAAAAAACATATAGTACCTAGGAATAAACGTAACCAAAGAGGTGAAAAATCTATACATTGAAAACTATAGAAAGCTTATAAAAGAAATTGAAGACGACACCAAAAAGAAGGGAAAATATTCCATGTTCCTGGATAGGAAGAAGAAATATTGTTAAAATGTCGATACTACCCAAAGCAATCTACAAATCCAATGCAACCCCTATCACAATAACACCAGCATTCTTCGCAGAGCTAGAAAAAACAATCCTAAAGTTTTTATGGAACCAGAAAAGACCCCAAATAGCCAAAGCAATCTTGAAAAAGAAAACCAAAGCTGGAGGAATCACAATCCCTAACTTAAAGATGTTTTACAAAGCTGTAATCATCAAGACAGAATGGTATTGTCACAAAAACAGCCACTCAATGGAGCAGAATAAAGAACCCAGAAATGCTCCCACAAACATATGGTCAATTAAGCTTTGACAAATCAGGAAGAATAGCTCATGGAATAAAGACAGTTTCTTCAGCAAATGGCGCTGGGAAAACTGGACAGTGACATGCAGAAAAATGAACCTGGATCACTTTCTTACACCATACACAAGAATAAACTTAAAATGGATGGAAGACCTAAACATAAGACAGGAAGCTATCAAAATCCTAGAGGAGAAAGTAGGCAAAAACCTCTCTGCGGCCATGGCAACTTCTTACTCAACATGCCTCCGAGGCAAGGGAAACAAAAGCAAAAATGAACTATTGGGGGACTCCTGGATGTGTCAGTTAAGTGTCTGACTTTGGCTCAGGTCATGATCTCACAGTTCATGAGTTCGAGCCCCATGTCGGGCTCTGTGCTGACAGCTTTGGAGCCTGGAGCCTGCTTTTGATTCTGTGTGTCTCTCCTCTCTGCCTCTCCCCTGCTCATGCTGCTCATGATCTGTCTCTCAGGAAGAAATAAATGTTATAAAAAAATTTACCTTATTGAAATACAAAGCTTCTGCACAGCAAAGGAAACAATCAGCAAAAGTAAAAGGCCACTGATGGAATGGGAGAAGATATTTGCAAATGACATATCAAAAACAGAGTTACTATCCAAAATCTATAAAGAATTTATCAAACTCAACATCCAACAAACAAATAATCCAGTGAAGAAATGAGCAAAAGACATGATTAGACACTTCTCCAAAGACATCCAGATTGCTAACAGACACATGAAAAAATGCTCAACATCACTCATCATCAGGGAAATACAAATCAAAACCACAATGAGATACCACCTCACACCTTTCAGAATAGCTACCATTAATAACTCAGGCAAAAACAGATGTTGGCAAGGAGGTGGAGAGAGAGGATCTCTTTTGCACTGCTGGTGGGAATGCTAACTGGTGCAGTCACTCTGGAAAACGGTATGGAGGTTCTTCAAAAAATTAAAGGTAGAACCACCCTATGACCCAGCAATTGCACTGCTAGGTATTTATCCAAGGGATACAGGTGTGCTGTTTCAAAAGGGCACAGGCACCTAATATTTATAGCAATGCTGACAATAGCCAAAGTATGGAAAGAGCCCAAATGTCCATCAATGGATGAATGGATAAAGAAAATGTGGCGCGCGCACACACACACACACACACACACACACACACACAGTGGAATATTACTCGGAAATTCAAAAGAATGAAATCTTGCCATTTGCAACCACATGGATGGAACTAGAGAGTATTATGCTAAGCAAAATTAGAGAAAAANTAAAAAAAAAGAAAGAAAGATGTGGTATATACATACAATGGAGTATTACTCGGAAACCAGAAAGAATGAAATCTTGCAATCTGCAACTATGAGGATAGAACTAGAAGGTATCGTGCTAAGCAAAATTAGTCAGAGAAAGACAAAGATCATATGACTTCACTCATATGAGGACTTTAAGATACAGATAAGAGAAGGGAAGCAAAAATAATATAAAAACAGGGAGGGGCGACACAGAAGAGACTCTCAAATATGGAGAATAAGCAGATGTCATGGAGGGATGGTGGGAGGGGGGATTGGCTAAATGGCTAAGGGGCATTAAGGAATCTACTCTTGAAATCATTGTTGACTTATATGCTAACTAACTTGGATGTAAATTTTAAAAATTAATTAATTAAAATGAATGAGAGCAGGCATCAAAAAAGAACAGCAGCAACAACAAACAACTAAACACATTAAAGTACATTATCATTGATACTAGGGGCAAAGAGATGATCCTAAAAACTGGGGTCAATGGGGGAAGAAAAAGTCACACACAAAAACATGAAGAATCAGGTGCTCTTTGGTGACTCCGTCAACTAAGCAACCAACTCTTGACTTTGACTCTGGTCATGATTTCACGCCCCTCAGCACAGAGCCTGCTTGGCATTCTTTCTTTGTTTGTTTCTTTCTTTCTCCTTTTTTTCTTTCTCTCTCTCTCTCTCCCTGCCCCTCCCCAGCTCATCCCCTCTCACGCTCAAAAATAAATATACATGGAAAATTTTTGAAAAAATATGAAGAATCATAAATGACATCTAACTCTACATACAGTGAAAGCCAGGAATGATTGGGCAATGCCATAAAAATTCTGAAGGAAACTTCCCATCATGAACTGTTATCTCTTGCCAAAGTGTCAATCTGCAAAGGGTAGAATAAAGCCATGGGCAGATATGCAAGGTAGGAATGGAATTAGGTCTGAAATGCAAAAGGGAGGCACCGCAAACCAAGACAACTAACTGTTGTTGAGGCCCCTCACTTGGATGTAACAACTGTGAGGTGTGTAGTTGAACTGCCTTAAGTTCTAGAAAGCTCTCCTTTGTTCACACTCCTTCCCCCTCAAGTCCCCAGTCTGACCACATGATTCCCTGGTGAGCATGGGAATGAACATCCCCTGACTCTTGAAATCATTACTTCCCTTGACTTTCAGTCCTCTGTGTCTCCACCCTGACAGATATAAATCCCTTTACATGCTCACCCTTCCCAATGAGAGGTCAGTTCTCAGAGTGTTTTTATTTCAGGGGAACAAAGTAGTAGCTCTCAGTGAAGTCCTGAGTAAGTATTTGGTGGATGGATACACGCGTCTATGGCCTTCAAGGAAATATACCATTAGTACCGTCAGTCAATTAATAGCCACAGGGGAGGAAGACTCTTCATATCAAATGTGGATACTTAAAAAAAAAAAAAAAGTTTCATCCTGAACCTCCCTAAAGGGCCAAATGCCTATATTTTCCTATTCGTTCATTCAACAAATATTTACTGAGCACCATGTCTTTACTACAATTTATAGGATATATTGAATAAGGTCTTCTGTCCTGTCATGCCTATAATTTTAGTTGAACAGAAAAGAAAGTATGTATTAAATCAATAATAGAGGACCTACATACAACAGAAGAGAGGTCACAATGCAGGATAAAACTAGGTGTCAAAGTAGAATTCTAAATGATGAGTCCAGTTTGGGGAGACCACTGGGGGCTGTGGTAATCAAAGAAGGCTTCATGGAGGAGGTGTGAGGTAAGCTGATCTTTGAGAGATAAGATTCAGAATTAGTAAAGAGAAGCGGGGCATTCCAGCTGGGTGATAAAGAGGACAACACTGGGAATAGCACAAGCTGAGTGGAGTAAAGAGAATCCTGTCAAGAATCCTGGATGGTGAAACTGGACTAGTGTAGAAACAGTGATGGAATGTTGGTCTCCCCTAAAAATGCATATGTTGAAAATCTAATGGCCAAGATAATAGTATTAGGAGGTGGGGCCTTTGGGAGACTAGTGTACTTTTCTTAATTTTTTTAAGTTATTTATTTATTTAGACAGAGTAGAAGAGGGGCAGACAGAGAGGGAGGGGGAAGGAGGGGGGGGAAGAGAGAGAGAGAGAGAGAGAGAGAGAGAATCCCAGGCAGGCTCTATGTTGTTAGTACAGAGCCCAATGCGAGGCTGGAATCCACAAATACTGAGATCATGACCTGATCTTAAATTAAGAGTCAGGCACTTAACTGAGCCACCCAGGTATCCTGGACAAGTGCACTTTTAAAAGAGACTGAGGAGACTGCCTTTGCCCCTTCTGCCATGTGAGAACACAGGGAAAAGAGCAGCCTATGAGCCAGGAAGCCCTGACCAAATACCAAATCGGCTGACGCCATGATCCTGGACTTCCCAGCCCACAGAACCATGAGATATAAACTTCTGTTGTTTGTAAGCCACCCAAGTCTATGGTATTTGTTATAGCATGTAGTGTGAGGTATTTGTATGTGGAATTGTTACAGCAGCCCCAACTGACAAAGGCACACATACTGGAGACCCCGGAAAGCCACACCAAAAGGGTTCCAGTCTGTAATGGGAGCCATATGTGAAGTCTTCTCCAAACTTCAATTCCTCTATAATCAACCATACAGAACAAGCCACTCCCTCCTCCACATTCCCACAACCTCCTGTACACAATTCCAATAGCAAACCCATCACAGTGAATGATGATGATCTGGTTACACAGCTGCCTTCCCCCAGAGACTGGGAGATCTTGAAAGGCAAGGCTGTCATTTTTACCATGACGGCTTGGCACCATGCCATGAACTTAGGCGAGGCCCAGGGTATACTTGTTGAAGTGAGAGAGGAAGAGGCTGATAGGGGCGGACACCACTCAGTGCAGGGAGAGATATCTGATGCCCTTTCTGTGCCATCGCCTTCTGCGGCTGCCTCCCCTGGTTACCAAGACTCCTCCCTCAGCCTAGTGCTATGAAAACTCTGGCCCTGGAGAGAAACACAGACATTTAATGCTTCTACCCCATTCAGATGTCAGCCGGGAATCAAAACCCAAAGTAAGCCCACAGGTCTCTGTGCCAATCTATCCTTTGTGGACCAAACCACTTCTGATTCTGAGAACAGTTGCCCTGTCCCGTCACATGCCTCCGTGTGATCAGCTCTCTCAATCTTACACAGCAGCTTAAGGTGGCTCATGTACCTTTAACCCACCCACTTCTTGGCCCAGAAGAGTGGGCTCTCCCTTCTACCTAAATATATATGACTTCTCAATAGGTCAGGCTTCAGCCTCAACTCCTGGCTTGGCGAATTCGGTTAATTTAGCATTTGTCAATTCCTGATCCCTCACACAAAGGCCATTTAGCATTCGGAGCCAAGTATCTGCCTTCTATACCCAAAACCATTTGCTCTGACCTGCTCAGAGTGCTGCCTACTTCTGGGAAGTGACCCGAGCTACATAAAAATGCACGCAGTGCTCGGGAGGTGACCAGATGCATTTTCTGCATCTCTAATTTCTATAATTACCACTTGGGAAATATGATCTACATTCAGTTTTATTCCTAGAAGCTATGCCACAAAAGTCTTTTGAAAAAACCCTCAAAGATTACTGCATTACCTTGTTTCCCCTTACATAATAAACACACAGCTTCAAGCAGTTATGGCTTTGTGAGTTTCATCCTGAAAAGGCACCACAGCCAAATGTAATTAAAATGAAGGAACTCAGTTTTGTTTCTCCCTCACCCTCAGCTCAGAATCACTCTGTATTTCTTCCCCTATGAATCAGGAAATAGCTGGTAAACCAGTTCGTCCTTTTTTATTTCTTTTAGCTCATGTTCAAGCTGGGAAGGCCTTCTAAGCATAATCTCTTCCTAAATAAATAGTTCCCTGGCTTTACACTTGCAATAATTTACTGAGTAGTTACTTTAGAGGGTAAAAAGGGGTTTCTTAGAAAGAGAAAATGACATGTGGTTTTTGCCCTTGAGTAGCCCAGGAGGGAAGGCAGACATAAATGGGAAATTCGAACGTCACGTTTTAAGTGTCATGCAGAACTATCCACACTGTGCTGGGGAAACCCAGTTTCCAAAGCCTTGCTACATCTAGGGGATGTTAGAGAAGCGTTTCCAGAGGAAGTAACTAACATTTCACCTGAGTCTCAGCAAAAGGGTTTGCTGGGCAAGAATGGGTTTTTCATGCCAGGCAAATAGTTCAGGCATTTGTACAAAGGTATCAAATCACTAAGGGTATAGATGTGAAAAAATTTCATGATAATCAGCTAATGGAAAAATGATGTTATGTATTTCAGTGGGTAACGGGGGATGAAATTTCCTCTCCTTGGCTCTTTAGTCCTCAGTTAGCTGGCTCCTCTTAGGACAAAGGACTTACTGCTTTAATTCTGTTTTGAAATTCGCATTTGTAAAGTTTGTGGTTTGTAAGGTGCTCATAACCATTTGCCCAGACAAACTATCATCAGTTTATGCTAGTTCTCCTGGTATAATTGATAATGGTGTCCCCTTTTGTTCTCAAACATCTCTATGTCTGGAAATAAATAATATGGCTCTCCCACCTATTTGAGAAAAAAAAATCCATAAAATACGTGTGTGACCAAGAAATTAGGACATTCTCTTGGTAGATCCAATCATCGTATTTCATAGAACAAGAATGGTCTCATATCTTCTGAAAGTCAAACACCCTTTCTGAGATAGATTACTTGTAGGGACTGGAATGGATTCAATGAATGCCCAAGTGTTTCCCAAGCACATAATTCTCCAGTCAGAGATGTTTCCTTATTCTTTTGACCCAAAAGACAAAAACCTTACCTCTTCTCTTACCTAGTATCATTTCTCACAGGCCAATAGAACAGCTAGTGTTTTTAGGAAATACTGTAGCAGGTGACTCAGTGGAACAAAGTCTTTTGTATTGCTTTTTCCAATGGGCTTTGTACCAAAAAATGATTTTCACTTGTGACCAAGTCAAATATAATTCTCTTTCTCTTCAGCTAGAAAGGTCGATGGAATATACTGGGGATTCATGACGGACCTCACTGAAGATCAGAGACCCCATCTTTGCAGTGTCACCACTGAGTTTAGAGGGCTCTGCTTGTAAAATCTGACTCAACAATTTACACTTATTGTGCCAGGACTTGTACTAGGATATGGAAAAGACAATGAAAAATAAGTGATCCCACTTACTCTTGAATCCATCAGGAAACGTTGGGTTTTGCTGCAGTAACACACAACCCTAAATTCTCAGACAACAGAGGTTTATTTCTCACCAGACTCCATGTCAATTATAATTCAGATAGAAATTCTGAATAGATCTCACACTGGAGCCTACACCAAAGTACTAGTACTATCTGGCACCTTGTTTCCATGAGAGAGGAAAAAGAATATGGTGAAGCACACGTTAACTCTTATAGCTTCTACCAAGAAAGAATATCATCTACCAGTCATATGGCCACATTTAAGTTAAAGAGAGAGGAGAATAACAATCCTACCATATGCTTCAAAGACAAAAGAGAGGACATAACTGTGGATAGATTTAATGACTATGATAGCCAACATGGAGGTTACTCTCTTTAGAAAGGAAGATAGACAAGGCACTCAGTCACACTGTCCTAAGTTCCCTAAGAGGCTTGTATAGAGATTGGCTTGTGGTTGAAACTCTTAAGATAAAATATTCTGGTCTTAAGGAACCAGTAGCAGGTAAAGACCACAGGAATTTAACATGAATGTACATACATCAGAGTCAGTATGAACACCACAAATATAATTTCCAATATACAAGGGACTTTGGACACCACGTAGATCTCGTTTTATTGGCATGGGATTTACAATTCCAGCATCATCAGGAATTGAATATGGATTTCTCCATTCCCCTTCCTGATACAAATATGTCTAAGAGAAAGATTTAAAAAAATAGTTTAGTGCATATAGCTGAGCTTGATAAGAAGAATAGAAATACTGAGATAAAAAACAAACATATGTTAGAATGAGGAGTTCTAAAGTTAATGGTGAGACACCCAAGATGATATTAAACTAGGATATAGGTCCTATTGGAAAGGCATACAATTGCCTAGAATTGTAACATACATGCGAGGATAGGAGACATAGTCTAGAGCTCGAGTAGGAAAGCTTGCACCAAATCTTGCACCTTGCATAAAGCAAGAATACCAAATGGTTATCCCCTTCACAGAAGGAAGATTAGAAAAACACTATACTCTGGCCTCGGAAAGTGGTAGGAAATCTCTTCTCTTGACCTTGAGACTGGTCTAAAAGTTTCCTATTACACATAAAAAAAAAACCCTCAAATATACATACACCATGTAGTATACAGGTGTGATATCCCAATATAGATTGCCCATGTGTTATGAAAATCCTAAGCAGTTGAGTTAATGTGTGAATTGGTCCTGGTATAATAAAACCCAACATGGGGTCCTGGTTGAATGAAATTCACAGTCCATCTGAAAGAAAATATTTTTTGTGTAGTGAATATGGATTTTCTAAGGAGAAAAGGAGGAAAAGGGATAAAAAAGCTGATATACTGAACATAAAACTTGTAAACCTGTAAACCATAAAACGTATAAACCTACCCACCATAAGAATTGATGACAAAATGAAGTGGAATTTGTACTCCCCCTAAAAACTGAGGTAATAAGTTTCAAGAAATTATAAAATAAACATGTTCCTAGTGATAACAACAAAGTTAAAGGAAAACAAAAACAGTGAACGAAGAAAATACTGTGAAAAGAGACTAAGCAGAACCAAAAAAACAAAACAAACAAACAAAAACTTGTGGAAATACTAATAGTTTAAAAACCCAACTCAATGGCCAAATAAAAAACAAAGAGAAGATGGCAGATTAAAATCCAAATATATCAGTGATTGTACTAAATGTAAACGAACAAAATATTTCAATTATAAAAGACCAAGCTTAGCAGATTAGATATTTAAAATCTCAGCCTCATTATCTGCTATACATTGATCACAAAAACATAGGGTTTGAAAATAACATAAATACTTACATGCAAATATCAATAAGAAGTTTAATAGCATTACTGACAAAGTACACTCTAAACAGGAAATATTAAAGAGAAAAATGGATATTTTGTAATTATAAGGAGATCAATCAATCATTTATAAATGTTTGTACATCTACTAACATAACTTAAAAAATATAAAGTAAAAAAGTAACAGAATTCACTTCATACCCATTAGGATTGCTACTATAAAAAAAAAAAAGAAAGAAAGAAACAGGTGTTTTCAAGGATGTGGAGAAATTGCAACACCTATGCACCACTGGTAGGAATGTAAAATAGTGCAGTTACTATAAAAAAGAGCATAGCAAAAAATTTAAATTTTGCTAGAGTATATGGCATTACCATATAAACTAGGAATTCTATTTCTAAGTGTAGAGCCAAAAGAATTGTAAGCAATGTCTCAGAGATATTTGTACATCCCTGTTCACTGTGGCATTATTCACAAAAGTTAGAAGTAACTCAAGTGTCCATTGACAGACGAATAGATAAAATGTGGTATGTACATACAATGCAAAGAGGAAAGAAATTCTGACATGTATTACAACCCTGATGAATCTTCAAGACATGCTAAGTGAAATAAGACAGTCACAGAAAGACTGACACTGTACAATTCCATTTATATAAAGTACTTCAAGGAGTCAAATCCAGAAAGACAGAAAGTAGAATAATGGTTGCCAAAGGCTAGGGGAAGGGGAGAATTGAGAGTTATTGTTTAATGGATATAGAGTTTCAGTTTTGCTCCAGAAACTGGTTGCAACAGCAGTATGAATCACTACTGAACTGTATGTTTAAAAATGGTTAAGATGGATAATTTTATTATGCAGATTTTATAGTATAAAAATTTAAAAATTTTTATAAACAACTGAATACAGTAGATAATTCTACCATAAAATCTCTCTTGTATTGTCTATTGCTGTATAACAAATTGCCCCAAGATGTAGCAGCTTAAAATAGTAATTATTTATCATCTCAGTTTCAGTAGATCATGAATCCTGGTGTGCTTAGGGTTCTCTGACTTAAAATCTCTCATAGGGCAATATTACCTGAAGGTCCAGCTAGGGGAAGATCTATTTCCAATGTTATTATTGGCAGGATTCAGTTCCTCACCAGCTGTTGGGCTTAGGGTTTCTCTTCCTCTCTGATTGTTGACCAGAAGAAACCTCTTTCAGTTCCTTGCCATGAGGACTCCTCCATAGGGTAATCTTATGTTTGACCATGAAGCAAGTAGTGATATGTTTTAACAATTGAAAAAGAGTATATTTTCTTTTCACGGTGGAAGTTAGAAATCAGTAACAAAAGATAAGTCGAATATTCCCAAATGTTCTGAAACTGAGCAAAATACTTTTAAATACCACACAGGACAAAGGGGGAAAAACAATGAATTTTAGAAAACATATTAAATGCATTATGATGAAAATAGAACATATCAAAATTTGTGGGGTATAGTGAAAACAGTGCTGTGATATAATTTAAAGACAAAGAAAAAAATCTTGGATTAACAGCTAAATTACCATTACAAGGTAAAAGTGGAACTTCTCTTTCTGGTAATAGATTTGGCTTGGTATCTAGGCTAACTCTTCTAACGTTGACCATTCAAATAAATGATAATATATAGAAAATATGCTTTTTCAAAATGTCTAAAAGGCAAAAAGGAGAAAAGATTTTATCAGTACTAAATCTTAGTAAAGGTGGAGACTCATAGATGCAAGAGGAACATGGACATTGCTTCTGCCTTGAGGGCATTCATCAAATCTAATAAACTTCGGTCTAAGTATTCATGAGATTCTATGTATAAGGGGTAGAAGATAAATCCCAGACCTTTCCAAGGTACTAAATCCAAGGGGTAAATCTCCCATAAGGCTGGAATACACCTCAAACAGGAACAGCCAGCAAGTAAACTACCTCATGTCGATATGCATCCATAAGTCAAATCACCAAGAAAATCCAAAATAATCACCAACCATTAGCCTTTTTAAAATATCTTTATTAAAGAAACCTAAACTGGTAGTACTCATGGATTTATGGCAAAGGAAAAGCCAATTTGGTCCAGAGGAATGCATCTTTACCACAATTCTCAAAGAATTTCCAGAAATAAATTCTTCAAGGAAAATCTACCATGAATGCAAAAGAGTTTTAACAACACAAGAAAATGATGTTTCATGAGCAAAAATATTAACAGAAAAAGAACTCGAGTATTTCAGATATTGATATTATCATAAACAGAATTTTAATAATTATGTCTACTATTCTTTACATCATAAAAGACAAAGTTTAAAATATCTACAAGGAACAAGAAGAATATAACCAAGTAGGCATTTTTTACCCCCCAAAGATTCTAGAAATAAAAAACAGAATAACTTAAATTCAAATTGTCAGATTTGATAGCAAATTAATTTAACTGCAGAGTTAATGAAGTTGAATTCTCAAAAAATTTATCTATGATACAACATGGAGTATAAAATGGAAAGGTCAAAGTGAACTTAAAGGACTTGAGAAGAATAATAAGTTCTAAAAAATATTTTTATAATTAGATTTCATGGAAATAAGGAAAAAGAGCATTTGGTAGTGCAATATTTAAAAGTTTAACAAGAGGATACTTGTCACAATTGTTAGATTTTCTTTTTGTCTTTAGTGTCTTACAATTTTTCTGTTCTGTGTCTTCGTGTAGCTTTTTCTTCTGTGTACCCTGTTGGGATTCCCTGGGATTCGTAGGAAACAAAAAAACAAACAAAACCCTATCAACAGCCACAGGAAAATTATATAGAATCTTCTAGGAGTAAAGCACAGACAGTTGATATCTTGACAGTAAAAATGAATGCTAGAATATACTGGAGTGGTAATTTTTTAAGAAAAATTTTTCTAATGTTTATTTTTGAGAGAGAGAGAAATAAAGTGCAAGCAGAGGAGGGGCAGAGAGAGAGGGAGACACAGAATCTGAAGCAGGCCCCAGGCTCTGAGGTGACAGCACAGTGCCGGACCTGGGGCCTGAACTCACGAATTGTGAGATCATGACTGAGGCAAAGTTGGAAGCTCAACCGACTAAGCCACCCAGGTGCCCCTACTGGAATGATATCTTTAAGGTGCTGAGAAATAATAATGTCCAACCTAGAATTCTATACCAATCTAAATATTTTCCAACAGAAAGATAAACTGCAGTATCGTCAAGAAACAAGGACTGAGAAAGTATGCCATCACTGATATTCACTATAGGATATTTTAAAGGCTGGTCATTGGATTGAAAATAAAGTGATCTAAAATGGAAAGTTTGAGGCGCGAGAAGGGAAGAAGATATAGAAATATGTGGGAAATCTAAACAGATATTGACTATAAATGGCATTTCACTTAGGAGATGGTGGTAGCTAATAGAGTTAAAAAGGTCTAAGAACTATAAGGGAGATGGTGATGGTATTGATTAAATATAGATTTGATAAGCTAAATCTGGATGTTATTGGTAGGTTAACCATTAAATGAATAGAAATACAATGTGTAACTTTCAAAAAAGTGAAGGGACAAAAGAGAATAAGAAAAAAATACTTAAAAGGAAATGGAGACAAAAAGTAACAAAATGGAGCACACAAAATATGATGGTACATAATAAATCCAAACATATGAATACTTGTATGAGTCATAAATGAACCAAGTGCTCTACTTAAAAGACGAAGATCACCATACTGGATTTATAAAAAGAAATTCAAGCACAATTCTTTTGTACATTACCTAAAATAAAAGGATATATAAAGGTTGAAAAGTTAAAAAATAGAGATTTATCATGCTAACAGAAGTCAGAAGAAAAATGTATATGTGTGTTAATATCAGGCAAAATGAACCTAAAGGCAAAAAGAATTACTTTATGCTTTAGATTTATGCTATCACAATAAAAGTTCAATTTACCAAGAAGATATAACATTTTATTTGATTTTATTTTTGGAAGATATAATATTTTAGAAGATATATGTACATAGGAACACAGCCTCAAAATAAATGAAGTAAAAAACTAAAGAATTGCAAGAAGAAACAAGCAAATCCACAATTACACTAGGAGATACTAACACACCTCTATCAAGAACTAATGGAACACAAATAAAAAACCAAAGCTATAAGTATTCAGAATATTTGAACAACATGATTAACAAATTTGACTTAATGGATACTTATAGAATGGTGTGCTAAAAATTGCAGAATACTTCTTTATTTCAAGCAAGCATGGAATACTCACAAAAATTAGCCATATACTGGACAGCTCTTCTCAAATTTCAAGGGATCAAAATTGTATTCTTTATCTATAGTGCAATAAACCTAGTAGACAGTAAAAAAAGATACCTGGAAATTTTTCTACAGGTTTGGAAACTTAAAAATACCTCTCTCAATAGCCCAGGGATCAAAGTAGAAATCTTAACAGATATTAAAAACATTTTCAGCTTAACCATAACAAATGAAATGGGATGCAATTTCAGTGGCACTTAGAAATTTATAACTTTGAATCCTTGTAGTAGAAGTTAGGTTAAAAATTAATGAACAAAACATCCTTCTCAAGATATTAGGGGGAAAAAAGAACTGTAAAACAAACCTAAAGAAAAGCAGAAGGAAATCAGAAAGAAAAAATTTAATAAAATAGAACAGGCATAAAATAGAGAGGATTAATAAATCCAAATATTGGTTTGTTGAAAAGCTAATAGACAAGCCTCTAGCAAGAACAATCTAGCAAAAGAGAAATAAGGCACAAACAATATCAAAATGAAAGAGGCTACCACTGTAGACGCTGCAGATATTAAAAAGATAAGTTATTCCAAACTTTCTGTGAATAATTTAGAAAGTTTTGATGAAATTCAAAGAAATACATAATTTACTAAAACTGTATTTGACCTGGGAAGTAAGCTCAGACCTAGACACTATTTCTCAAGCCCAATTCTAAATTCCCTGAAGAGAGAATTTAATCGGCCCTCTCTTTAGTCTGCAGCCACACCAGACAGAATTAAAACCAGAGTGTTGGATTAAGTTGCAAAACACATCTGCCAGGGGTCAATACTGAGGGGAGGGTAAAAGGAGAGTTCTCAGAGAAATGGGGTCATTGTGGAGGGTAGACATCCCAAAGGAAATATACAAGTGTTCAGGACTTACCTATATCCATCTATCTAAACACATCACCAGTTTTTACTCATTTGTTTCTCATCTATAGACTTCTTTAGGGCAGTTCTTAGCAAAACATCCAGAAAGGGGTGGAGACTTGTCTACTTTCACTGAAAAAAAAAAATGCTTCAGTGAATGCACTTAATCTCTGAGATTGGAGATTTTTATCTCTAACATGGGAATAACAATACTTTATACCTGAAGGAAAGAACTTGGACCCATAATACTGAGATTCTTTTTTTTTTTAGATCTATGATCACATCTGAAACTTCCAATATTTCAGCAAGATTTTTATTATAGGTTTATTATTAAAACTTATTTTTGTGTTTTTTTTTCAGCTACATGTAGGTACAGCTGACAAAAACTGTATATATTTAGGTGTACAAAGTGATGATTTCATGTAGGTATACATTGTAAAATGATTACCATGATCAAGGTAATTAACATGTCCATGACTTCACCATAGCTTTTGGTTTTGTTCCTATTTTGGGGGATGGTGACACTTAAGATGTACTCTCTTAGCAACTTTTCAGTATTAGATACAGTATATTATATTAGGTCCCAGAACCTAGTCATCTTTTAAGTGAAAGCTTGGATCCTTTGACCAACATGTAAAAACGTATTTTACTGGACACACATATCTTGAAGCTTGAACTGACTTGAGCTGCACTACAGTGGCATTTTCTAAGCTGTTGGGGGTGTGCCTATGCTGGCCTCCATCTCTGATCTCTCATTCCTTGGGCACAGTATTTAATATGTGCTCAGTCTACGTGAGAAGGACTGACTTTTCTAGAAGAATAAAATCCTGTTTTCTTTTTGCACTTCTCTGTCCCTTTTTACTAGATTGTGGGAAAATCTGATTCTCCAATTGCAATAAAGTTCACTGATATTAGACAGATCCTCTCAATCATTATCCTTCTGTCACACAAATCTGATGATGTTATTTTCCTTTTGAAAACACTTTGTGGTTTTACTCCTTAAATGTTACTCCAAAGACTTGGGTGGTTTGAGAAGTATCACATTTTTAAAAATCCAATTAAATCCAATTCTAAGCCCCTATTGTTACAGCTGGCAGGAAATTCAATCAGTGTACTTAATGGAGGTTCTCTTTCCCTAGAGTAGGTCCAAAAGCCAGCGACTGAGAAGTCCAGGCTCTATCCTCTTCCCAGCAGAGGGACTCTCTCGCTCTCCCTCCCTCCCCACCCAGGATAATGAGCGTAATCTCTTCCAAGACATGAGTCTTTGAACAAAAAAGAATGCACTTCTTCCAATAGCTTCTCCTTGGGCCCTGCCAATGCCCTAGAGAAAGGAAAGAGAAAAGCTCGGGCTACCTTCTGGAAAGAAGAGTGGGGTGGGGTAGAGTAGTTATAAAAGGCAAATGCAAGTTAATAATCACAGTAAGTTATCTTGCCACGTCCTCAAATATTCTTTTTTCTTACAGAATAGAGTTCAAATTTTGTAGCCAGACTTCTAAGGCCTTCATAACCTGGATTCTGTCTACTTTTCTAGTCTTTCTCTCCCTCTCCAACCCTGCAGAACTACTACCATTAACGTATTCTTGTAAGACAGTTTCATGTTTAAGCAAGTATGTTTAAGTTTCTCTCAATGTGGCCCCATCTCCCTAGGAAATAGTATTCATTCATCTACAAAGATTCAACATCAGGATTATCCCTTTGGGGAGACTTGTCCAGACTTCCCCAGGCAAGAACGATCACTCTCTATGGGAGGTCCCACCGTTCCTTCTAATGTTTCAGTGCACTTTTTAACATAGATGCTGGTCTTCCTCTACTACCCTCTAAGTCCTTGAGGAGAGCAATCATGTCTATTTACTTCTCCATTCCAGTATCTGACCCATGCTTAGCTTATAGATAGTGCTCCATAAGTGAACAGAAATGGAGAACCAAGAACAAACAAAATAGAGAACTAGAATGGTTGGACATACAACACAGTCCTAGACATCTCTGAGTTGTTGTGTGTCTGTGTATACACTGTATCACCATCTTCAATGTAGGATCATTTTGTATGTAGGAGGCACATTCCCTCCAACTGTGTTTATGCCAGGATCTATTTTTTCTGTCACCACATTTGACCTTAAAATACTTGCCATTTATGATTTGAGAGCCTACGTTCTCTGCAACGACCATTAGAGGTCTCATCAAGAGTCTAGACCAAAGGTTTCCAACTAGTAAACCAATCACTGAAATAGAAACAGTCTAGAATATAGACATACATACATACATGCACACACACACATATATAGAAGTCTGAATTTGAATTCTTTTCACAGAGTCACATCTGCTCATCTCTTTTTGATTTTTTTATAGTTTATTTATTTTTGAGACAGAGAGAGAGACAGAGCCTGAGTAGGGGAGGGTCAGAGGGAGAGGGAGAGACAGAATCCAAAACAAGCTCCAGGCTCTGAACCGTCAGCACAGAGTGCGATGCAAGTTTCGAACCCATGAACCGCAAGACCGTGACCGGGGCGAAGTCGGTCACTTAACCGACTGAGCCACCCAGGCGCCCCTCTGCTCATCTCTTTAAGGCATATGAGTCTATGTCCCCTGATCGAAGACAGCTTTCCATACAAGCCAGTCGGTCACGAAATTCTTCCCATGCTCAAGCCAGGACAGTCTAGGGGCCAGCTGACCATTCTACTGTGGGTGCACCCCTGTGGATACATGTGTTTTGGTGGAAAATAGTGCAGGGAGTCAAGGCAGAGAACAGGACAAGATGCAAGAGAAGAAACAAAAGAAAATGCAGTCAGTTCTGCTTCCACCTTGTGACTAGTCCACCTTTGTTCTAGAGCATGTTTATTTCCTGTTGACATGGTGCATGTCCAAGTGGAAATTTGCCAATATCAGAGGGTCATCCAAGCTTCCAACCCATCTGGGTGGCTTATAGCCACCTACATACAGTAAGTACTTTAGTAAATTCAATCCTGTCCAGTTTAACAAGTAATTATTTTGAACTTACGCTGTGTCGGGCTATATCCCTAGAGCTACAGGAATGATACAGACAGGATTTGTACTATTAGGGAGCACACAGTTTAGTGAAGACAGACATGAAGACAGATCACTCTGAAATAAAAACTATACACAGGGTCACGTGGGGATTCATGGGAGGGGCATTTGGCCCAATCTGGAAATTCAGGATAGACTTTCCAGAAGAGGTACTATATATGGCAGGGAAAAAAGGCAGCTCCAGCCCATGGTGGGGATGGGAGTTGCCTAGGAGAAAAGGGTAAAGAACAGATTACACAAGATATAACATGTCAAGAATTAAACTTTAATCCAAAGTCAATGGGGATCCCTGGAAGATTTAAGTAGGGAAATGAAATAATTAAACCTGAATTTTTAAAAGCTGGTCTGTTTCTCTAAGTAGATACCTTAAACCATACGAAGACATTTTAATAAGGGCAAGATTCAATGTTTGTATGCTCTTGTCTGTCAGTGCTTGTGTAAATATACACGCATGTGTGCTTTCAGAAAATTTGAAATGTTCTTTGTCTTCCCTTATTTCATTTGCTTTCTTGTTCCAGACACTGAGATAAAGTCACTTGGCCAAAGACAATCAAAAGCTTCCAAAAGAAAAATAAAACATAAGACACTCAACTTTCAAGTTGGCAAGTCAACAGGTCATTTGGAAATTTACCAGATCCTACAGGAAATGTGTTCTAATTCTTTCTATACTCGGTTCTCATACCAATTCTGCTCCAAATTTTTAAAAAGAATTACGGTCCATCATTGTGTGTTTTCGTCACCATAATAAAAGTACCTCTGTAGATTTTTTTAATGGATGCCAGTTCTGGCAAATTGATTCTGCATCTGTTTTCCATTACGGTTTACAGGAGTGATTAACAAACAGGATCTCAATGAGAAGAAATTATGGGGCTTATTTACAAGGATGTCACATTTTAGCTTACCTCCGAGCTGTGGTTTTTACCTCCACTCCTGGTATTTCTGAGTCTGAGGACATTCTGGCCTTCCCAAAACCCCAAATGCAAGCAGCTAAATACTGCTTGTAAGAGAATTTCCCAGTGGGTTACTTTCTGTAAACCATGAAGATAAATCAGTAGGAGTATGTGTGTCTCCAGGGCAGGATCTTTCTCTGCAATGGGAGACCAGGGAAAGGAACCTGATTCTATCTTTGCTTCCCATATCCCAAGCGGGCCAAGGCATAGGATTTGTTACTGCCAGAGGCTCTTTACAAGCATTTTTAATACTCTCTGGGTTGGGTATCTTTCCCTTTGTAAAAATTTTGAGAATATAATTGTCAGACTAGAGAAGTTTACCCTCTAAGCATTCCTACCCTTCACTCTGGCCCTGGTAGGCACCATCTTTTGCTCCCTGGTTACCCCCAAACTGTTCCCGGGTCTGTCCTAAGCAACCCTTGATGATCCAAAGCAGGTGTTACCTTTTTCTCTCCCAGTTCAAATTTCAAAGTTGGTTGGAAAATTTATTCCCACTAACCTATAATGGCTAGAGGTGTTTTTATATGATTCCTCCTAGAGATATTCACATTTTTTACTAGGACTGGATTGCCCTCATTTAAAGTAATAAATCTGCAAAGATTGTGGCAAAACTCATTTATTTTCCAAAGCAATTTACCTTCGTTCCTTCATTTGGCAAATAGCTACAGTATTAAGTTACTACCGTGACAAAGGCACTTTACTAGGAGCTGACGGAACAACTCCCAGATGGAACAGACACAGATCTTGTTTTGAAGCCACTTACAGTCGGGAAAGTAGCATAGAGTTTCAGGCTGGAGGCACCAAGCTAGTAGGGGTTTGGTAAACGCCGCAGCTCAGCATCTGAATGGAAGCCTGCACTTCATAGGTGCTCAGTGACACTTTTTGGAGAATGAAATAGATAAAGGAGAGATGAAGAGACCAGAGACCAGTCAGGCTTCTGATTCTTCTGCAATCTTGCAGGGAAAGGTGGAGAGAGTGAGTCCATTTTAGAACTAGAAGCTCGATACGACCTTGGTAAAGGCAAAAACACCTTGCTTAGCTAGTGCGACTGAAAAGTAAAGGCAGGAGAGAGATTACATGTTGGACAAAAATGAAACATCAAGGGCGCCTGGGTGGCTCAGTCATTTGAGCAACCAACTCTTGATTCCAGCTCGGGTCATGATCCCAGGGTTGTGGGATCAAGCCCCACATGAGGTTCCCCATTCAGCTGGAGATTCTTCTCTCCCTCGGCCCTCTCTTTCTCTCTAAAGAGAATTAATTAAAATTAAAAGAAAAAAAAACTTCAAAGTGTGTAGCTGAGAGTTGGGAAGGAAAGTCTACTGAAGTCTTTGAAACCTTGACTGGAAATGCAGAGTTTTTGGCTAATAGCCAAGATAAGGAGTCTGAGAACAGCTACTGATCAAGTTCATCAGCATAGGAATAAACTGAGCAAAGAAATGTTGACACTTAGCTAGACTTTTTAAAAAAATTCAGCTGATTTTTGAATTTCTATTAAAATGGTAGCATTCACAGGGGCACCTGGGTAACTCCATCTGTTAAGGGTCTGACTTCAGCTCAGGTCATGATCTCACAGCTTGTGGCTGAAGCCCCACATTAAGCTCTATGCTGACAGCTCAGAGCCTGAAGCCTGCTTCAGTTTCTGTGTCTCCTCTCTGTTGGCCCTTCCGCTGCTCATGCTCTATCTCTTAGTCTCTTAAAAATAAACATTTAAAAAAAAAAAAGGTAGCATGCACAACATATGATAAAAATTATGTAGCTATTAAAATCATGTATAGATTATGACTAAAAACATGTGCATTGAATCATGTAGAATATACCAATACTAACAATGATTATCCCTAGGAAGTAGGATTATGGGTGATTCTTAAATAATGGGTGTTAAAATAAGGAGTTTTAATATTCATTTTTTAAAAACATATTTATTCATCTTTGAGAGACAGAACACAAGTAGGGGAGGAGAAGAGAGGAAGAGGGAGACACAGGATATGAAGCAGACTACAGACTCCAAGCTCTCAGCATAGAACCCAACACAGGGCTCGGGGTGCCTGGGTGGCTCAGTTGGCTAAGCATCCCACTTCGGCTCAGGTCATGATCATGGGTTCGAGCCCCANAAGCTGAAGTCAGACGCTTAACTGACTGAGCCACCCAGGCGCCTCTGAACTTCATCTTAAGTAATGACTTATAATGTTTATTGCCAGGAAAAAAACATTTAAAAATGTATTAATTATTTAATGTACCTTAAACACTTTAGTGGTCGGGTAAGTGAGGATCTATCAGTTTATGTGGAATGCAGTATGGAAATTTCAAGATAATTCTGGGTGTTTAAAGAGGCTTGAAAAGACATCTGCTTTTTAAATGTCAGTGAAAATAAACATCTTCCTCTCAAGTCAGAAATTCTACTTCTGACCTACCTGCAAGTATAATTACATACTCTTTGCTTTCACTTGATTAAAAGACACACAAAACACCTCAACAATACCTCTAAGAGATGAAAAGGTGGCAAAGGTCCCATTCTCTGAAAGGCTGTTGGATTCAGGGGGGACAGGGAGAGATAGAAAGAGTGGATTGAACTTAAGGTGCCAACTATGATAATTGTAGGTTTGAAAATTACCCCTTTTTCTCAAGAATTAGAGCCGTATGTAGAGGTCTTATGGAAGTAGTCCAAGATACACTGAGGTTTTAACAGATCTATCAAGATTTGTTGGTATTATTTAAACTTTCCTGCTGAAATCAAAGTATGGTAAAAATTCCTTTGTGATGGACACAGAAACAAACAATGAATGTAACTTTAGGGACAGATCTCCAGGTAATTTTTATTTTCTGTATTTACTCAGCTGTAGCTCCTGCTTTTTAACTGTATTTTTACTCTGAACACACATGATTTGTACACCAACCAAAAGAGGGAGAACACCCAATCAGCTCAAAATTAAACCAAACCAAGTATATGTGATGAGAGAAAGATCACCAGAAAATATACCCACTGTTCCCCGGCGCTGGCTTTGGGACACATAATACGCGATGGATAGGTTTCCACTCCTTTCTACTCTGGCTGTTCTCCAGCCTTTCTAAAATGGACTTGCAACCCACATAGCATGATCTCACTTTGTCCAGAGTACAATTGCACAACTAAATAACATCGTTTTTGTATACGACCTACAGAGGAAGTCTGTCCAACTACCCAGTTCGACTGCTCCACCTTTGGCTCTCAGCTTTTTAGCCCTTTACGCTATTTCAAATGCATCTTACAAATAAGTATTTCTTTCCTATGGAATTTTCCCTCCTTAAGTTGTATATTTGAAAACTGGGGAGCCAAGAGGTGGTCATTTGAAATCAGAGATTTCAATTCACGTATCTGTCATACAGATGGTGAGTGGACCTATTAATATTTTAAAGCTGTCCATCTGGCATATATTTTCACTTGTGAAAACCAAACTCATGGATGAATAGCACCATTTATCCCATTCAGTGGGGTTTCCTTGGATCAAACCAAAATCTCCAGAGGTCAAAGTTTTATAATCCAAGTCTTAGAAAATTCTGCATACCATTTTCATTTATTGGCTTTTTAAAAGTGACAAGTCTGTCCCTTAAGCCACTAGGAAAATGGAGTTCACAGCACTGTTTTAGTAGAGTTGCCATGTTCCCAAGGGGATGCTAGACCCAAATTGCACAATCACTGGACATGGGCTATCAGTGGCTCTGAGTATCAGCAGCTGGCCAGGTGCCATGGATGGTAATGGTCAGTAAGGAAATTGCTCTTGCTTCATTATTTCACCCAGTTGTTACGCTCACTTTTCTCTTTCCCCGTTTAGCACGCCTTCCCCTTCTTCTTTTTTTCCTACTCACAATTAGCTCTTTCTTCCTCTCAGGGGTTGAGTTGTGTCTACCACACCTGTCACACACACGTAAAAAAGATATATTAGAGTTCCTAACCCCCAGTACCTCAAAATGTGACCTTATTTGCAGATGGGGTCTCTCAGAAGCATTGAAGTTAAAATCAGGTCATTAGGGTGGGCCCTAATTTAATACAACTAATGTCCTCATAACAGGAGATACTGGGACCCAAGGAAGAGGATATTAACACAAGAAGAATCCCATCTTTTGTCAAGGAATGCCAGAAGCGAGGAGAGGGACGTGGAACAGAACCTTCCCTCACAGCCCTCTGAGGAAACCAACCCTTCTGACCCCTCGATTTCAGACTTCTAACCACCCAAACCATGAAACTATACATTCCTGTTGTTCAAGCTGCCATGTTTGTGGTACTCTGTGTCAGCAGCTCTAGGAAACAAATATATCTGACTCCTGCCCCAAGCTCTTGATTTCTCATGCTCTATGCCCTCCCCCCCCCATTTTCCATCTCTACTTCTTTCCTCTAACCTTTCTTGTCCTAGGACCACCTTTACTTCTGTCCTCTGCTTTGGGTGCATTGGCTAGTCAGACATGGGGTCAGTGTCTTCACTGAAATAATCTAGACCCCAGTGAACCTCCAAAGAAGGAGAAATCTTGTTTGGAGAACCCTTGAATTGGTCATTGTGTTTTGGGATACTTTATACTTTAGCCACTACAAGAGCCAGCATGCCTGCTTTATTTCCAAAATTTTGACTCCATGTAGTATCTAGTGCCCATCCAAACTCACATTTGGACAAGTACCTTCTAAGTAAGAACTGAGTGCATGCAGAACATTATTTTCACCAAATAGAATTGAATTCTGAACTCTGTATGTACTTTCAATGATTAGCCATTGTGATAATCAAGCACCTCTGTGCTATTTTACTTTCTGCCCATTTAATAATTAAATAGACTTTTTTCACGATGATAGGAATTGATTTTTATCTTGGCAGTCAGAATTGCATATGAGATCACTTTGATGTAGAAACCTGTCAAGACTATAGATGAAAGAAATCCAAAGCAACGTATCAGACAACTTAGAAAGCCGTACTTTCCAAGAAGTACGGTGTTCCAAGTTATCAATCTTGATTTTAGAAGCCAAATTCCCAGTCAGGATTTTATTGAATTACTCCAGTGACCCGGACAATGAACTTAACCTTGTTGTCTTTGAGCAACCAGAGGGAGGAACATCAGTAGGCTGTTATCTCTGAAAATGATACATCATGTCCTAACATCCTGCAATTTATTCAGTCTTCATTTTGAAGGTCATTTATGCTTAATACCCAAATGTTTTGGAGGAATATTAACCATCTGAGGGCAGCTATTTCTACATACAACACAAGCATATGTAGGTCCACTGGCTGTCACTGAAGACCACCTCAAAACTTCGTGCCAAGTGCCATCTATTTAATGACACTGCGGTCATACTTGGCCTAAGGAATTATTTATCATGAAACTTAGCAGAAAGGGTTCACATTACCACTGCTCGTATTGAAACTAATTTTAAATGCAGTTCTGGGTTATATTTGTGAAGTCTACCTACCAAGCCTGCCTCCCTGTCGAAGAAATGGTTTACAATCGTCTCATTGAGGCTCTGTTGTTTACTTCCCACCGAGTACCACTTACACAGTCCAGGGCTTCCCAATCAGACAGACCTTGGTTCTGGGTCATACCCTTCTGGTCGCACTCACTTAACCTGAGTCCCAAATTCCTCCTCTGTGTGTAACTCAGGAGGATGGAGAATGTTAAACAGATTTACACTACTTGCTCAAGTGGGAAGATCAAAGTAAGAGAGAAGACAATCATCTCAGGCCTTTTGTAGGTCCTTTGTACTGGCACAGAAATCAATGGCTCTTTTGTTTAGATTTTTTTTTTTTTAATATGTAGTGGTTCTCAAAGAGTTGTTCCCAGACCAAGGGCAGCCTCACGACTCAGGAACTGGCAACGTGTAAGAAATGCAACATCTCAGCCACATCTATAGACTCAAAATCCAGCAAGGCATGTCACAATAAGACTCTGGGCGACTCAGATACATGCTTACACTTGGAAACTACCAGTGGAGGTAAAGGAAGGCCTGGTGTCGATGTGGAAGGTCACAAGAAAGGGGTGACTGTCTATAGAAAGACTGAGAGAAATCTGGAGTTCCTGGGTACAGGATGGGAGGGGAATATGTGAAGACTAGAGCCAGCAGAGTGGTGAGAAGCCAAGTGGTTGGCTTCACCCCTCACCCCAGTGATGCAGTGGCTGAAAGAGATCAAGAGCAGAGCTGCCTTATACACTATTTGGCTCATTTGCTATGCAATATGATTTTGCACCCTCTCGCTCTGACCTATAAAGATTTAGTAAAATTTCTCCTGCATGAAGTCCACATTAGTGGGGCCTTGGACATTTGGAGATACATATGTGTGTGTGTGTGTATATATGTATATATGTATACACACACACACACACACACACACATCCACAGACACACCAAGGTGGGATAAAGAAATCAATGGATAAAGAACAGGGCAAAAGATATCAATAAAGGTAGGAAATCAGAGTCAGAGAATTATACTCTAGGGAAGGGCTTCTTAACCTCAGCAACACTGACATTTTTTTTTATTTTAATTTTTATTATTTATGTTTACTTTTGAAAGAGAGCATGAGAAGGGGGAGGGGTAGAGAGACACACATACACACACACAGGACGTGAAGCAGGCTCTAGGCTGAGCTGTGAGTGCAGAGCCCAGTGAGGGGCTTGAACCCACCAACCCTGAGATCGTGACCTGAGCCAAAGTTGGGTGCTTAACCAACTGAGCCACCCAGGCACTCCTGTTTTTATTTTTTAAATATTTATTTTTGAGAAAGAAAGAGAGAGAGCAAGCAAGGGACAGAGAGAGAGGGAGACACAGGATCTGAAGAGGCTCAGCACTGTCAACACAGAGCTCGATGTGGGTCTCAAACTCAATCATAAATCGTGAGATCAAGACCTGAGCTGAGCTGAAGCTGGAAGCTTAATCAACTGAGCCACCCAAGTGCTCCAGCACCACTGACATTTTAGACTGGATATTTCTCTTTTTGTGGAGGCTCTAGCCACTAGATGTCAATAATACCCTTACTCCAAATTGTGACCGCAATAATGTTTTCAGCCAGTGCCAAATGGGGTGAGGGGGAAATCACTTCCTTTGAGACCACTGTTCTGAAGTCTTCTGGGGACACTGGATTTTCTAAAAAGACATGTAATGAATGAGGCATTTGGGATGTGGAGAGTCAATTTTATCTGAATTATAATCAACTAGGTTATTCTAGCTGACATCTGGGTGGCCAGTAAAACGATGGTAAATCTCTTACAGAGCATTGTGAACACTCAGCTAGTATTTGTTAAGTATCAGCAGAGCAGGTGGAATCTGATAGACACAGTGTCTCTTTTCCCTATTATACATATAGCTGGAGACCTTGACCCGTGTGATCACAGAGATTTGTACATTGTTGGTTACTGCTGGTCAGTAACTATGAAGGGTCTGAGACTTTACCCTATTTGTAAGCTAACAAGTTAACCCGTTTCAGTTTCATGGATGCAGAGGAAGACATAAAACCCTGGGGTCAGAGACAAAGGACCATTTATTACTCACAGAAATAGCAGCAGCCAGACCATCAAACATTTCCTTGAGCTGGTTTTCCAATCCTAGTTCTCACAGGAGAGCACAAAGTGGGCCGGCTGATACTTTCACACACATTGGGTTGCCTTATAAGACACCCTGAGCTTAGGAACCCCGAGTCTTTTATACTGGACTTAAGTCTGTCTGGCCCATGCTCTAGATGTAGACACTGTGTCTTCCAAGGCTGTTCACGTAACAGTTTTCCTTTAAAGATAGTCTTGACCAAAACCCATCAGTGCCACTGCTCAGAAGCTGCACTGAAACACCAACGACTGTTTCCAATACTGTTCTAGAAATTCTTTGGGGACTGAGACCATGTTCCTTTGTCTCTGTAACCCCAGAGTCCAGTATCCAGGAAGTCACTGATACTCATTTTTATTTAAAATGTACTTAACAAAAAAGTATGGAAAGAATTTAAGGAGTTATGTTTGGTCCACTTAGATACTCCACTCAGTTGACAGTAGTAACTAGTTTTCCAAGAGCTTTTAGAACAATTTTCCACAAGCTTTATATCTTAAAACAATACAATTTTTAGAATTCTGGAGGTCAGAGGTCTGAAATGGGTTTAGTAGGCTCACGTTACAGGGAGGGCCCATCTGCATTTCTTTGGTAGGTTCTAGGGGAGAACCCATTTCTTGCCTTTTCCAGCATCTTGGGGCCCCCATCCCTTGGCTTGTGACCCCTTTTGTGATTTTAAAACCAGAGCGTAGTAATTTCCGATCCTACTCTCATCTTCCTGCCTCCCTTTTTCTCTTATAAGGACTCTTTGCTACATTAAGAACATGCAGATAATCCAGGAAAATCTCTCCACCTCAAAATCTTTAGCTTAATTACAGCTGCAAAGTCTCTTTTGTCATGTACAGTAACACATTCAGTCTCTAGAAATCAGGATAAGAAAATCTCCATCTACCCTTTAGTAGACAAAATCAGGTTTTTATCCCCCCATAGTAAGACTCCTTTGAGGTATAAAGCCCAGTCATTCTGGTTTGGGAATCTGAAATGAACTTTTTCCTTCACATTATTTTTTTCCTTCTTATAATTTACACTTGGAACACGTTTAAAAATAATTTTTCACACATTCTCTGTTGAGCACCCAAAGTATGCTAAGGAAAAGTGTTCTCCAAGAAATAGTAGGCAGCATACTATTTTTACTTGTGCTGTTTACTTGTGATTTCCATATCATGTATAGAGCAGATTATGTATATTTCCCTATTCATCCTTAAATTCCTTCCCTAGGAGATTATTTTTATGAACAGCAACAAATATTTCTTTCAAGTCTTGTTAAGAGTGGTTAGTGTCTTAATTAGACCCTGAAAAAAATTTTTTGAGCACTCACTACATGCTAGCAGCTCTACCAAGCCCCAAACTCCATAGTCTCCACTAACCCTCAAACAAGCATATTGGCTAGGTATCATAACCATAGTTTCACAGGCATACATTATAGATGTTATCCAAGGTCTCATACATTCAGAGTGGGTAAATCTTTCTAGTTCCACAGCCTTAAAGCTTAACTCCTGAACTAATCTCCTTTCTTGGGTCTGAATCATTTTTGTGAAGTAGGACACACATAGCAAAAAAATTTTTTTTTAATTTTTTATATTTAATGTTTACTTATTTTGGAGAATGAGAGACAGAGTGTGAGTAGGGGGAGGGGCAGAGAGAGAGGGAGACACAGAATCCAAAGTAGGCTCCATGCTCTGAGCTGTCAGCACAGAGCCTGACGTGGGGCTCAAACTCATGAAGCACAAAATCATGACCTGAGCCAAAGTCAGAAGCTTAACTGACTGAGCCACCCAAGAACCCCTCAAATAAAGTTTTATCAGAACTCCTCCAGGCCCAAATCTGCACATATTGGAGTCTACTTTCAGGCTATCAATGTAGAGTGAAGTAGTTGTGGCAGAAGCCGTCTGGTCTATAAAGCCTAAAATAATTACTCTCTACCCCTTTACAGATCAAGTCTGCTGACCTCAGACCTAGATCAAAGACAAGGGCACTGCCAGCATTTTCAAAGACTTCTCTATGCCTTTCCCATTCTCAACCAATTTCTAACCATTACCTTGCCTTTTGTGTTGACTTTTTTTTTACTTAATAGTTTTAGAACCTAAATACTGAAGTGTATAACTCATTTTGCTTGCTTTTGAACTTTTTAAGAAGCATACCATAGGATATTTTTTTCATCTTGCTTCTTTTGCTCAAGATTGATTTGTTAGAATCATGTTGTCACATTTAGCTGTAGTTTGTTCATTATCAAATTACACAATTTATTCCTTTCATTTGTGACAATTTGGATTAATTCAATATAATGAGTAAAGGTACTATGGACATTCTTATGTCTTATGAACATTTCCTGGTCCACGTTATATATGGTTATAAATGTAGCACATATGCTGGATCATAACACATTATTTCCAGTTCTGATAGATCATTCCCAATTACTTCCCAAAGGGTTTGTACCAATTTACACTCTAAGGTGTAACCATCTGGTCGCCGTCCCCATTGACATTACAAGTACCTGAGAGTCCTCTTTGCCAGTTTTTTAAGGACACCTCCATTGTAAAATTAACTCATTATTGTTGAACTTGTATTTCCCTAACACCAGGTGAGACTGAGGACTTTTTCCAGGTTTACTGACTACTTGGGTTTCCTTGTTCTATGAAATGCTTCCTCAAGGTTTCTGCCCTTTTTTCTGTTAGGTTGCTTCTGTTTTTCTTCTTGATTTGTAGTTCATTATACATTCTGGATCCTAGGCCTTTGCAAGTTATATGCAATGTAAATAGCTTCTCTCACTCTAGGGCTTTCCTTTTCATTCTTTTTATGTTGTCTTTCAATGAACAAAAGTTCTTAAACTTGGCCGTGTTAAAAAGAAAAAAAACCCCATCTTTCCTAGATAATGCCTATTTATCGTAAGAAATTCTTCCTTTTTTACTCTTTACTTTTTAAAGCTTTTTAATTTTACCTTTCACAAGAGATCTTTAATTCCACTAGAATTCTTTTTGTGTGTAGTGGGACATAAGTGTCCAATTATTTTTTCCATGTTGCTACCCTTATTTCCAAAACCATGTATTGAATATACTGTACACTTTTCCTCAGGACCTCTCTTTAATATACACAGTGGCCATATACACATAGATGAGTTTTCTGGGTTATCTTTACTGTCCCACTGGTATGTTTGTGGAGCTTCACACCCAATATTATAATGTCTTGATTATGAAATAGGTTGTGAAAACTGGTAAAAAAAAAAAAAATCATCCCACCTTGTTCTTCAAGAGAGTGTATGGCTGTTTCAGCCACTTACTTATGCTAGAACGTAAACTTTAGAATTCACTTGTCAAGTTCCATAAGATCTACTGAATCTATAAACCCTTTTGGAGATCTGACCATTTTTATAGTAACGAGTCTTACAGTCCACAAACATAGTATTTCTCTATATTGATTAGGTATTCGTTAAACTTTTTAAAATAAGTTTAATCATTTTCTTTACAGGTCTTTTACTGATCCTGTTAGATTTATTCAAGAACTTTGTATTTTTAAAAATTTCCTTTAATGCAGATATACAGGACTACAGTGATTCTGTATTACATTTTATATCTGGAAATTTGTTAGATTCTAATCCTAATAAATTTTGTATTTTTTTATAATCATAAAATTTTATCCTCCATAAGTAAAGGGAATTTTATTTCCAATTGTCAATCTCTTTTCTGACTTGATGTACTCAAGGTCCTAGTCAGTGCAATGTTGAATGGTAGTAGTAATTCCACTCACTTTCTTACTTCTGATTTTAAGGGGAAAATATTCAATGTTCACTATTAAGCATAACATCTCCTGAGTGGTGTTTTATAGATACTCTTTATGTGTATCAGAGAGTTGTATTTTTACTACTAGTGTCCTAAAGATTTTTTTTTTTTACCAATCATAAATGATAATAATTTTATCATCTTTTTCTTTATCCATTGATGTACTTTTTCCTTCGTTAATATCTTAATACGGTTAGTTACACTAATTGCATGTCTAAGCCATTTTTTTTAATTAATTAATTTATTTATTTTATTATTTTTTTTAGAGTTTAAAATGTAGTTTTATTTATTTTTTTTTACAAGTAGTTTATTGTCAAATTAGTTTCCACATAACACCCAGTGCTCATCCCCACAAGTGCCCTCCTCCATGCCCATCCCCCCTCCCCCCCACATCCATCAGTCCTCAGTTTTTGTCAGCATTCAAGAGTCTCTCATGGTTTGCCTCTCTCCCTTTCCCCCACCATTTCCGCCCTTCTTCTCCCCCTTGTTCCTCCGTCAAGTTCCTCCTAATCCTCCTATACGTGCAAACATATGATATTTGTCCTTCTCTGCCTGACTTATTTCGCTCAGCATAACACCCTCAAGGTCCATCCATGTTGCTACACATGGCCAGATTTCATTGTTTCTCATTGCCATGTAGTATTCCATGGTATAGATAAACCACATCTTCTTGATCCTGTCTAAGCCATTTTTAAAGCTAACCTTACATTCCTAGAATAAGGCTAATTTTGTCTTAATGTGTTATCTTTTTTACTTACCTATTACTAGATTAAGTTTGCTAATGTTTTGCTTAGGACTTCTGTACCTATATTAGTGAGGGAAACTGGACTATAGTTTTCCTTTCTTTTTATTGTCCTTGTGAAGTTTTAGTAAGGGGGTGATGTTAACTCATAGAAGGAGGGTTGTGTGAGGCAAAGACCATGCCATTTCCACATCCTCTGAGTTGAAGACTTTATCACTCAACAGGGACATGAATGAAAAAGTCTTCCTTCAAGACTTGCGGTTAGGAGTGGCTGTACCTTCTTCCCTATTTCCTGGAGGAGATCACACACGTTGCAGATGGTAAAATTATAAAATGGAGGAAGGCTAGAGCACATTAACTACCCCTACGAATAGACTGTATCTTCCTTCTCTTTCTCTTTCTCTAGAAGAACTTATGTAAAATTTAAAACGCGTTTTCCTTACATTTGTGGTAGAACTCACCAATGGGTTTAGCACGTACACACACGTACACATGTAGGCACGTACACACATGTACACACGTACATACGTAAGAGAAAGATGGGTGACTTCTGATTCCATTTTATTGACGGTTGTATGATTGTTCAGATTTTCTACCTCTCTTTAACTCAGTTGTGATCAATTTTTCAAGGATCTGATCCTTTCAAAATTTTCCAAATTATTCAAGTCATTTACCATATCCCATTATTACATTTGCAAATGTTTGCAACATCTATAGAGTATAATTATTATTCCTAATATTCATTATTGGCATCTCTCTTTTTCTTGATCTTGCCTGAAGTCTCTCAATTTTATTAATCATTATAAAAATCTATTTTCAACTGTACAGATGCTTTTTATTCTGTGTGTGTCTTCTAAGTTAGTTTCTAATCTAGCTTGATTCCAGTCTTTGAGTGTTTGGTTTTCTTTTTTTCCCCTTAAGTGTATTTATTTTGAGAGAGAAAGAGCATGCTTAAGGGGCAGAGAGAGAGAGAGAGAGAGAGAGAGAGAGAGAGAGAATCCCAACCAGTCTCCACACTGATGGTGTGGAGCCCAAAGAGGGGTTCAAACTCATAAACCGTGAGATCATGCCCTGAGCCAAAATCAAGAGTCAGATGCTTAACCACATGAGCCACCTAGGTACCTGGAGTATTTGGCTTTTATTCTGATTTCTTCATATAAATACTTAACTGATTAATTTGAAGCTTTTTTCCTAACATGTATTTACATTATAAATTTCCAATACTGCTATGTCTGTTCCCTTACAGATGGGACATAGTCACTTTTGTTGTTCAATTAAAAATATTTCCAATTTTTTGTTTATGATTTGTTCTTTGCTCTATAGATTTCAAAGCTGAATTAATAATTTATAAATTAAGATTTTCTAATTATCTTTTTGCTATGAATTTCTAAATTAACTCTTCCATGTCCTAGAACATGGTATAGATCATTTTATCCTTGAAAATTTGTTGAGACTTGCCTTGTCCAGGACATGGTAAATTTTTCTGAAAAGTCCATGTGTAGTTCAAAAATAAAGTATATTTTTCGTTTATTATTGTGGTGTTCCATAAAAGTTTAGTAAATTTGTTCATCATCTTGTTTAAATCTTTTATATCATAACATGTATTTGGTCTGCTTTTCTATTAGTTCCTAAAAGAGATGTGATAAAAATTCCCCACTGTGATCCTTATTCCTTCTCATAACTCTTGTCAGCTTTTGCTTTACACATTTTGAAGATAAATTAGTACATGAAGACCCATTTAAAACAGGGCAGAATAAACTTTGGTGACTTGAACCATTTGAAGAAACTTACTCATCTATAGAGTATATTTTGTCTTAAAATGTGTTTAATATAGAAGCCAAATCAACTACACATTAGTATTTCCATGCTCTTTAATTTTTTAGATTTTCTGTTATTGTTTTAGTTATTTGTTTTGTAAACAATATATAGTTACATTTTATTGCTATTTTCAGTTTCTAGTCCAGCCTACAATCTTTTTCTATTAACTGGAGAATTTGGTTCACTTAATGTGATTACTTATATACTTTCTTCAATCTAACATTTTATTTTATAGTTTCAATTTTATTTTGGCCTATTCTATAGTTTCTTTGTTTTTAATCTCAATATTTATTTCTTTTTAACCCCCCCATTCTACTTGTTTTTCCTTTGGCTAGAGTGGCAGTTTTATATTGTTTTGCCACTTTTTGTGATCACTGCAAATATTAAATAACATTAAAATTTGCGTTTAATACGTGGGGCACCTGGGTGGCTCAGTTGGTTAAGTATCTGACTGGCACAAGGTCATGATCTCACATGTTTTGGGTTCGAGCCCTGCGTTGGGCTCTATGCTGACAGCTTGGAGCCTGGAGCCTGCTTCAGATTGTGTGTCTCCCTCTCTCTGACCCTCCCCTGCTCATGCTCTGCCTCTCTGTCTCTCTTTCAAAAATAAATGTTTAAAAAATAAAATTTGAGGTTAATACCACTATTCCACTCACAGAATCTGAATATTTTATAATATTTCAATCCAATCCTTTTCCCTCCTGACACATATGCTGTTGTTGCCTGTATTTTACTTGTACCTTTTTTTTTTTTTTTTAATTTATAAGACACATTCTTAACAGTTTATCCAATCTTCCCTTTTAGGGTTTAATCATATTTCTTCACTCTGCATTTCTATTTCTTGCATTTTAGACTGTAAGTCTTAGATCAATTTCCTTCTATCGGATGTTTATCTTTTGAGCAGAAATCCCAATGCTGGTCTCCCCCACAAACAATGAACACAATAAATTTGCTACAAACTGATGAAAATAGCTCTGGGAAGTCTGGACTAGAAAAAAGGAAGAGCAAAACCCATGTGGAGATCATGGGTTGAGGATGACCACAAACACAAATACAAGAAGGGTATTACCTGTGGCACTCCATCCCTCAGTCAAGAGCAGCTGGGCACCAGGAGAGATCTCCTCAGAGGAATTGTACCCCCAGGGGAAGGGCAGAGCAAGCCTCATCACTGTGGATGTTTGCAGCATTTATTACAGAGATTTACAATGATCCCACTGATGGGGCTGCCCTGGAGCCCCCACAGCTGCATCCACTCCCTGAGGCTGTAGCTGTGGCTGTGGGGAGCCCTGCCTTCAAGGGCCCCAGTTGCTGCTCTGGACTGTTCTTCAGAATCAGGACACCTGCACCTATATGGGACCCAAACTATTACTGCTCTGGGCCCCACCCATGGTTCCAGTTTGGAACTACTCCTACCATTTCCAGGGCAGTCCCTGCTGCCCTGAGTCCCACCCCCAGAGACCCAGGTTGTGGCTGTGACCCTTCATTGCCAGGGGAAATAGAAACAGAAAATCTGAAGACATCAGTAACAAATAAGCAAATTCAACTGGTCATCAAAATCCTACCAACAAACCAAAGTCTGGGATTAGATGGCTTCACTGGTGAATTCTACTTATCACAAGTAATGGATACCAATTCCCCTCAAATTCTTAAAAAAAAAAAAAGATGGGATATTGCCCATCTTATTTAATAAGGCCAGCATCACCTGAATATCAAGGCCAAATAAGGGCACTGCAAGAAAAGATTACAGACCAATACATATGATAAATATAGACATAAAAAGTCTCAGTAGAATAGTAGCTAATGAATTTAACAACACATTAAAAGGTTCACTCACCACGATCAAGTGGGATTTATCCCTGGGATGTAAGGATGGTTCAATGTACACAGATCAACAAATGATACACCACATTAATAGAATGAAAGATAAAAAGCATATGATCATCTCAACAGATGCATAAAAACATTTGACAAAATAGAACATCCTTCCACGATAAATACATTCAACAAATTGGGTATAGAAGGAATATTCCAGAGTATAATAAAGGCCATATGTGACAAGCCCACAGCCAACACCATACTCAATGGTCAAATGTTAAAACACTTTCCTCTAAGATGAGAAACAAAACAGGATACCCTCTCCCACCATTTCTGTTCAACATAGTACCAGAGTCCTAGCCAGACCCATTATGCAAGAAATAAAAGTCATCTATATGAAAAAGGATGAAGTAAAATTATCTGTTTGCAGAAGACATGATCTTATATATAGAAAATCTTAAATTCTCAGCTAAAAAATGTTAGAATAAATGAATTCAATAAAGTTGCAGGATATAAAAATCCACACAAGTTGGTTGTTTTCTACATAATAACAACAAACTATTTGAAAGAGAAATTAAGAAAGCAATTCCATCTATAAGAGAATTAAAATCAATCCAATACTTTGGTTAAGCTTATTCCTAAGAGATGAAAGCCCTGTACACTTAAAACCAGAGGATATTAATGAAAGAGATTGAAGAAGACACAAATAGAAAGATATCACACATTCTTGGATTCAAAGGAATAATATCGTGAAAGTATCTGTATTACCAAAAGTGATCTACAGATTCTATGCAATTCCAATCAAAATCCTAACTGCCTTTTTCATAGAAAGAGAAAAAAATCCTAAAAAATTTTTGGAACCACAAGAGACCTCCAAGAGTGAAAGCAACCTTGAGGGGGAAAAAAACCCTGGTCGCATCACACCATGTGATTTCAAGCTGTATTACCAAAGTATAGTAATCTAAACAGCATTGTTCTGGCTTAACAGCAGCCATCAGACCAGTGCAACAAAACAGAGAGTTCGCGCATCTATAGTCAACTCATTTTTGATGAGGCAGCCAGAATACCCAGTGAGGAAAGTGCAGTCTCTTCGATATTTGGTGTTGGGAAAATTAGCTATCTCTAAGAAAAGAATAAAAATGCCTCCTGTATTGTATCATTCACAAAAATAAACTTAAAATCAATCAAAGAGTTCAATGTAAAACCTGAAACCAGGCGCATGTGGGTGGCTCAGTCAGTTAAGAGTCCAACTCTTGCTTTTGGCTTAGGGTATGATTTCATGGCTCAGAGATCGAGCCCTGCATTGGGCTCTGCACTGACAGCATGGAGCCTGCTTGGAATTCTCTCTCTCCACTCCTCCTCCTCTCTCTATTTCTCTCAAAATAAATATACAAACTTAAAAAATACTATTTCAAATCTGAAACCATAAAACTCCAAGAAGAAAACAACATCCTTGACATTAGTCTTGGCAGGAAGTTCTTGGGTAAGATAAAGACAGGCAACAAAAAGACAAACAAGTGGGACTACATTCAATTAAAGAGCTTCTTTTCACTAAAGAAAACAATAAATTGAAAAGGCAACCCATAGAATGGGAGGAAAATATTCACAAACCACGTAAGATCATCTCGAAATATATAAAGAACTCCTACAGTTCAATAGGAAAATAACCCAATTTATAAATAGGTAAAGGACCTCAATAGACATTTTCCCCAAAGAAGACATATTAATGGCCAATAAGTATGTGAAAATAACATGAAAAAAGTATATGAAAGATGCTCAACATCACTATTCATCAGGGAAACATAAACCAAAACCTCAAGGAGCTATTGCTTCATACCTGTTTGTCAAGCAATTATCAAATGTTGGTGAGATTGCAGTACAAGGAAAACTTTATGTATTTTGTTTGGAATGTAACAATGGTACAACTCTTTCCACTTTTCATCGACAGAGTACTGGAATCCTAGCCACAGCTGTCACAAAAGAGAAAGAAATAAATGGCATCCAAATTGGTAAGGAAGAAGTTAAACTGCCACTATTTGCAGATGACATGATACTCTACATGAAAACCCCGAAAGAGTTAACCAAAATATGCTTACAACAAATGCATTTGGTGCATTTGCTGGATACAAAATTAATAGGCAGAAATTTGTTTCTGTATACTAAAAAAGTAACAGAGAGAGAAATTAACAATTCCATTCACAATTGCGCCAAAAGGAATAAAATTCCTGGAAATAAACTTAATTCAAGGAGGTGAAAGACCTATACTCTAAAGACTATAAAACATTGATCAAAGAAATTGAAGACGACCCAAACTTATGGAAATATTTTCCATGCTCATGGATTGGGATAGTTAATACTGTTAAAATGTCCATACTACCCAAAGTAATCTCCAGATTTCACGTAATCTATATGAAAATACCAACAGCATTTATCACAGAACTAAAATACTAAAATTTTAATGGAAACACCAAAGACCCTGAATATCCAAAGCAATCCTGAGAAAGAAGAACAAAGCTGGAGGCATAAAAATCCCAGATTTCGGGCACCCAGTCGGTTAAGCGTCTGACTTCAGCTCAGGTCATGATCTCACGGTTCATGGCTTCAAGCCCCACATCGGGTTGTGTGCTGACAGCTAGCTCAGGGCCCGGAGCCTATTTCAGATTCTGTGTCTCCCTCTCTCTCTGACCCTCCCCTGCTCATGCTGTCTCTCTCAGAAATAAACAAAACATTAATTTTTTTTAAATCCCAGATTTCAAGATACATTACAAAGCTATAATGAATAAAACACCACAGTACTGGCACAGAAAGAGACACATACACCAGTGGAACAGAATCGATACTGCAGAATCAACTCATGCTTCCATGGTCAGTCTACAAAAGAGGCATAGACATACAAGGGGAAAAACAGTCTCTTTAATAAGTGATGCTGGGAATATACTAGCCGCATGTAGAAGAAGGAAAGTAGATGACTTTTACATAAAAATAAACTCAAAATGGATTAAAGACCTGAACAGGAAACTAAAACCATGAATCTTCTAGAAGAAAGCATAGGCAGTCATCCCTTTGACATCAGCATTAGCAACATCTTTTGGGTAAGTCTCCTCAATCAAGAGCAGCAGAAGTAAAAATAAACTATTGGGACTACATCAAAATAAAAAGCTTCTGCACAGCAAAAGAAACCATTGACAAAACAAAAAGTCCACCTACTGAATGTGAGAAGATATTAACAAATGACATATCCAATAAGGGGTTAATATCCAAAACATAGAAAGAATTTGACACCAAAAACTTATTTCATTAAAAGACCAGAATAGACATTTCTCCCCAAAAAATGTCATACAGGTGACCAACAGACACATGAAAAGATGCTCAACATTGCTAATTACAGGGAAATACAAATCAAAACTACAGTGAGATATCACTTTACACTAGTCAGGATGGCCAGCCTCAAGAAAAACCAGAAATAACAAGAGATGACAAAGATGTGGAGAAAAGGAACCCTCATGTACTGTTGATGGGAATGTAAACCGATGCAGCCACTGTGGAAAATTGAATGGAGGTTCCTCCAAAAATAGAAACAGTATCTAGTCCAGTAATTATACTCTCTACCTAATGAAAACACCCGTTTGAAAGGATAAATACACTCCCATATTTACTGCAGCACTATTTCTGACAACCAAGATATGGAAGCAACCTTAGGGTCCACACATACATAAATGGATAAAGTTGTGGTGTACATGTACATATAAGTACAGAAAATAGAATATTCCTGAGCCCTAAAAAGAATAGATCTTGCCATTTGTGACACCTTGAATGGTCCTAGTGAGTATTACACTAAGTGAAACAAGTCAGAGGAACAGAAATACTGTAAGGTTTCAGTTCTGTATGCCATCTTAAAAAGAAAGGAAAAGAAAAAAGAAAAAAAACACCCACTCACACGCACACATCAACAAGCAAAAAAGCAGAAACAAACCCATTAACGCAGAGAACCAATTGGTGGTTGCCAGTTTGAGGGGAGGGGATGAGAAGATGGAAAAAATGGGTAAAGGGGAGTAAGGTATAGGCTTCGCATTATGGAATAAATAAATCAGAGATGAAAGGCATGAGGTAGAGAATATAATTAATGATGCTGTAATAGCATTATATGGTGACAGACGGTAGCTACCCTTTTTGTGAGCCTAACCTCATGTATACAGTTGTCAAATCTGTGTTGTACACCTCAAACTAATATGACGCCATGGGTCCACTATACTCGAATAAAAGTAAAAAAATAAAGAAAAACAAAAAGTTATAGTCATTATCAAAAATACGGTAATTCTTCTAAGAATTAAAAATGAACAACTGCATAATCCAGCCATCTCACTCCTGAGTATACTTCTGGAGAAACTGAAAGTGCTATCTGAAAGAGATCTGCATGAACATGTTCGTTGCAGCATTATTAATAATAATCAAGACACGGAAACAGCTTAAGCATCAGTCAGCAGATGAATGGATGAAGAAGATGCGGTGTACTTATAAACAGAATAGAAAATTTTTCAGTCACAAGATAGATCTACTGCCTTTTGCAACAACACAGTTGGAACTTGAGACTAAGTGAAGGAAGTCAGAGAAAGATGAATACTATAGGAGATCACTCATATGTAGAAACTAAATAAAAGCTAAAGCCCTAAAAACAAAGAATAGAATGGTGGTTACCAGTGGCTGGGGGGTAAAAAATTGGGGAGATTTTTTTTAAAGTACACATTTACAACTAGGGCATAAATAAATTCCAGAGACCTAATGCACAGCAGAGTGAACACAGTTAACACAACGTATTGTAAATGTCAAAGCTGCTACAAGACTAGGTCCTTAAACGTTCTTCCTGCAAGAAAACAAATGATAATTATGTGATGAAACTTTTGTCTTCGGTTTTCTGCAGCTTCTCCACGTTATATTTAAGTACAGAGTTCTTTTATTATCATTCTTGGATTTGTTGGGCTTTTTGAAATTGTAGAGAGGTGTCATCATTTGTGGAAATTGTCCACGATTAAGTCTAAATGTCATCTGTGTCCATTATTCCTTCTCTCCCAGACCTGATGAGGCACAGGTTAAACTTTCTCCCTTTACCCTTCACATTTCTCTTTCTTTCATATGCATTTATTTTTCTGCACTGCATCCTGGATAATATCCTTGCAGCTATTTTTTTCAGCTCTGATTTTTCACCCATCAGTGGACGTTTTCTTTTTGTTCACACTATCAGCAATTCTCTGGAAAAGATTTGTTTTTTTTCCCCTAAAATAATAGGTCCCTTTTTGTACTTCAATGTTCTTTGTAGAAATTGCTACAAGGTTTATCTTTTAATTTATAGGTGGTAATCATAGTTCCTTTATAATCAAGATTTTAAAATTACAATATTTAAAATCACTGTGTCATTATGGGGCTGTTTCATTCTCTGTATTTCCCAATTGTCACTTACAGTGCCTTAGTACCTTGATGTCCAGTTATTTTCAACAGCAGAGCATTAATTTCCCGTAAGTTTTTTCTATGGAGATTTTTTTTTTTGAAGCCTAGAATGAATGTGCCTTCTTTTAAAATGAATTTGTTTTTACTTCTGCTTGCTAGTACTATTGGTCATCAATCATCTCAAAGCAAGTTCATGACTGGAGGTCCCATGGATCAACCTAGCAGCATAAACCCAGGATGCAAATCTGTGCATAGATAGACTGTGGCCACTTTTTGTGAAGACATTCTCTTTTCTGTCCTGCTGTTGGGCATCGGGCAGCACGTCCTGAAATTCTCTGGCAGGTACTTCTGGTTCATACTTATCCAGAGAGGTTTTCTTTTGGAGTCCAACGAAGGTGTAGTCTAAACTCCTGACTCCTTTAACTTGGGAGGTTTTTAAAAAGATCCAGAATTGGGGCACCTGGGTGACTCAGTCGGTTAGGCAGCCAACTTTGGCTCAAGTCGTGATCTCATGGTTTTGTGAGTTCGAGCCCCGCATCGGGCTCTGTGCTGACAGCTCAGAGCCTGGAGCCGGCTTTGGATTCTGTGATTCCCTCTCTCTCGGCCCCTCTCCTGCTCAAGCTCTGTCTCTGTCTCTAAAATAAACCTTAAAAAGGACCAGAATTGTCAAATGCCCAGAAAATAAAAGTGGCTTTGATTCCCAGGCTCTTAATTTTTCATGTTTCCCTTCCACTTATATCAAATCTGGAGTAGTTCTGTTAGGTATTAGAAGCTGTTTAAGGTTTCAAGGGATTTTTTAAAAAATATGTTTTTACCTAAAGTTCTGATCCAAATCAATTTCCCATTCTCAGAATCTGAAAACTAGGTGTATGTATATCCATTTTTTAGAGATGTCCCATGCAATACAGTTAGGAGAGACTCTGAAATGCTGTATCCTATGATGGATACCTATTTGGGAACCTCTTTGTCAGGCTTAAAAATCCATAGGGCCACCTGCACCCCGAAGGCTACATTTCTACCAGAATGAGGCTTGCTGAGGAATCCTACTTTCGTGCCCTTCCCTTGTTGGAGCTCATCAACATCGTACATTCAAAATAATCTGATGGGTTCCAACTCACTTGAAGGAATCAGACTTCCTTGCAGTTAGCCCAGGGCTTTGAATATTGGCTACTGGTAACTTGTATCTCCCTAAACTTGTAAGTTGTTGCAAAACCTTAGCCATGGTCTTCTAACTTGACACTCACCACATCCTCGTGGGTGAAGCAGGACAGGAAGAAGTACTGCTCTTCCACGGAGGGGAGGGGAAGGAGGATCGACAGTCAGGACATCAGTTTCCTGATTCAGTGCTCTTTACCCTCATCGCTCACCATATTCAGAACTCTGACATGGAAGAGTCTCAAGATGCAATGTGCAAACCTGGACTGCCTAATACATGTTGCGAGGTTTTTAAATGATCAGTAGGAGTGAACACGTGCTCACACTAACAGCCCAATTCCACACAGGCTACGTGGTCATCCATCTTCAAAATAAACACCATGATTCTATTGCTATTGCCTCAGCACCGAGTTGGATGAAGATTACAGTCCTCATGTTTGGCTGGCTTCCTCCCCTCTCCTTTTCACTTTTTCTGCCCCCCCCATCTTTCCTGTCCCCTTTTTTTGGTCATTTTTTTTCCTTCTATGGACAGCTTTCCATTTGTGTTTCTATGAAGCTGAACAGACAAATGTAGAAGGGAGGTAGAGGGGAGGTTCATTTCACTGGAGTTGGGTGTCCAGGCTCAAAGTCTGCTGTTTGAGCAAAATCTAAAACTCAACTGAAACCTGTATGGACTTAGTGTAGCCCAAATCCCCCCCAGGCTTATGAATATAGAACATCTTAACAGTTAAATGTGAAAGCTCCTAACTCCAGAACCCTGACCACTGCTTCCTTCCCCACAGAGAAACTCCTGCTAGTAACTTGGAAAAACACCCAGGCTTACCCAGCACTTATCACTTGACCTTGTCCTTCACTCCATCCTGATCTCAATCATGCTGCCCTTCTGTGGCTGTCTCCTATCTTCCTCTCTGGATGCTTTGGGTTGAATTCTCAAGCCATCAACAATTCACTCAAAAAGGACTTGAGGACAGTAAGAAATAGCTTCCTCCTTCTGTGTTATACTCTAAAGGAGTTCTCCAGCAAAGCTGCTTGCGTCCAGGCTTGTTATACAGTTTAATAATGGAGTCATTGGAGTTCATACACCCACAGAGAACATGGTCAGAGAGGACCTCACCACCAACTACCAAGCCTCACTCCATCCAACTCACCTCATGCTCAAACTGGAAAATTCCTTCCTCCTAGTGAACTCTCTCAGGGACCTAACCTTTTTCTCAGAGTCCTCTGAGGTCTTCCATACCTAACCCTGCCCAGGCCTTTGGGCATGCCACGTGGTTTAGGCTGAAACTCACTTTTAGACTTGGTAGCAAGGGCTTCCAGGAGGCTCCTCCGTGCCCATGATAATCCAAAAAACAAGCAGACAAGCTAGCAATAGGGATGAAGGCACAGCTTTATGGCTGTTGGATCTCAGTCCTGAGTTAACACTAACTGGCAGCTCTGGCATATCCTGATGATGTTCAAAAAGCCACTCTTCCCTTCTTTGAAGAAGCAATCCAAGTTCTTGTTTTTAAATAATTTTTAAAATGCTTTATTTTGAGAGAATGCACGAGCAGGGGAAAGGGAAGAGAGAGTGACAGAGGATGTGAATCAGGCTCTGTACTGATAGCAAGCCCGACATGGGCTCTAACTCATGAACCATGAGATCATGACCTGGGCTGAAGTCAGACACTCAACTGACTGAGCCACTAAGGTGCCTCTGAAATCTAAGTTCTATCCAAGGTGACAGTATAGTCGGTCTTAAAGTTGTATACCACTTTCCTGTACATCGGTGTGCACCTATGATGGAGGTCCAGCAAATGACACATAACAGGGAGTAGATGGGACATTAGGAAACTTTTCAACTGGGAGGAGCCAACTCACCAGGTACATTCCCACCCTTCTCCCTTCACTTCTCTTTGCTTCCTGGAATTGGATACGATGGCAGAGGTTCTGAAAACATTTTTTGTACCATGAAATGAACTTAAAGATTAAAGATAGGCACAAAGTAAGGATAGTGACACAGAAATTAAAAAGGAACCCTACAGGGGTGCCTGGGTGGTTCAGTCAATTGAGCATCCAACTGATTTTGGCTCAGGTCATGATCTCAATGTTGGTGAGGTCGAGCCCCATCCTGGGCTCTGGGCTGACAGTGTGGAGCCTGCTTGAGACTCTGTCTCCTTCTGTCTCTTTGGCCCTCCCACACATGCATACCCTCTCTCAAAAATAGAAAAAGAAAAAAGAAAAAAAAAATAGAAAGGAAGAGACAAAGAACCCTAAGGGTACCTGGGTGGCTCAGTCAGTTAATCATCACCAAACTGTTGATCTTAGCTCCGATCTTGATCGCAGGGTTGTGAATTCAAGCCCCACATTGGGCTCCTCTGTGCTAGGTGTGAAGCCTACTTAAAAGAGAAAGAGAGAGAGAGAGAGAAAAGAAGGAACCTTATCTCCAGTAATGAGGAATTTCTATAGTAATCCTTGATTGGCTACTTTGACTTTTATTACCACAGAGGAATTATAAACAAAACAAAACAACCTCCATGGACCGGCTCTTTTCAACTTGCTGTTACACAATTCTTCCTGGATGTAGCTGATGAAGGCCTCTGGTTATTAGGTTTGGAGCAACTTTTCCTGGGGTTCTAGGCCTGCTCTCCCGTGCTTATCTTGGTGTCCTTGAACAATTTAATCAAGCTCTTTGTGCCTGCTTAATTTCAAGAAAGAAATGGATAATTAGAGTACCTATCTCAAAGTAATTAAAAGGATCAAGTAAGATAATACCATGAAGCTCTCAGAAGTGTCCCTGAAACACAGTCTTCATTAAATATTATCACATTACCTCTGAAAGAATAACCGGCCCCTGTGTTGACTCAGTCTGACGTTTCTCTATGTGCAATTTCACTTAAATGCACGTTTCTCTCCTCCTGTGCTCCAGGTAGATCCCTGCTAGTAACTTTACTTTCCCCTCACATGTAGAGGGGCAAGAGGTGTGTATTTGTATACGCCTTTTTTCCTTGCTTCCTGACACTGGAGAAATGGTCTCATTTTAATAAAATTTATACAGCCCGTACTTGGTCATCAAGCTCAAGGTCAGAGGACAATTCTGACAAGCTCACATTTTCTTCATGGAAGATTTAATTTGTTCTGCAAACTCTCTATCAGTCATTTGCACCGGGCATGAAAATATAGCCATTTCTGAGACAAGAGACAGGAAGGGGGAGGCGGTTATGAAGCTCTGCAGACAAATGTCACCGTTCGGCAAAGCAAGAGAAGAGGCCCACTTCAATCCAAGGGCAGAAAACACCAAGCGGAAATCAGTCCAGATGCCCCTCTCACACTCCCCTCGGACATAAAAATAGGAATAGTTGAAATTGAAAATGACGTGGGAAGATTGAGCCACCATTTGTGGGATATACAAAAAACCACGAAGCCCATGAATGCTATTTGTTCCCGCTTCATTATTCAGCATCTGCTGTTGACCCTTTGTCATTTGCATCCTTTTGTGCCGGGCCACCTCAGAGATCTCCCGTTTTCTGACACAGATGAGGAGTTCCAAACCCAGGCTGAATAGGCCATTTGCTGACCATTTGTTTCTCTAGCGAGGGTGAATGTGTGGGGCTTGTTTGCAGCAGATGACTGCACACTGCCTTCTTTCTGCCTCGGTAATGGGGAGCCTGCGAGATAATGACCAGCCCTTGAGGGCAGCCCCATGAAGCCTGCGAGCCAGGTGCATGGTAAGGAGACACAGGCTTCAGCTCATCGAGGGTGTTGGTTTAGATTTCCTGAGCTTGCTTCTTCCAGCAAGGCAGAAACAGAATGAAAAGGAGTTAATGAGAAGAAACCCATCAGTGGAAAGCAAGGACCACATTTACCATTCTACCTGAGCATCCTAGAGATGATGGCCATATCGACCTGGATAAGTGGGGACGTTGGGCAGAGTTCAAAGGAGCAGACTCCTCATACACAGGCAGCCAGAATGCAAAATTCACTCAGTCCTGAACCAAACGCTCATTTTTGCAATCTGAATAGCCTGGCAGCTTAGCGGGGGGAGGGTGGGTGCAGAAATCCATCCATCTCTAAGCCTGCAAAAAAACCCCAGGAAACTACTGTGCGCTCAGGGAGGTTGGTGCCTTAAAAAAAAAAAGAGCTGCCCAAGATCGTTTGACATGCAGAGGTCGATGGAAGCCATGATTTAATAGATGGCAAGTGAGGGGAAAATTCCAAATGGCAATTATGTTTTCCTGCCACATTTCACTCTCTTCTGAGACTTACCTTGCTGTCTTCCTGATGCTTTTGATAATTATTTAATTGGTCTCCAACCTAAGTAGATGCTGTTTGAACTGCCTTTTGGAGTTATACAAAGAGTTACTGATTTTACAGCTCTCAGATGAATACACACACCTAACTTTTTCCTTCTGATCATAGAAAAGCAGTACTTTGGGTTTATTGATGGACACAAAGTAGAGAAATTAGGCAATTTCCTGTATCTTCTTCAATAGGCAAATTTGTATATGTGTGTGTGTATGTAGTCAGTCAGGTATCTAATGACAAAGCGGCAGCTTTGTAAGTAACACCTGCGTTTCAGATACCTAAGGTAGGAGAAAGGAGGAAACACCGCTTTTTCTTTTTCACATTTTCAAGTAATATAGAAGAAAAAGATATGTAAATCTCTTAGATCTAAAATTAAGCATACCATTTAAGCACTCATTCTTGAGCCTGGATTCGGTGGTTCAGGAATACGGAGGTGATTTCTAGAACTTTGAATCTGAGTGCTTTACAGCTGGATCAAAGAAAACATTCCCTTTCTAAAAATCACATCTGTAGGTTGCTATCAAATGAGAAATGTTGCTAATACCCTATAAAAGATAGTATGATGCTGTTTTAGTTTTTCATTACTATCCCATTTAGTAAGGATCACATAGATAGCCTTATATAATCCCAAAGCAGCAGTATATAAATGCCATAAACAATAGGATTTCAAATCAGCTCCTCTGGACTCCAGCAGAACTCAGCAAACCAACCACTGGCAGATCATATCCCTTGTTAGGCACTGGAATGGTCTTCAAGGAGGCTTCTATGTTGCGGGATCCTTACTCAGTTATCCTTCTATCAGAGTACTCTCCTAGGTCCTTTTGGAAAATCCACCATCTTAGCATGATGGAGATAATCTTATTGTAAAACATTTTGAAACAAAAAGCACAAATGGGAGTTGTAGATTATGCCCTAGGATAGAGAAATGCTCACCATTGTCCCCTCTGAAGATTTCACTAACTACCCCACACAAACCTAGTCTTCACCACCCACCCCTCGCCATCATCTGGGTCCTCTGTATACCCTTCTGTGGCACAAGTCGCACTGTGTTGTCCATGGGTCCCCCAGAGACTGGAAGAACTCAAGGAACCAGATCTTGGTGTCCTCCAGTATTACAGCTCCAGCCACAGCAGGTGCTCAATTAACATTTGTTGAAGAAATGACATTATGCCAAACATCGCTATCCTCCCAAAGTGTTGCCTCTATTCAACATAACCTGCTTTTAGACAACTCCCTTACACATTCCTCTGATGCAAGGAGTACCTTCAGGGCTCAGACTGGACCTGGGGAACCGTGTAACCATCTCCTTTCCCCCTATGGCAACCAATGTTCAGTGGTTTTTAACAAGATCCATTCTGTTTTCACCAAATCTTCCTCTTCCGGGTCATTATTACTATTTGATTCCTCATAAGCGCCAGGACCAGTGACCGATCCAAGAGCCTGTGTCCTTTGCTTTGGCCAGTTGGAAGGGAATTCAATAAGAGTATGGAAAAGGAAAAGCTATCTAACATCCCTAGAATTAACCCTGCACTTACAACAACATGCTAGTTAGGATCAGGTCAGACCACTGACCTGCAGATAGTCTGGATGAGATATTCTTCCTGATCAGCCTATGTATTTTTCACAGGTTTGAGTAGAATATCACAGGTCTAAAGAGAATTGTGACCCACAAGGCTGACAGGCAGTTGAATTTACCACTGATTTGGTACAGCAATCTTAAGCCTTTTTTTAAAATTAGGATACGAAACAGAAAAGTCCTAAAGCCCAAGGTCACTTGTCTGTTTAAAGCTGTGATAGAAAGCATTCCAAAATGGCTGCCAGTCATCTCTATCTCTTTGTCCATTCCTTGTACAACTTAAGTCCTTTGTATGACAGTCAGATCTAATAACTTCCTTCTAAGACAAAATAGAAAAGGTTCCCTTTCTGAAATCACATCTCTATGTTGATATCCAATGAGAAATATTCCGGATCTCACTTCCCAGAATAGGTTCTAGGAGATGGACTTCTGTCTTTCTCACTCTCTTGCTGGTGGTCTCTTGTCCTATATGGACTTCATGGCTCATTCACTTTGATGAACCAAATTCCCAAGTTCAAGAGTTCAAGGCAGCAAACAACTAAAGGTGTCACTTGACCAATAGCAAGCAAAACACTGAGGTCCCTAGTCCAACAACTTGTGAGAACCTGAATCCCACTAAGAATCACTGAACGGGCTTGGCATTAGATGCTACGGCTCTCGGTCAAGCCTTGAGATGTGGCCCAACCCAAACCTTGATTATAAACTTCTAAAAGATCCTGGGCTAACCCCTCGATTGCAGCCATCGAGAAACCCAGAAGCCAAAGACCCAGCCAAGCCACACCTCAATTCCTGACCTACAGAAACTGTTACTGTTTTAAGCTACTAGGTCTATAGTCCTTCATTATGCTGTTAAAAATGTTCTGGTGTTGGGGCGCCTGGTTGGCTCAGTTGGTTAAGCAGCCAGCTCTTGGTTTCAGAGCAGGTCATAATCTCATGGTTTAGGGAGATTGAGCCATGCAGGAGGGCAGGCCTTGCTTGGGATTCTCTCTTTCTGCCCCTCCCCTGCTTGCATGTTTGCACATGCCCACTTGCTCTCGATCACTCCTGCTCTCAAAACATTTTTTTTTTTTAAATAACACTATTCTGAAAAAATGTTGTACAGGTACCCAAGTGGCTTAGTCAGTCAAGCATCCTACCTCAGCTCAGGTAATAATCTCATGGTCTGGGAGTTCGATCCCTGTATCAGGGTTTATGTTGACAGCTCAGAGCCTGAAGCCTGCTTCAGATTCTATGTCTCCCTCTCTCTGTCCCTCTCGCACATGCGTTCAGTCTCTGTCTCTCCCCAAAATAAACAACAATCATCTGGCACCAAATCTTGGGTTTGAGAGGTGGGTATTCTCCCACACCAACAAACAATTCTGGGGCCTCTCCACACAGCATCAAGTAATTATCCAGAACATCAGCTGAGTGTCTGCTCATTTAACTCAATTCTGACACTATCTACCCACAAATAGCTTCAGATTCCACAGGTTAAGGGTTCGGTCCTGCAAGAGTGCCCTCCACCCCCAACTACCAATGCCAGTCACAAGCCAAAGTTTTTATCTGTGCTTCCACCCAATCTGTCACTTGGAGGCTCCAGTTACCCTCCCCCAGCCAATCCCAAGTCCTCAATGTGACCTCTACTTCCAAACAGACTGGCTATGTATCACTCGTTCTCATGACCCCCTCCTCAGGTTTAGGTAGTTTCTAGAATGGCTCACGCAACTCAAACTGTTTTACTTACTAGATCACCAGTGTATTAGAGAAAGATGTAACTCCAGAACCACTAGATGGAAGAGCTGCATAGAACTAGGTAGATAGAAGGCAGAGAAGCTCTCATCTCTTGGCGATTTGCCATTCTCTCAGCATCTCTCACATTTTCACCAACATGGAAGATCTAGACTCTGTTCTTTTGGATTTTTGACGGAGGCTTGAGTACACAAGCACAACTGATTATATTACAATTGATTCACCCCCTAGCCCCCCCACTCCTCCCCAGGGTGAGGTACGACAAGTTCCAACCCTCCCATCACATGGTTGGGACTCCTGAAAACCAGTCTCCATCCTCAGGTGGGCTCCATACATCAATCTCTTGAACCTAACAAAACTTTCTTCTTCTTGCTTAGGAAATTCCAAGGGTTTTTTTTTTTTTTTTTAGAGCTTTTATGCCAGAAAGAGATGAAGACCAAATATATGTTTATTATACATCATAGTACCACGGCAGCCATGGAGAAATAATGGTGGAGTAAGAAATAGAATCTTGACCTCTTCCCTTCCATTTACTTCTCCATATGGCACAGGCACTGACAGCCTTGATCCCCTGTCATCAGCCAGCAGACGTCCACGCTCTCAAGCTCAGAATAATAAGAGTTGTCCTCCTTTTATGGTTGACGAGAAACTTCACAAGCATTAAAATAGCTGCAATTGATCAAAAATTAAACGGAGCAAGATAGAATATAAAAAGGAACACAAGTCACTGGAGTGTTATGCTTGCAATTATTTCTGTATTTAGGGAGGTTTGGTTCTTTAAAGCTACCTTCACACAAAGTTGGTCAACACTNAAAAAAAAAAAAAAAAAAAAAAAAAAAAAAAATCCCTGGCTCCCTGACCTCACTGTCCCTGGCAGAAGAGAAGCCCCTCCCAGTCCAAGAGGGAGTAGTGGGTGAGTAAGGTCCAAGTGGAGCCACCCAGCTGATCATCGGCCTTTTCCAGACCCCATGTCCGTCTGTCTGTCACAAAGTACAAGAGTGAGGCCCTGGTCCCCACATCAGGAGTGCCCTCTACTCTCCTGCCTTGATCATCCATCATGATTCCCTTTCATGGCCTTGGCTTGAGGCCAGCCCTTCTGTCCCACCATCTTTGGAGACTGTGAACAATTCCCTGCCTTCATTTATATTGCTTCTGTGAAGTATAACTTCATCATGTTCCTCCAGAGTCTTCCTTTTCTAGGTTATATAAATTTAGCTCTTCACCCTCCTTCACCGCATGCCCTCCAATCCTCTTGCTAGTTGATTAATTTTTCTTCATTTCTTCCACATGTGCAGGTATAGTATACACCCTTCTGCAGGGTAAAGGGCTGTGCATGACAAGATGAAAGACGTTTTGAGAAAGGTGAACTTCACTTCGAGAAGGGGGAAAATACCACATTTCTTGCATCTGATTGTAAATTAATAGAAACTTGTTTGGGAAAAGCCCACAAAAAGAAGGTCATTTGGAAAAGGTTGTAATTTTTGAAAATTGTATTCAAGTTGTTTCAAGATAGAGAGTTCCAATTAAGATCATGCATAGGGGGATTAGGAGGAACTTAACGGAGGACCATGGGGGAAAAGAAGGGGGGAAATAGTNCCAGTGGCAGAAAAGAAATTATTTTCCTGGACATGTGATTGCAAAATCAAATGTGGAATAAATGCAAACAAACCTGGGGAAAGAAAAAAAAAAGATCAGCCTGTAAAATGGTTTCAGCAGGTGCCACAGGGCTAGGGCCAAGAGGTTCATCTTCCTCTCTTGCTCTTCACTCTTCCCCCAGGCTCTGAGCTCTCCCTGAGTCTCTCTCTCCTTGCATTCACATTAATCTCCACATACTTAAACGAGGTCCAAGGCACGAAGAGAAACGGAGGAGCTACCCTCCCTAGAGGTGAAGTCAAGGACACCTCTGACACCTGCCCCTGGATAATCCTTTGTCTATCTGCAAAGTTGTTCAGGGGACATATGCCCGATCTATTCCACCAGCAAGCTTCCCAGGCCCCACATAACTGCATCTGCATGGCCTATTATTGCAATACGGAAAATCCCTGAGGCACAATCAGTCAGTCTTTGCCTCTCTTCCTTCCTCCTTGCTCCTTAATCCATTTTAGCGAACTTGAAATAAAAATTCTCCTGCCATCCAGGAATGAACCTCAGAGGATGGAAGCAGGCTATGGTTCAAGAGATCAGGGTTGACATGCATTATGGCCCAAGTCTAAGCAGAGGGAAAGAAGGGGCTCATAAAGGTTATTATGGACTGAATTGCATCCCCCTAAGATTCCTATGTTTCAGTCCTAACCCCCAGTAATTTTGTGTGACTGTATTTGGAGATAAGGCCTTTTGAAAGGGGCAGTTAAGTTAAAATGAAGTCATTAGAATGAGCCCAAATCCAATATGGACTGGTATCTTTTGAAGAGATTAGCACATACAAAGACAAACACCAGGGATATAGAAGCACAGAGAAAAGACTGTGTGAAGACACATTGAGAAGGTAGCCATCTGCAAGCTAAGCAGAGAGGTCTCAGGAGAAATCAAACCTGTCAACACTCTGATCTTGGACTTCCAGCTCCCAGAACTGTGAGAAGGTAAATTTGTGTTGGTTAAGCCACTCAGTCTGATGTTTTATTATGGCAGCCCTAACAGACTAATAGAATGCCAAGGTAAGGAAAGAAAATGAGCAAGCTGAGGAGGTGGGAGTTGGTGGGGACAGAGCAGGAATCCCATCACTGGAAGGGCTCAATTGCAGCCCAGAAGACACACCTGACATCAGGCAGATGGTAAAGTTCCTCTGACCATTTCCTCCAACTCTTCAGCTTATAGAGCTGGCTCTTTTGAGAAAGACCCAGAGGCCACAACCAGCAAAAATGATGAAGTATAATGCAGGCTCTTCCCATCTCATGTAGGACAAAATGGATCCTATCTTTTCTTTAGGAGCAGGAGAAGGGGACTTGTCTGATCAAGAAGCAAATGCTTAGGGAAGCAGAGAGGGCCAATGAACAAAACAGGTCCCCTTCCACATTAGGAGGAAACCCCACTGATCACAAGGTGGATGCATTGGTGCTACAGGTTCCACAAGTGTCTCGTAGGCAGAGCAACACTTTCCTCCAAAGATACCCACAAACTAATCCCCCTAACCTCTGACTCTGAAAGCTCTAGATTTGGGTAGACACAAAGGAACCATAAAGGTCCTTCTAAGAGAGCCACATTACCTTTTCCTTTTGTGTCCCTACTGTCTATCTACCACAGATTAGAACAATGTGAAGGTCGGGGCATGGGGCACAAGCAGGGGAATGCCGGAAACTTCTAGAAGCTGGGAAAGCCAAGGAAGAGCTTCTCCAGAGTCTTCAGAAGGAATGAAACCTGCCTATACCTTACCGTATCCAGGGGAGACAGATTTTGGAATTCTGACTTCTAGAACTTTAATAAATTTGTGTTCTTTTGAACAACTAAGTTTGGGGTTATTTTGTCACAACGGCTGTATGTGACTAATACACGGTCTTTAGCACGCCTCTCTATCCCTACCCCCACCCTTTTCCCTTGTCCATTTGCTTTCCTTCTGGACACTGCCCACTGCCTTCCAATCCTGTTTCAGCAAGGCTGCCCCAGGGGGAGCGCCCTGTGGTCCCGAGAGCCTGTGCGTTCTTGTGCTTGTCACAACGCTGTAGGCTACTCCTGGCCCAAGAGTCCAAGTTTCAAGCAGCAGCTGCACCTTCCACTCCACCGGTCTTGCCAGCCTAGGCAACTTCAAAGCATACAGTGAAAAAAATTGGCTTTAGCCTGAACTGAAATTGTGTGTGTGTGTGTGTGTATGTGTGTGTGTGTGTGTGTGTGTGTGTGTGTGTGTGTGTGTGTGTATCCATATCCAGAAACTCTCAACTCCTTCCAGCGGGCTTTAGATGCTGTGGGATCCAAACTCATGACTGTGTAAAGTACAATTATTCCCATTTCCTAGATGAAAAAAAAAAAAAAGAAGACACACCAGAGACAAAACAGAGACCACGTCCAAGATCACAAAAACTAAGGGCCATCTAATTCCCAAGAGTCATGAAGACAAATGCTTGTGAGGTCAATGTTCTCTTTAGAGAGTTCTCTCATATTGACACCTCATCCCCTAGATGAAGTAGAGCAGGAATCTCACTATGGCCCACGGTAATTTTACAGAATTTGCTGCAAATGGCTCTGATAGGCACAGCAGTTCGGTTTAACGAGATCTGGAGTCAGAAGCCTCACTGAATACCAGCTCTAGCTCTGAGATTTGACAAGTACAGCAGCATGATTGTTAAAATAAAATTATACATAACCTTCAACTCAGCACTCCCATCCCTCGGAATATAATCCTTAGAAATTAGAAAACCGATCACATGAAACTACACTTATAAGGATGATTACTATGTATTTGTTTATAGTGAAATGAAAAAAGGAGCAAAGTGGATGCCCATCATACGGGACTAAGTGGAAAATATCCAAACTGTGGAGTATTATGCAGCAATTACAATGAGCTACATCTACAGGAGACAACTTAGGAAGAACTCTACAAGGTATTATGTAGTGCCAGAGATAAGCCACTGATGAGTATATATGGCAAACTCCTATTTTTTAAGCCAGCTACAAACCCCCATGCTTGAGACTATGTAAGCAAGGAGATAAAAATATTAAATGATACCAGACAAACATCAATATCCATTCTTAATTTTTAGAAGTTACAACTGCAGTAAAATAGCATTAGATAAATAACTCTCTAACAAGATAAAATCTTCCTCTCATAATCCCAAAGCTAGTATTATGCCTAGTATTATGGGAAGCACTAGAAACATTACCATTAAAGTCAGAAATAGAATTTGATGCTGTGCTTGAAGTAATGGCCAACACCACTCGGTAACAAAGTTATTATCCTAATTCTAAAAATTGGAAAGGAGCAGGAGGCATTATTTGCAGATGGTAGGACGGTGCACTTGGCAAATGAAAACCACAACTAGGGGCGCCTGGGTGGCTTAGTCGGTTAAGCGTCCGACGTTTGCTTAGGTCATGATCTTGTGGTTCGTGGGTTCGAGCCCTGCGTCGGGCTCTGTGCTGACTGCCAGCTCAGAGCCTGGAGCCTGTTTCAGTCTGTGACTCCCTCTCTCTCTGACCCTCCCCTGCTCACGCTGTCTCTCTCTCTCTCTCTCTCTCTCCTACAAATAAAAAACATTAAAAAAATTTAAAAAAAAAAACACAACTAAAAAGCTACCATAACCAATAAGAAATTCATAAACACTTTAGGGGCATAAAATAGATACATTAGCTTTCACATACACCACACACACACACACACACACACACACACACTCATACCAACCACACAGATAAGGCTAAATGAGTGTAGCAACAAAATCAGGAATTAAAATATCATGTAGGCGCCACAAGAAGAGAAACATCCCAATACTCCTCAAGATTAAGAAAAGACTGGGGCACCTGGGTGACTTAGTCAGTTAAGTCTTCAGCTCAGGTCGTGATCTCTCAGTTTGTGGGTTCGAGCCCCACGTCGGGCTCTGTGCTGACAGCTTCGAGCCTGGAGCCTCCTTCTGATTTTGTGTCTGCCTCTCTCTCTGACCCTCCCCTGCTCACGCTCTCTCTCCACCTCTCTCCCCCTCTCTCAAAAAAAAAATAAAAATAAAAATAAATGAAACATTTTTTTAAAAAAAAGATTAAGACTATTTTTGAGAGAAAGACAGAGTGAGTGGGAGAGGGGCAGAGAGAAAGAGTAAGAGAACCCCAAGCAGGCTCTGCACTGTCAGCACAGGGTCCCACATGGGGCTCGAACCCACAAACCAGGAGATCACGACCTGAGCTGAAATCAAGAATCAGACACTTCATTGACTGAGCCAGCCAGCACCCCTAAAAGGACTTAAAAATGACAACATGTGCCATGACTAAGAGGTGAATTTTTCATAACCTAATGTGTATGTTTAATACACCCCAACATTCAAAAGTTTAGTTTAAAAAAAGCTCCACAACTATAGAATGGGATGCCAAACCTCATATGCCAACAGGAGCTCAAACACCCAGAAAACTCTGAAAACCAACCACCTGGCGGGAAGTGGCAGTGGTGCGGAATTAGTTACACTAGATGTTACAGTGTATTAAAAACCTTCAGTTATTAGAACACAATAGTAACATACCAATAGAGTGAATAGAATGGAATACAAAGTTCAAAACAGGCATATACAGACCAATCAAGAAGGCATCTCAAATCTGTCATGTAATGATTCAGTCAACGGTACATGATTGGAGAACTACCTATAAATACGTAAAACTAGATGCATGCTTCAACCCCCACCACGGGATTGTTTCCAAATGGACACAAGACTTCTATGCCATCATTGAAGTCAAAATCCAGACCAAAACATGGGAGAATTTTTTTTTCCTCAACACTGGAGCAGTCATGATCTAATGAGAACTCCCATTTAGAAGAGGCAAAAGACTGGGGCGCCTGGGTGGCTCAGTCGGTTGAGTGTCCGACTTCGGCTCAGGTCATGATCACACAGTTCGTGGGTTCGAGCCCCACATTGGGCTCGGTGCTGATGGCTGGCTCAGACCCTGGAGCCTGCTTCAGATTCTGTATTTCCCTCTCACTCTGACCCTCCCCTGCTCACGCTGTCTCTCTCAGAAATAAACATTAAAAAAAACAAAGAAGAGACAAAAGACTGGTAAACTTGCCTCTTAAAAATAAATTCTCCATGGAAAAAGACCTACTTAAGGTCAAAAGACAAGAGAGAAACCAGGACAAACTACTTCCAACTGCCATCAGCAAAAGCGAACTCCCTAATACATAAAAAGTCACCCAGTAGAAGAAAAAAAGTGGACCGAGGGTAGGCACAGATATTGCACTAAGAAGAAAAGACCAGTATCTTCCCAACATGAAAAAATCCTAAACTTCATCTTAGAATAAGTAATTCAAACTACCTTGGCTATCTGGGTAGCTCAGTCAGTGGAGCATCTGACTTCGGCTCAGGTCACGATCTCATCATTCCGAAGTTCAAGCCATCCCTGAAACCAAGCCCCACATTGGACTAGCCGCCATCCACTTCAGATGGTCTCTGCCCCTTTTTTTCCCCTGCCCCTCACCCACTTGCAAACACTTGAAAACAACAAAAAAATTCAAACTACCTGGGCTTGCCAATTTTCATCTATCAGATTGGCAAAAAGGCTGAAAATTTGATTAAAAAAAAAAAAAACTCTTAGCAAAGCTAGAGGGAAACAGACACGTTCAATTCCACTTGTGAGAGGGCAAGCTGGCCCGGTCCATGGAGGGCGGTGGGCAGAATCTACCAGAACTCCAAGTGCCTGTCTCTACCTTTGATTCAGCAATCCGCCCCACTGACAGCAGCATTTGAAACGAATGAACTGGGACAGGGGAGGGTCTATGTATTCCCACAAGGTCTGCAAGAGCAAAAAAACTGAAAAATCGCCGAAACAACTGGTTAATTACGGAATTCATTTTTAGAAAGAAAATGGAAATGATGCAACTTTTCAGAACAAATTAAAATCTCATGCTAGGCTTTGTGAAGATCTACAAAATATAGTCAAGCTTGGCGGGAGGGAGGTGGGAAGGCAAAGCCGAAGATAGTGTGCACAGTCTGTCCTGAGTGTAAAAAGGCATTTTTATTTTGAGCGGAAAAAAAAAAAAAAGAACTTTGACATGGGAGGAAGTCCCTTTCAGTTTCAGTCCACCTCCAAGAAGATGGTTGACTTTGGCCAAGATGTTTACCCCTTGACACTTGACCTCTGAAATGCACCTCCCACTCCCTCCTGGGTTGTTTTGCAAATTTATCACCATGAGGCCCTTCAAGGGTTAGGCCCAGAGTAAACCCTCAATAAATAATGCTTGTTATTCCCTCACAGGGCTGCTCTGGAAAGGACAGAAAATAAATGGCTAAAGCTACTGGTGCAGAGCAGGTGCTCAATGAATACTCATGCCTTCCCCTCTCCTTTCACCTCCTGTATGGCCTACCTCATGATAGGCCTCATTGCCAGCAAGTTATTTCCCATGTCTCAACAAAGTTCCAGAATCATCTTTTTTTGAGTGCGCCATCATAAAGACAAGGAAACCAAAAAGCTGGAAATAATGATCAATTACTTGCTTCAGACACCGTTCACCCTCCTTACAGACAACTTCCCTAGTAATTGTCAACTGCCCGACTGGGTCCCTGAGCAGCTTGGCTCGAAATGCAATTATAAACACAGCTGAGGAATCCCAGTGATCAAATTGTGATGTAAGTGATCAGGTATGTTCAGAAGTTTGGGATTTCCAACCTGCTAAAATCGAGAAGATAGGCAAAATTAGTTCCCCCGTGCTTTTCAGTCTCCTCTCTCCTCCCCCTGACTCTACTCCACCTCAGGGTCACCATTTGCGTTGAAGGATCTTCTGATTCCATCTAAGGACAGATCACACCTCAGAGTAGTAGATTGGTCACTAATATTTATTAAGTAGCTGCTAAGTGCAGAACATCAAGTTGGCCTCTGCCTGTGGGATGAAGAAAGTGAATACAAGTTCTAGCTTTGCTTTGAAAACGGCGCTGAGGATACTTTAGAGCAGGAAGGTCAAAGGTCATTCATTCCAGCTGTGTTAAGATATTTCTACAAACAGATTATACCAACGATTTATATAAAAGATAGGAAAGTCTAACCTACTTTGGAGACAGAGCTATCAAATTCTTGCCAGTTACAGGTAACTAACTCATGTTGGCTTTTTAATCATTCTTTTCTGCGTATGCGAACAATGGCGTTTTGTTTGTTTGTTTCACAAGAACAGAATTGTGACTGCCTCTCCCTCCCTGCAGATGGGGCTGAGAGGTGGCAGGATCAGAACCCAGCAAAGTCCCCTTTCTGCTGCTACAGCATCCTGGCCTTGGGGCGGAGCCCCAGGGTCAGTTTGAGGTCACTGTCAGGTTGCAGGGTGTAGAAAGGGACCATGCGGGAAACCCGATTTCTCACGCTCTGGAGTCATCTTGGCATTGCTCACAAAGCGAGCCTGGAGGGGACAGCACATGCTCTCACTTACAAGTACTGAGCCCAATGTCCTGGCCAAAGGATTTTTCTGGCATCTTCAGCAGGCTGAGCAGCACAGGACCCAGGTGGGTCACACACAGGCCACCCGTGGTCACGTCACCCACGCACAAGCCCAGCAGGTAGCTCGTTGCCTCTGGGGCTTTCTGGGCCAGTAGGAGAGGCTCCCGAGAGAGGACAGCCACATGCTGGCCACAGCAACCCCCATGTCCCGGAAATACTCCTCCACATGCCCTTTGCCAACACAGTGGCCGGCGGACAGTCCCCCAGCCTCCAGGGTCTTCCTGTCCTTGCCCAGTGCAGCCTGCCGGACAAGGCGCAGGTGCTTGGCCAGATGGGGCTCCCGGCTGCGGTCTCCCCTGTCGGGGAGCACTGTGGCCTCGACTTCCTGGTCTCCCTGCGGCACTTCTACACCGAGTTCCCTCTGCCCCCTCACCACCCTGTGCCAGGGGCCCCCATCATCGCCTCCAACTCCATATTCCAGGAGCGCCCGGGCCACTGAGCCTCCCTGAGCACCTGTGGCTCCAGAAGCCACCACCAGTTCCCCGTCTGCCACACGATCTGAAGGGGGAAGGGGGCTTCCCAGGCCTGGGGGCTGTGGGACCGACGGGCTGGCCATCGGGGCCTGGGCGACCCTGCATGCACTGTGCGGACCTGATGGCCAGCTGGCCCGGGAGACCAGGGCTCTATGCTCCCCGGCCCAGACACCCTATCCCCCAGCTAAGCCCCCAGAAACGTGGCCCCCACTGCCTCTCCCGTCTCCCTGCCTGAGCTACCCTCCCCCCCACACTCCTTCACAAGGAGAGGACCGATTTTTAAATCATTCCCATTTGTTTAATAAGGGAGCTCTTCTGTGACTGTTTACCATGACATACTTTGTAGGCAGAGTTTAATTAACATTTGAAACCAGACATCTCTTCCCAAAAACATCCTCTAATTCAAGTCTCATTTGGCAGCTGCAGGGAGAGGGCAGTCAGGAGCAAGGAATGGAGGCACGGGCACTCACCCCCTCACCCCTGCAGCACAGGCACCCAGTCCCCCTTTACAGACCCTGGGTGCCAGGGAGGCTGAGGGGACCAGGCCGTCTCCCTGTGCAGCATGCAATCACCCCCCCACCCTCACCCCCCCACCCCAATATTTAGCTCCCCCTCGAATTTCACAGCAGCCATTAGTGAGAACAAAGGCCAAGGCTAACCACGCCCTTGGCACAGAGAGCACTGGGGACTGGCCATAGAGCAACCCAGCCCCGTTGCCGTGGCTGGCTTCGCACAGGGAACAGACAGATAGGTCGGGATTCTCGATTTCAAGCCCTTAGAAGGTGTGGCAACTGAGGGGAGGCCGTCGGCTCTCCAGGCCTCTGAAAAGGACTACTCAGCAAAAGGTATTTCTGGAGTCTGGAACCGCCTGCATTTTCACAGTTTCACTGCGTTTCATGCCCCAGATTGAGGGGCCTGCACCACCGCCTCCCCTCCGGGCCGGCCCGTGGTGTGTGCTTCCCAAGCTCCATTTCTGCAGCCTCGGGACCCCCCAGGAGCTCCTTACTTCTTTGGAGAAGGATGTAGCCATGGAATTTTTGTTGCAGACTTCGGGGTCATAGCCTGACTGAATTTTCACTTAGATGTTAATCATTTTAGAGATCCCAGGGCAACTTGGGAGAATTTCCAGGCTGAACTTAGACAAGGTGGTTTCATACAAAGTCCCTGTAAGATCACGAACTCTGAGGGGTTAGTAACAATCCACTTACTACCAGCCATATGATCCATTGCTTTCTGATCACCGACAAGTGACTCACCAGCTTTCTCTGAGGGCCTGTTCTCTACAGCCACTCCTGAAACCAACGTTTTTCGCCCACATTCCTTAGAAAAGGGAGTCAGAGCCAAAGGTCATGCCCCAGTGCTTTTTAGAGCTCAGGGTAGTGACAGTCAAAGAAAATGGAGCCGAGGCACAGAAGAGAAGCAGCAATGAAATGGGGTAATGGGGTAGGACACCACCCAGACACCATTTGGAATGTGGCCAATCGCTAGGCAGGGTACCTGCTTACCCACGTGGACACCTCCATATAGGTGATCCCGTGGCCAAGTCCACCGTAGGGATGGAAAGAGAATTCACCTGTGGTCTCCTTACCCTCACCCACCAGTAAAAAAAAAAAAAAAAATGGCCTCCCAGATGGACTTGGGTGGTCTTTGCCTTTCCAGCAGGCACTGGGGGGAACTCGGTCCATGGTTCAGTGCCTGTCTCTTTATTGGCTTTACTGCTGGAAGACAACCAACAGGCCAGGGGTGCCAGGCGGTCAACCGGCCCTAAGAGTAGCTTGAGTGGAGCCACGTAGCCTACGGATTAGCAGACTGAAGAGGCCCGAAGAATCAGAAGAGGTACCAAAGCTGGGTTTCACGAAGCCGGTGCTTTCAGTTTTTCCGACATTTACTACACTCCTAGACACCATATAGGATCTTGGGATTACAATTAAAGTGTTTCTTGACAAGTAACTTGGTCTACTGAAGATAACCAAGATAAACACTTTGTACAGTGTTTATGCCTAGAACATGGGTTTACAAAAAGAAAAAAGCCATAGCTCTCAAGAGGAAGAACTCCAACCACAAACAGGAATTTGGCAAAGGGCGTTCCCAAAGGAAACCATCATTAACTGCATTTGCTCTTGTAGAATCAAAGTCTCTAATTATAAAGGCAACTCAAGAGCTCATCTGGTGAGCTTCTTACTGCCATCAACCAAGCTTTTCTTATCCTGAGACCCAGGAGATGTTAAGTCCCACCCAATCCCCACCCAGCCCAGTCTACACCACATAGTTAGTGTTACTAAGCACTTGCATTTTCCAGGTCAAAGATGTTACAGGTCTCAGAACTTTTGTCAATCAAAGTCCCAACCCCAAGTGCCCTTCTGTGTCAGCCAGGACAGACTAATGTTGTGGTACCCACTGCCACAAATTTCCTGGCTTTCAAAAAAGATGGATTTCTGCTCATTGTAGTCATTCAAGAACGCTGACAAATGGAAGTTTTAACGTATGCTTGCCCAGGTTCTTCAGCAGTAAAGAAGGACGATGATAAATCACATACTGGCATTTAAAGCTTCTACCCAGAAGTGACACTCATTACTTTCACATTTCATTGGCTCAAGCACAGGGTACGGCCAGAACTTAAATTCAAGAGTTGGGGGTGTCCTATTCTATGGTGTGCCAAGGAGAAGAAATCAGGAATTCAATGAGTAATCCATCAGGAAGGCAATGAGGAGTATTAATGACTCACCTTTTCAAAACTTCACCCATCAAATTCCTACTCAAGATCCTAGATTCAGGTCGGGTAGTCTCCATTCAGAGAGGCCTCCCCGCTCTGTCACCCCGACCTCCAAGCTAGTTAAGGAGACCTCAGACACACCCCAGACACTGACCTCAACCATTCCATCACCAACACCGCATAGACGTGATCCCCTGCTTGGCTGTCTCCCACAGCGCACTGAGTGTTCCCCAGGAGAGCAACCCCTTCTCCATTACCCCATACGCTCGGCACCAAGCCCAGTGCCTGCTAAATAATAGACAGTCCGTGCATGTTTGTTGAACTGAACAAAATTGACACGATAGGACAGAAAATAAAGCTTCCTTAAGAATCTGCTGTGCCAGAGTAAGTAAAACATTACGCAGTGTCATAAGCATTTTTCAATGTCAGTCTCTCCTCTCTCACTGTCAAATTAAAGTGACACATTCAGGTGATAAAAAGAACTCCCCTCGGGCAGAAGCTAAATATAAACATTCTAAGAAACTTTTACCTTCCTCTATTTTGCTGGTCCAGTAAACCTTGCAGAAATCCTCAAGTTTTGCATTTTGCCCCCCTCCCTAAGCAGAGTTCAGCAAGGAGGTAGGGCCTGGATCAGCAAAGCGGCTCATTTCCCCAGTTCTTTATGAAAACGTAAAACAGGTCATAAGCAAAAGTCATTTGGAAACCTGATTTCTCTGTGGGCTTGACTAGTCTTCTCTGCCAAGTGGGAGAATCCCACGAGCACCAGCCCTGCCTCGGCTGGGCCGTCAGGAAAGAAGGAGAAATTGTACTTACGTATTTCCACAAGCTCGGGTCGGAAAAATCTCCGGCCAAGTCCACGACGGGGCTGAACAGAGCCAAGGATGACTTCATGGGGACGCCTGGCGAGTGGTCAAGGAGCGACCGCATCTTGCTGCATTGAACAGGGTTCTTCCCAAGCAGGCGGAAGGGCGGCTCTGAGGCCCTTTTATGCAAGAGGTGGTCCACGGGCTGGCAGCATTGGCATCACCTGGGGCCTGGGTAGAAGTTCGGAATCTCAGTTCCCCACCTACACCTGCTGAACCAGAGCCCATGCTTTCAGCAAGACTCCCCAGCGACTCCTCTATTGAAAAGCCTAAGTAACATCATTTTGAGATTAAGGATTCCATTAAGAGCAACCTTGGGCTGCACGTAGCCCCAGTTCCTCAGATTGCTCAAGGCTAAAGTCATCCTCGGACTGCCCTCAGGTCAGCTCATCAAAAAAACATTCCTGAGGTCTCAGTCAAGGCTGAGAACTGTAGACAGTTACTTTATACAGACTAGCCAATTTCTCACCGCTTACCTAAACCCCATGTGAGCCCTTTGAACTCACCTCATAATTGGTCATTTTCAAAAGATTCTCAAAGGTCATGATTGGGTCCCACCAAAAGTAATGAACACCTCACAGATACTGAATGGTCAAAGCTGTTACCATGGGTGCTGCTGTACAATTATGATTGGGGCTTATGTGATGATGCCATACGTACCATGTGTGCACTGAAACATAAAAACCCTACCTACTATTGTTCGGGGCTTCACCTGCTGCCACTGCACTGGTTGACGGGTGAGCCCCTGCTCGAGCTTGTAATAAAGACCCTTTTGTACTTGCATCGGTGTCGGCTCCTTGGTGGTCTCTGGGGACTCACAAATCAGGCACAACACTATACCTTAAACTTTGAGAAACACTGCACCGGGCTCTGAACACACACTTTCCAAAGGACTCCAGAGAGCATAAGAACAGCTATGCCCATCACTTGGAGAGAGGGATACACTCCTTGACCCATGAGTACAGCACTACCTTCATTCATTGCTGAGGAGATCGAAGGGGGGATCGAAGGTGAAGAGATTCCGTTGTCTCCGGGAAACTCAGGGTCAGACTGTCTGTGGACAGCTCTCTCTACAAGTACGGGTGGTGGCCGGCCAGGCTGCGAAGATGGACTGCCAACTTACAGTGGAGCGACCCAAGACAGCCAGAGATACTGCAAACCATTTCCAAAGGCCCCACAGGCTTCCAGGCTCTGACACTACAAGCTGCAGCTGGTGTCTCATTCGCAGCCTTCCCAGTAGGGAAGGGGGGTGCCAGGCAGGGGCCCAAAGAATTCCGTGAGCTGCTGAAAACCTCAAGCCATTATTCTCCCCTCGCAAAGGTGGGATTCTTGTGTCTTTGTTTATCCTCTCACCTGACTGCTCTTCATCTGATTTTTACCCTCTCTCCTTCCTTCCTGCCCTCCCTCTCCAACGCCCTTCACAGCTCTTTGGTTTCAATAACTTGATCATTCTGTGATATGATCGTGTCTAATCCATCATTTTGCCCTTTGTTGGTCGACTATTTTCATCAATGCCATTCCATCTACCCTGAGATGAAGGCATTTCTCTGAGGGCCCCTGTTCTCTTTCCCTTATTCTGTGGTCTTATCACGGCAAAGAGTACGTAGCGTATTCTGCAAAACGACCGATACTGATGCACGTAGTTACTTGAAAGAGACTTGCATGCTAGGCCGGGCATGGATACAACTCTTGCTTCGTGGATTATCCCTGTTCTCCCCCCCATCAGTGTATCATCAGTCCCCCCCCCCCATCACCAATGGCAACTGGACTGCAGCCTACAAAGTGTTCAAATCTCCTCCATCTCCAAACAAAACTTTTCTTAATACTCTTCTCCCTTAAGCACACCTGACCCCCACCCTCCATTTTTCCTTGTCACAGGTGCCCTGAACTATCTTCTCTGCCTCCACTTCTCATTCTTTTGAGCTAATGGCTAATGGAACTCTCTGCAACCTAAGTTCTTCCTGCACTCCCTGGCTAGAAATCTAGTGGGGCGCCAGGGTGGCTCAGTCGGTTCAGTGTCCGACTTCAGCTCAGGTCATGATGTCACAGTTTGTGGGTTCGAGCCCCGCATCGGGCTCTGTGCTGACAACTAGCTCAGAGCCTGGAGCTGCTTTGATTCTGTGTCTCCCTCTCACTTTGACCCTCCCTTGCTCATGCTGTCTCTCTCAAAAATAAATAAAATATTAAAAAAAAAAAAAGAAATCTAGTGATGCCTCTCTCGATTAACTCCAGATAGAAATCGAGAACAGACATTGTTCTTGCCCTTGGTAAGAGAGACTTGCCTTATTTCAAGTCATTCCTTACCTGCTGAAATTGTCTACCCAACCACATGGTGCCTCCTGGTGATTATGGACCACAGTCATGGTTTCCCTTGCTCCCTGCCTGTGACCCTATCAATTTTCCTATGTAGATGGCTTTTCCCTATTAGTATCTGATGAGGTCGGCTTACGTCTTAAGACCCAGCTAGGGTCGCCTTCCTTGGTGGGACCTTAAGCCCTGCCTTATCTTCTCATTCCAACCTCTATCTTGTTCATTACCGTGTAAACATGTACATTTCTGCAGCGTGAGCTTCTTGGATAGTTGGGTGTTTATTCTATTTTCTTTATATCCAAGTCTCTAATAGAATGCCTGAAATGTGCACAAATGTTCATTAAATTACATTCCAAATGGACTCCAATTTCTTTTCTGCTTATTGCATCCTGTGGCTTCAGATTCATAAGACGTCAAGAATTCAATCCAGAGAGGCATATCCAGAGACAGGGCCGCCAGGAAGCGTGCCATGGCTTTGGGGAGGCGTGCAATTCTGGATGGGCTCCAGCCTCCTGCGAGAAAGCGGGTCATGGAGAATCTCCAGACCTCTTAGCCATGACTTTCCTGTCCCCATCTGCTTTGGATTTGACTTGCTGAAAGCAAGGTCCCTAAGGCTCCTCAGCACGCAGAGATTCCCCTGGATGATTGGACTATTTGGAAGGAGGAAATGCTCGACCCATCCCTGTTTCAAATACCCACTGAAAACCAGAACAGGTTGGAGTGGGCATTAATCGGCGCTCAGCACTTCAGGAATTCCTGGAGAACTATGGATGATTCTCGCTTAAAACTTCATGCTTGCTTTATGGAGCAGAGGAATAGATGCAGGCTGTGGGGAGCCCCTTACAAAACTCTGCTTTGGTCTCCTTGCTCTGTATTAGCTGACGCAGCCACTTAACTTCATGTGTATAGTTCGCTACCTGCACTGAGTCCAGCTGTCCGGAGCCGAGCTGGAAACAGAGCTGAGAATCCGAAGGGCTCAGATCTGACTTGAAGTCTGCTGGGGTGGCCACTTCTCAGCTGACATAGGGCCTCCAGGTGGGCCAGGGGGAGAATCATCTAGTGTTTCACTTGAAAAATGACTGTGGTACCTACCACAGCCACCCCAGGGCCAGGGTGGGCCACAACGAGCACGTGGCATGTGCCTGAGTCCAAAGTGGGTATGAGGGGGTTTCAAACTTTGTGATGCTCGAATCCACTATGTCTCGTGCCCGGACATCACGGGAACTTTCCTGCTTCCGGAGGAGACAGCTTTCTTCCGACATCTCATGCTGAAACGACGTCATCATGAAATATCCGTGAAACGGACACTGAGTTTGCTAAAAATTACTTGGTGTTTGTGTGTGAGCAAGCACATTGCGATCATTGTTTCATCTGTGTAAATAACTGCAGTGCATTTTTTTTAAAGCATTGAAATACTTGTATTTTTTTCCTGGAGCAATAAACACAAATATATATTTAAATCTGAAATCTTTTTTTTTTTTTACAACCTGAGATATACTGAGAGTTATTTGCTGCATTAAAATTTCAAATCCAACAAAACTGTACTCTCTTAGAAAGAAAGCGTTCATCTATGCCTCCGTAATCCTCAGGAGGAGAATGAAAATAACAGTCAAGGAAGTCAGGCTTCCATTGCAAAGAATACCTCTTACTCTAGTTCAAAGATTTTCTGAAAAAAATGGAAAATAAACATGACAAAATTCAAATTGATGCAAGTAAGTCTGCATAAGATATTTCACACACACATGATGAAACTGGAAGAGTCAAAAGCATGCTGGTAATATCTTTGAAACAAAGCTATAGCTTGCTGTCGATAAAAAGATGGTGCTTTGTGCAGAAGAAAAAGCTTTTCAAAAACACCTTCTCAGAATTGTCAAGAGGAGATGACATCATGTGAACATGTCAAGTCAGAGGAAAATATTTGGAGTCAGTTTTTAAGTAACTTCACCATTATCCTTGCTACAAAGTATCAAAGAGTATCAATAGTTAAAATTTGTACCAAAATAGGTTCTCAACTTGACACTAATGATATATATATGATATATATAAAAATATATATCATATATATATTTAATTTATTTAAATTTAAGTTAGTTAACATACAGTGTAGTGACACTGTATATTTTCAATGTACACTTAACTTTTTAGTCATATTTAATTTGTAACTTTTCATGGTTGATAAAGTTTTTCCTTTTATATAGCATTTTTGAGTATTACTCTATTTTATTAATTATATTGCTAAAAAGTGATTTTGGAATGTCAATGTATTTTTAATAGGCATACTTTTAAAAATTTACATTTTTACTTGTTTTAGAGTACATTCAATTTTTTAATAGTTACATATTAAATCTTTGGTTTTACTTTTTATTTCATGAACCTTGAAAGCATTAAAAAACCTAAAATGCCAGGATCCATACTAGTATTTCAATGTTACGCAGTATCCCAAATCACTGATACTGGTATTTTACTGTGATATTGTACTCACCAACTAACAAAACAATAAGCCCATAATCACACACACACACACACACACACACACACACACACACACACACACCTAGAGGGACCATTCACGACTTAGAAACCTTTCTGTATCTTTCTTCCTCATGTTTCAGTTTTAACCATTTGATCAAATTGAATGCTGAAAAAAGCTCGTACAGCTTATCAAAATGAGGGCTATTGCTCCAGTCTGGGTAAAACCTTAAGTTAGATTCTCTTGTGTCACAAGGACATAGAAATTCTCAGATGTTAGGAGATAAAAGCTGACAGAAAGAATCACTGTTTGGGCTCTTAATAAATGTGGAGCAGGCTGAACTCGGCGTGATTTCTTTCCTCCAGGCCTCTGGGACTGGCTTTCCTCCACCACTGCCTCAGTGCCGTTGAGATGATCAGCTCTCTCTATGGCCCCTGGGGGTGCTGACCTCTGAGCGGGTTTCCCTTCCCACAGGCTGTTCTGCAGGAGTCTCCTGGCCCCATTCCGGGAGGGGCATGTGTTCTGATTCCTTCGCAAGCTCTCCTGGGGGGTCCTTGGGGCCTGTGAAAATCCACCCTCTGAACGCACTCAGATTAGATGTCTCTTTATTCTTTAACAATACCATTAAAGGCAGAAAGCATCTTTTCTAAACAAAAAGGGAGACTGTTTACAGGGCATTTGCTGGTGTTACAAGTTTTCTCCTCTGGGTTCAGGTTCTCAGCCTGTCCTGGGGAGAGGGAACTTGCTCAAAAGCCAGCAAGTGAGCAGCACTTGGGCAGCTCAGTTGGTTAAGCCTCTGACTCTTGGTTTTAGCTCAGGTCATGATCTCACAATTAAAAAAATTTTTTTTTACTGTTTTATTTATTTCTAGGAGAGAGAGAGAGAGAGACAGCGTGAGCAGGGGAGGGTCAGAGAGAGAGGGAGTCACAGACTCTGAAACAGGCTCCAGGCTCTGAGCTTGCAGTCAGCACAGAGCCCAACGCGGGGCTCGAACCCGCGAACCGCGATGATCTCACAATTTTACATCAGGCTCTGTGCTGGCAGCTGGGAGCCTACTTGAGATGCTGTCTCTCCCTCTCCCTCTCTCTGCCCCTCCCCGACTCGCGCTGTCTGTCTCTCTCATAATAAATAAATGAACTTAAAAAATTTTTTTGAAAAAGTCAACAAGTGATTCGGCCAGGTTCAAGCCCCGGTCCAGCTGCCGGAGGGCTCATGTTCTGCCCCCTCCATCAGTGGTTCCTGGGCTGCAGAGAATAACCAGACCCCCTGGAGGGCTGATCTCCAGCCCCAGAGGTGGGGGGTGGGCGCACACCTTTGTGTTTCTAATAAGATCCCAGGTGAGGCTGGGGCTGCTGGTCCTCAGACCACACTTGGAAGCCCTCTGCCCCACACCAGGAGTCCCCCAACCCAAGGGGGAGCTTGCTATGAGAGCGCCAAGCTCCAGCCACCTCCTGGTGATTCTGAAGTAGGGGGACCCATGGATGACTTTTGGAGGAAACTACACCTTGCTAGCGGTAGCTCCTGGGAAGTACACAGTAATTCCAAACAGCATGGCCAAATTCAGGGCTAAATACAAGTTTAAAAATAATTAGAAGTGCAAGGCACAGAATAAATAATGTTGAATGGGCAGTGGTAGAAATGAAAGGCGACGTTAGTGCAAAGGAGATGTCTGAGCCAGAACTAGCTACCTAATGTGTGGCATCCAATGATGAAAACCTGCGGTCGTTTGTGCCAAAATCAGGAAAAGAGTCGCATTAGTGGTAATATAAATATAAAAATATAAAACTTTTTCCATTCTTTCTCAGTCTTTCAACTTGTCATGGTGTTTTTTATTTGCTATTTAATGACATTCTAAGTAAAGAAAAGTTTAAAAATTAAATTCTTTGCATGAATGTTACTGTTCATCTCTGAATTGTGCGATGGCCAGGTATTTTTTTTTATTTTTAATGTTTATTTATTTGTTTATTTATTTTGAGAGAGAAAGAGAGACAGAGTGTGAGTGGGGGAGGGGCAGAGAGAGAGGGAGACACAGAATCTGAAGCAGGCTCCAGGCTCTGAGCTGTCAGCACAGAGCCAGACGTGGGGCTCGAACCCATAAACCATGAGGTCATGACCTGAGCCGAAGTCCGATGCTTAGCCCACTGAGCCACCCAGGCGCCCCTGTATTTCTTTCTTACCAAAGCAGTGGAAACATTGCCCAAATTGAACTGAACTCTTATGTTTTCATGTCTTGCTACGTGCTCACTCCACCTTCAGCTGGTCGATGAGGAAGAAAAAGAACTTAAGGAAAAGGAACTAACTCTCCTTTTTCTGTCATATATCATTTCAGCCCAACTGGTTGGCTAATATAATACCATTTTGTGTCCCGAAACGGTGGCCTGAGTTTACGAAGTAACACGGATAAGGAAGGGTATGATAGGATTCCTTTGTTGCTCTTGGTTTTTAAAAAATCATTGCCTTCTTTCTGGGTTGAAATAAATCCTGTTAGAACAGAGCGTGTGGCTTCTCAGGCTCCCAGCACCCCCACTCATTGTGGGGCTCTTACCTTGCACTCACCTTGAACGCTCTTGCATCGTGCGCCGACCAGAATTCTGTGCTCATGCAACGTCTCGAACACAATAAGCAAGGAAGGGAGACACGCATATATTGCATGCCTCGTGTGCATACTCCACGGTTCCATCAGGCTTCACGCGCAAAACACAAGTTCAAAGATACAGTACTTCAAGACAGTTAACAGCAAAGCATGAAACTAAGCCCCGAGCCCTTCTGGCCACGGAGCCCTGAGCGTAGATGGCCACAAAGCCGGCTCCAAATTGGGGACTTGAATGAGGAATCATAAAATGAGAGGTTATGAGGGAATTCCAGGCCAAGAGAATCAAGTGGGATGGACAGAGAGAGGTACATATTCAGGATCATGAAAATGGGGAAATCGTGCTCTACGGCAAGACAGAGGCCCTTCCTATTGGACCTACATCACTACAGAAGGGACAGGGCTCTAGCTGACTCAGAATAGTTTATTCTCTCTTTTTTGAAATTATTTTTATTTTTTAATCTTTATTTTTGAAAGAGAGAGACAGAGTGTGAGCAGGGGAGGAACAGAGAGAGAGAGGGAGACACAGAATCTGAGGTAGGCTCCAGGCTCTGAGCTGTCAGCGGAGCCCAACACAGGGCTCGAACTCATGAACCACAAGATCACGACCTGAGCAGAAGTCAGATGCTTAACCAACTGAGCCACCTAGGTGCCCTAGAATAGATTATTCTCTTGAGAAAGGTGTCCCAAATTATAAAGTGAGGCAGCTTTTTCTTACCCTTTCTTCTATTAAATAAGAGTTTAACTTCATACATAAGAATAAAAATAAATGTGGGATTTTATTATATTATTATTTTGTTTTTTCTCAAAAGCAAGAAACCTCATGAAAAGTTATATATGTTATTGATCGGCGTAATAAAGGTATCAAAAGATAATTTTCACCTTTTGATGGCCTGGAGGACGTTTTAGTTTCTCTAATGAAATTATAAGGAAATTGTTCCACTTGTTTGTAAGTTTTTTATATGAAACCATGTTTATTAAATCATATTGTTATTACTTTCTATCTCCCTTTGGTTATTATTGTGAAATACTGAGGCAAAATGCCCAACATGTTGGGATTGTTTAGTAACATAGATAATATTTTATGAAAGAAGAATATATCTTTGGTTTTCAAATAACTATCATGTGAGCTAAAATTAGACCTCATATCTACTTGTGTTATCCAAATTAGCAGAAGATTCTTATCAGAGAACCATTATCCAACTTTATATAAAATACATTCAGGGCACCTGGGTGGCTCAGTCGCTTAAGCATCTGACTTTGGCTCAGGTCATGATCTCATGGTTCGTGGGTTCGAGCCCCACATCGGGTTCTGTGCTGACAGCTCAGAGCCTGGAGCCTGTTTCAGATTCTGTGTCTCTCTCTCCCTCTGCCCCTCCCTTGTTCACACACTCTCTCTCTGTCTCAAAAATAAATAAACATTAAAAATAATTTAAAAAAATAAAATACATTCCATTTTTGTCTTGAGATTGACATTACATGTTGCAGATTAAAATAATATTAAAAGAGTTTATTATTTAATTTTTCAATATAAATTTAAAATGTTATATCCACTACTTTGTAATTTGTTAATTTGTCTTTTAAGGTACATAGTTAACATGTCGAGGTTCAACACCAACTTCTTTGTTTTTTTTTTTAATGTTTATCTATTTTTGAGAGAGACAGAGAGACAGAGAGTGAGCAGGGAGGGGTAGAGAAAGAGGGAGACAGAATCCAAAGCAGGCTCTAAGCTCTGAGCTGTCAGCACAGAGCCCAACACGGGGCTCAAACTCACAAACTGCAAGATCAGACCTGAGCTGAAGTTGGCCACTTAAACGACTGAGCCACCAAGGTGCCCCCCAAAAGAAACTTCTAATATTTGAGATGAAAGTATATTTTCAAAAGTTAAAATGTTTAATCTTACATTGAAATTATGTAAAAACTATATTAGTACTTCCTATTGCACAAATTCAACCAATACAGAAAAATAGCTATCCTCCCTGACACTCCTCCAGAGGTAAATTATTATCAGTGTGACAGATATGATTGAAATTATCTTATTTGTATTTATGTAATAATGAACATATGGAAATATGGGGTATTTTTTCATATTAGCGATGTCATTTTGTGCTCATTGTTCTGAAGCTTGCTTTAATTTTAAATTATCAATGTCAGAGAGTTCTGAGCTGGTGCATATGTATACATCTAACATATTCTTTTTGACTGCTGCTAGTATTTCTTAGATATTTCGTTGTTCATTTATTCCCCTACTAATGACATGTTGTTGGTTTCCAATGTTTCACCTTACGTAGAATGTTACAATGAACGACTTTGCCAGTGTGTCTTTGTTTATCTACAAATGTGTTATTAGGGACACAAAAGGGGAAATGGAACTGTTAGGTCATAAGAGATATATTTACAATTTTGATTAGTCCTCTCAAACTGCTCTCCAAAAAGACTTTGTCACTTATACCCATGTCCTGGTGTCCACGCCAAAGCTTGTAATTTTGAATCCCTTAAAATGTTTGGAAATCCAGTGTGTGAAAGCTGGTGTGGCTTCTCTTAGGAATGCAAAGAGAATTTAATGTTGTATAATAATATAAAAATAAAAAATATAATAAAATATAAAAAGTATAATAATAAAATTAAGTGTATAAATAGAGGAGAAAGTCATACAATACATGCTTCAAATTCATTTGATAAAAGACAACAATTCTCTCTGTGACAGTCAATCTTGTCTGTCAGCTAGCCCTCAGTATCCAAATACTTGGTCTAACATTATGCTAGATGTTTCTGTCAAGGTATGGGGCTTCAAGAAAGAAAGACAGATGTCCTAACAGGAAGCGGGAATTGTGGGGACAGCCTGCCTTTAGACCCCAGCTACAGCATCACCTCTTCCCAGAGCTCCAGCCTGCCAGCCTCACCTTAAAAATCTCTTTTCCCTTAAATTCTTTTTCTTCTCTCCAATAAAATACACACACATGCACACATCTAGACAAACATACAGAGACACACAGAAAGTCACCCAACACATAGAGATGAATAGAGAAAACAAAAAGCACACACCTAGACATACATCGCATTCCCACACATGCACGCATACAAATATACATTATCTGTATGTAACCAGGAGAAAGGAATAGCTTGGTTTCATTTCTGGTTTTGCCACTTACCATGAACATGGCCTTGAAAATCATCATTGAGTTACAGTTTCAAGCTTTATAACAAGAATAATAAAAAATGATAGCATCCTACACTGGTGGATAGTATCTAAACAATTGCTTATTGATGCATTACTACAGAGCACATGGTAAGTTTTAAGTGCTTGCTTGTTTAGAAATAGATGTCTACATAAACACATTTCATACATTCATTCACTGGCCTTTCATTATTCCTTATTAAAATGCCATATTCACAAAGGACTTTGTGTGTGCGTTTTAATGAGATGGTCTGACAGTAATCTTTATCTTTTTAATTTAATTAATTTGATTTTTTTTCTTTTGAGAGAGAGAGTGAGAAAGCATGTGAGCATGAGAGGGGCAGAGAGAGGAAGAGAGAGAATCTCAAGCAGTCTCCACGAGCTCACCATGGGACTCAATCTCATGACCCTGAGATCCTGACCTGAGTGGAAATCAAGAGTCAAGTGCTTAACTGACTGAATCACCCAGGCACCCCCAAGAACATTCTTTTTCTATTTTTGAGTTGGTAAGAGCAAGTATTAGTGTCCTCAGTTTTGGTTTTGAGTGTGTGCAGTTTTTTTTTTTTCCAAGAAAATATATACCACCGTTAATATGAAGGGTAAAAAAATAAACCACAGATATCTCAGTCCAAGGCAACATCCAGGCTCTGACTTGAGGACGCCTTAGTATAATGCCCCAGAATTCTACAAGTCGGGTCCAATCACTCCATGGTTCACAGTGAAACAGCTGATAGAGTTGATCACATAAAATAGTCATAACTTCTGAGTGATGAAAATACACCATAGACTAAATTAAAAAGACAGGGACAAACAGGGATATTTGCAACATGTGTAACAAACAAAAGTTATATATCCACCATCTATAAAGAGCTCCTACAAATTGATATGAAAAAGATAAGTATCCCAATCAATGGGCTAGTGATATGAACAAGCAATTTACGTAAGAAAAGCAAAAATCCAATAAACCCAAGAAAAGATATTTAACCTTAAGTGTTCAGAAAAATGGAAATTAAGGCCATAATGAGCTGTCTTTTTCTATCCCTGTCACATTTGAGGAAATTTAAAAGCTTGACAATATACAGCAGTGATGAGGACTGAGGAAGGCGGCACTCTTGTGGAATGTCAGTGAGTGGGTCAAGGTGGGCAAATCTGTTGTGTTTTTAAATGTATATATGCCCTTTGGCCCCTCACTCTACTTTAGGATTCCATTCTGCAGAAATACTCATCAATCTGTGGAAATATTTTTGTTGGGTATTAATTGCACCATAGTTTGTATATAGCAAAAGCACTAGAAAACTCATATCAACAAAGGAGAGTCTATATTAATTTTGATTCACTCATAAAATGGGATATTATGCTGACCTTAGAAAGAAAGAGATGAACACGGAACAACCTCCCAAGCACCTGTTGGCTAAGAAAGCAGTTATTGTACCCGTGTCTAAATGACACACAGCATATGTATATATAATGGTGTATAAATGCACAGAACAAAATTAGAAGAAAACACATAATGAGGCACCTGGGTGGCTCATTCCATTAAGGGTCTGACTTCCACTCAAGGCATGATTTCACAGTTTGTGACTTCGAGCCCCGCGTTGGGCTCTATGCTGACAGCTCAGAGCCTGGAGCCTGCTTCAGATTTTGGGTCTCCCTCTCTCTCTCCTCCTCTCCCACTTGGGCTCTGTCTCTGTCTCTCAAAATTAAATAAACATTAAAAAAAATTAGAAGAACACCCAAACGCGATGAGAATGAATGACATGGCATTGCAATATTTGACAATTTTGACCTACAAAAATGGCAATACGGTGAAGTTTTTGTTGTTGTTGTTAACGTTTATTCATTTTCGAGAGGCAGAGCGCAAGTGGGGGAGGGGCAGAGAGAGAGGGAGACACAGAATCCAAAGCAGGCTCCAGGCTCTGAGCTGTCAGCACAGAGCCCAACATGGGGCTCGAACTCACGCACCATGAGATCGTGACTTGAGCTGAAGTCGGCCGCTTAACTGACTGAGCCACCCAGTCACCCCGATAAACTTTAAGCTAATGTTAATAATGGTTATATCTGAGGAATGGAGTAGAATATGCAAAGTAAGTTTAAAAGAGGGAATACTAGTATTATTTAAATCTTTATAGCAAGTATGGATTTATAGATCATGAATTATCAGTTTTAATTTTTAAAAATCGAAGTCAGGTTTAGTATATTCATTATGATTCATAAATGTGTGCCTTGTGGTGTGTGTCTGTATGATTAATAAGAGTGTGCCTAGTGTGGCATGGTGTAATGTGTGTGTGTGTGATTCAGACATAATCCTATTATCATTATTATAAAGTTTACAACGTGCCAGGACTGTCCTAAGAATTTCATGTATATATCATGTCACTTAATCTTCACAATAATCTGAGAAGGTATTAGACCCATTTTCCAGATGAGGAAGGAATGACCGGACACCAATAACCCAGCCAAGACCCCATCTTAGAGAGACAAACATGCCCAAGGCCATAGGGCTAGAAGTATGCGGTAGAGCTGGGATTTGAACTTGAGCAGTCTAAGCCTAGAACAATGGTTATAATGCTGTGTATCCAAGCATTTAGACCACGTACCTCTTCCCTACGCTGTGGCCCCAGGTTGAAATAACAGCTTCAACGGGGCAATCATGTAGATCTGCCAATGGCCGTTATGTCATTGAGATGATAAATAGTTTTAGGCTTTCCACCAATCAGGACCCTTTCCACCGNGGAGTTCTCTTGTTAATTTTTTGAGGAACCTCCACACTGTTTTCCAAGGGGCTGCACCAGTTTACATTCCCACCAACACTGCAGGAGGGTGCCCGTTTCTCCACATCCTCGCCAGCATCTAGAGTCCTCTGATTTGCTCATTTTAGCCACTCTGACTGGCATAAGGTGGTATCTCAGTGTGGTTTTGATTTGTATTTCCCTGATGAGGAGGGACGCTGAGCTTCGTTAAACGATTCTTCCAACCTGTGTGTGATGAGTGATAAATAAATCCCATCTACTTTGTTATTTATCCCTGCTTTCATCAGCATCCTGGCAGGAAAGAGACAACACACAAGAATATTTAAAGACGTTTTTAAATGAAAAGGATCATTTACAGAAATAGGTTTAAGGTAGTTGGTTTCCAACCTAGAGATGACTGCATCCAAGATGACATATGGCAATATCTGGAGATATTTTTGGCTTTCACAACTAAGGTAGCTGCTACTGGTACCTAGTGGGTGGAGGTTAGGAATGTCGCTAAACATCCTACCTAAAATTCCCAGGACAGTCCCTCCACGAGAAGGAATTATCTGGCCCAAATATTAATAGTGTTGAGGTTGAAAATCCTGGTTTAAGGTAAGAGACAAGGGAGAATGAGGCGCTGAGAACCCAGCCATCAGGAAGCCATCAACCTTCTGGGCCTGAAAGGGAGGACAGGAAACTGACATGAGAACCCCACATGGGGTTCTGAAGCTGTGGAACACAATGCTGACTAACAGAAGTTTTTTTTTTTTTAATTTTTATTGTTTTATTTATTTCTGAGAGAGAGAGAGAGAGACAGCATGAGCAGGGGAAGGTCAGAGAGAGAGAGAGACACAGGTTCCAGGCTCTGAGATGGCAGTCAGCACAGAGCCCAACGCGGGGCTCAAACCCACAAACCGTGAGATCATGACCTGAGCCGAAATCGGACGCTTAACCGACTGAGCCACCCAGGCACCGCGACTAACAGAAGTTTTGATCACAGAGGGAAGCAGCCATTTCCAGAACAATACAAAGAAGGCAAGGGAGTGTGAAGGGACAAATCCATAGTTTTTCTCGTTCTACCCTTTGATCTTCTACTAGTACTTTCCATTGGCCAAACTGACTAAAATCCAGAGAGCAAGCAGCCTATTGAGGTTGGACAAGAGCAGGACAAAGAAGGGAAGAGGCTGGAACTCAGGGACCAGGAAACCGGAGAAAAGAGAGAAACCAGGAAGATGCAGTTAATGGTCCCAATTTTTAATAAGGATCCATAATTATCAGGTGTTATGAGCCGAATGTGATCCCCCCCCAAAATATATATGCTGAAACCCTAACCCCCAATGTGATATTAGGAGGTGGACATTTGGGAGGTGAATGGATTTAGATGAGGCTACAAGAGTGATGATCCCATGATGGTTTTAGTACCGTAAGAGCAAGAGACTGGAGCTTTCTCTCTCTTTCTCTCCACCTCTCTGTCCCCCATGTGAGTGTGCAGCAGGAAGCCACTAGCTAAAGAGCTGTCTTCTGGCACCCTGATTTTGAACTTCTCAGCCTTCAGAACCACGAGAAACACATTTCTATTGTTTATGCCACCTGGTCTATCATGTTCTCTTATAGCAGCAGGAGTAGACTAAGACACCAAGGAAATGATAAAATCAGTTAAACCCTGGCCAGTCTATGAGGCTGATAAGCAAGTCATTGATAAACAAACCGACTGTGGGCCAGAGGCACTGCCCTGCACCTGGGACGCTGCTCAGTTTTGATACATTTTGCACACATGCTCCTCAGGCACTGTCATTCCCTAATTCTGGCCCCAAGAACTCTTGTCAAAGCCGCCAGTCATTTATGTTTCCCAAATCCTGCTGTCAAGAACCAATCAGCACTTCTGATGTGGACATAAGTGGCTATAATTCACATCAAAAGCAAAAGGAACTCATGGGTCGGAGAGTCACCAGTTCTTCCTGGCTCCTTTAGAACTTTAAACATTTCACACATCACTCCTCACCACCTTCATGAACAAGCTGGGAGCTTTTGAAAAGGTGTGAGTGTCTAGTCATTTTAGACGTCCCAGAACTTTCTGCCAGGTACCTCGTCAAACTGGCAACATGTCCTGAGCTGTTGGGGGTAAGACTGTCTTCCTCCACACGTAACGGGGTGGGTGACTTCTTGTACCAAACTTGTGTTCTGGGTTCAATATTTAGAATAGTGTTGACTCTTAAGAACTTGGGGTTCCTCACAGTATGGAATAGAGCTGGTGGATAGATCACCTTAGAGGCTTAGTTAGTACCTCAGGGCTCGAGAAAAAGTGAACAGAGGAAACTCAGGTGATAGAAGGATATTTCTTAAAGGAGGTGGCCTTCTACCGCACCCTGGTTGATGTGGAGAATCTAAGGGGGACAGGAAGTGCTATTCGATGCTAAAGAAGAGATGTAATAATACTGGAGGAGCTTCTGTGTCCAAGATGTTTGGTCTGTCATCTACTATCAGAAGAAGCAATGCAACCTAATGGTTACGTGCCCAGACTCCGGAAATTTCTCAGTCGCAAAGTCCTGTCCCACCATTTACTAACTGTGGCGCTTTAGGTGTTTCAGTGCCTCAATTATCTCATCTAGTTTGTGTTTGCTATTCCTGTTAGCCCTGTGTCAGCCAAACAGGGAGGAGGCACACCCACTTTACCAACACCTACTTAAAGGTGAGGGTTCCTGAGGTGAAGAGAGGATACTATCTTCTACTTCCCACAGTAGGAAAGAAGGAAGACTAGGGGGCACCTCGGTGGCTCAGTCCGTTAAGCGTCCAACTTTTGACTTCAGTTCAGGGCATGATCTCACAGTCTGTGAGTTTGAGCCACGTGTCGGCCTCTGTGCTGACAACATGGAGCCTGCATGGGATTTTCCCTTTCCTTTTGCCCCTCCTGCTGTTCACACAAACTCTCTCTCTCTCAAATAAATAAATAAACTTAAAAAAAGAAGCAAGTCTAGATGTCTCGCTGAATCCCACCTGTTTCTGAATTCTGCGTGCTTTCCTCTCTGACCACACCTCCTCTTTCTTTGTGCTCAACAAATATGTGCTGTGCTGGATGCCACAGAAGAAAGAATACAACTTCATTCTATGTTTCCACCCTCTGGATGAAACAAGCAATTTCATTGCAGAAAATCGTATTGCTGTGTTACCCACCCCAATGTTGATAATGGATATCTCAATCACTCCATAGCAAGTAGGCTAGATATGACCGAGGCTCTATTCCTTTCTTCTCTTAAAAATGATTTTTCTACCTTAGAGTTGCTACCATTTCACAAATGTGCCAAATAATATTAACAACAAAAACAATGACCACCACTTATTAAACACCCTGTGTGCCAAGCACTTTATATGCATTCTCTCATTGAATCATTGTGGCACATTATTATCCCAGGTTTACTGCTGTCAGAGCAGGGACAGAAAGACTACACTTCTTACCCAAGATCACACAGCAGTCAGCTCAGTAGCTGGAATGTGGTCCCGGCTATGTCTGAATCCCTATACGCTTTTTCTTGCCAGTTCATGGTGTGCTTCTTAGAATGTTCTATAAGCAGATTAAGAATGATGCCTGTTGGGGTTCATGAGTGGCTCCGTCAGTTAAGCATCCAACTCTTGGTTTCGGCTCAGGTCATGATCTCACAATTCGTGAGTTTGGCCCCATATCGGGATTGGGATTTTCTCTCTCCCTCTCTATCTGCCCCTCCTCCACTTGCTCTCTCTCTCAAAATAAATAAATAAACTTAAAAAAAAAAAAGAATGATGGCTGTTGAGGTCATTAGCCAGAAAGACCTCAAACTTTATTTCATGTTATGAGATTATTTCTCAAAGTAAAATCTGCTCTTCTTGTAAACTAAAGTTTATGTAGAGATGGTAGACTCACTTCTCTGGTTACAGAGAAGGAGCCCAGGCTCAAAATGAGCCACTCTCTACCATAAAACTTTTTCATCTTCCACTCTTCCTATGGTGGGCAACTGACTGAGGCTTGCAGTTCAAAACAAGCAAAATTATGGAAATGTGTTCAAATATAGACAGAAATATATACGATTATTTGCCCTTGGGATCCGAAGCTTCCCATTAGCGTTAGCATGGTGTCATAGGATCTCCTGATTGCAACAGAGATAAAAATATATGAAAAGAAACTTAACATAGCCTCATTTCTTCAGACTGGAAAGCCATGTAGTTTAAAGTGCTTTCTTTCAGAAATACAGTATATTCTGTATCAATCAAGTTGGGCTAGGCTATACCCTGGGGAGAAAAAGACCTCAAGGTTACATAATAAAGGTTTATTTCTCGCTCGTGTTATAGGTCCATCCCAGCTCTGGAGCATCCTGACTCCAGCACCCAAACTGGACAGAGCAGCCCTAATCTGGAAGGTCATCGGTTTTCCTGGCAAAGGGAAGGAAAGCCCCAGACATTTCATGGCAGGAGTTGAATGCCCCGGACCAGGAGGGCATGCTGCTACTTACAGCTCCTTAGCTAGAGTGATCCCCTGACTTCCTCCATCACAGGAAAGATGAGAAGTGACAGAAGGGAAATATTGGGGAAAGCGGTGACCAGCACCAATGACGATCACAGTTACCTAAGTCTAGGGACCCTGGATTCATCACTACATGACTGGCTGGTCTGGGGATACATGAACCCTATACTGAACCAACCGAGCACATGTTCCAAAGTGAAACAATCAAACAATGCAGTTTCTGGTTGGAAAATAGATAGGATGTAAAAGAAAGCATGAGAAACGTTCACATCAAAGTAGCCTATGGGGCATTGTTTTTAAGAAGAATCAAAGTTGATTATAAGTTTGATAACTAACATATCAAAACATTTTAGTCAATATTATATGTTTTATGATGATTCACACACACACCTATATGACTTATGTGTTTACTGCAATTTATGAGGAACTGAGGCAACTATGCAGATAATTTAAAAGTGAAGGCATCCTGTGTCCGTTATCTGCACATTTGAGATGAATGGGCTTTTTCGTTTGTTTTTTATTTTTCTACGACAATTTTTAAGAGAAGTTTCAGGTTGACAACAAAATTGAGCAGGAGATACAGAGATTTCCCATATACTCCCATTCCACATACACTTAGCTTCCTCCATTACCAGCATCGCTTCCAGAAGGGTATGTTCTTTACTCAGGATGTACCTACATGGACACATCATAGCCCCCCAAAGTCCTCGGGGTACATAAGGCACCATTCTTGGTGGTGTACAGTCTGTGGGGTTGGGCAGATGTGTGATGATGCATATCCACCCACCATTATGATATCATACAGGGTATTTTCACTGCCCTCAAAATCCTCTGTGTTCTTCCTGTTCTCGGCTCAGCCCTTCCCACCACTAATCTAGCTACTGTTTCCAAAGTTTTACCTTTTCCCAAATATGTAGTGGGAATCCTGCAATATGGAGCATTTTCAGATTGGCTTTTTACACTTAGTAATATGCACTTAAGGTTCTGCCATGTCTTTTCATGGCTTGCTAGCTCTTTTGTTTCTAGCGCTGAATTATGTTATTGTCTGGATGGATCACCGTTTCTCTGTTCACCTACTGATGGACATCTTGTTGCTTCCACATTTTGGCAATTGCGTATAAAGCTGCTATAAATCACGTGCAAGTTTTGGCGTGGACCTGAGTTTTCATCTCCTTTGGGTAAATACCAAAGAGCGTGATTGTTGGGTCGCTCGGAAAGAGTAGGGTTAGTTTTATAAGAAAGTGCCGAACTGTCTTCCAAAGTGGCTGTTCCACCAGCAACGAATGAATGTTCTTTTTGATCCACAATCTTTCTTTTTTTTAATGTTTTATTTACTTCTGAGAGACAGAGAGAGACAGCATGAGCAGGGGAGGGTCAGAGAGAGAGAGAGATACAGAATCTGAAGCAGGCTCCGGGCTCTGAGCTGTCAGCACAGAGCCCGATGCGGGGCTGGAACCCACAAGCTGTGAGATCATGACCTGAGCCAAAGTCAGACGCCCAACCAACCGAGCCACCCAGGTATCCCTTTGCTCCACATTCTTGTCAGCATTTGGCATTGACAGTGTTCTGGATTTTGGCCGTTCTAATAGGGTTGTAGTGGTGTCTCGTGGTCTCATTTGCATTTCCCTGATGATGCATGATTGGAAGCAACGAAAGTTTTTAGAGCCATAATGACTCCAAGTACTGCTTCAAATTCCCCGAAGTCAGTCTGTGGTAGCAGACACAGCAGATTAGTAATTTCTTGATGTGACTTAGAGAAGTTAGTAAATGAAATCTAGAACCTGAATAAATCAATGGCTTAAGAAACAATACCCTATTCTTGGGACCAGGTCTCCTACACAATTAAGGAGTTTGGGCAAAACTTTCAGACACCACCAAAGGCCAATTTCCAATGTTGAAGCTTCAGAACATTAAAGTAAATTGAAAAAAATGTCAAAAGAAGGTAATAAAATTGCCATAAATGTTGCCCTTTTTAGAAATCGGCACAATGGCACCTGCTATGTTTTAAAAGATTACAGAATTTCTATGTGTTTCTATGTGACCACACCACAGACCTGTTCTGTGGTCAGAACAGGACCCATTAGGGGCGCATGGGGGGCTCAGTCGGTTAAGCATCCAACTTCAGCCCAGGTCATGATGTCACCACTCATGGGTTCAAGCCCTGCCCTGTGCTGGGCTCTGTGCTGACAGCTCAGAGCCTGGAGCCTGCTTCGGACTCTGTGTCCCTCTCTCTCTCTGCCCCTCCCCTGCTCACACTCTGTCTCCTTCTCTTAAAAATAAATAAATGTTAAATTTTTTTTTTTTAAAGAACAGGATCGATTAGAACCTTGGAAAGGTCATCCACCAAGCCTGCCACCTCCAATGTGGCTTTGTGTCCGGAGACCTCAAACACCTGTCATGCATGTGAAGACCTTCTTGCACATCTGCCCATGAGAGACTCTGTCTGCAATGAGCTCTCCTGGGGCCATTAGGGACACTAAGAGTGAACCGGATTCACCTCCAGATCTGAGAGGCCAGCATCCTTCATCATCTGGAAAGAGACTCTCCAGGCCCAGGTGAGTGGCTGAAACCTGCTGCATGGGGGGTGGGGGGGGGGAGAGGAGGTGCAAGCTGGGAGGACCCCATTCTCCCCGCCGTGGCCACTGCCTGTGAGGCTGCTGGTCACGCAAGCTCTTTCTTGTCAGGAGAGGAAGCAGATATGATTCTGGGGACACGCGGGATTTTGAAAAGACATGAATGGGAGGCTGCCCCCTCGGACTCTGAAATTGGGAAGAATGGAGGGCTAGGCTGAGAAGTTGGGGTGTCTGTGAGCTGGCCCTTCCACTGCCCAGGTGGCTGTTCTATAACATGTCCCTCCCAGGTCCCCAAGCTTTCAACCTTCTTTTGTCACCTAGTAGGGCCCCGTCATTGTCGTTGTTACCATAGCATAACCGTTCCCGTCCTGACCAACAGAGAAATATATTTTTTTTCTGAAAGCCAAGAGCTGTGTACCCACCTAAAAACCCCTCCCCTGGGTGTGTGGGAGTGTAACTTAAGGCACAAGGCAAGGGCTCAAATCACACCAGAAGGTCCGTTGCTGTGGAATGTCTTGCAGATCAGTCGGCATCACTGAGCACCGTACCTTCAGTTCTACAAAGATGGTCTTGTGAGGGACCCACCTGTGAGAACCCTACATGGAAAAGGTGCTGTGGATTAGGAAACCAGTACCGCCCCATCCGGCATCCCTCAGAATCAATCACAGAGTAAAGAGGCCCTTAGCCATTCAGCCGCAGCCCAGGGGGGGCCCTGGGGAGGAGGGAAGCCTGGTTTGACACCCACCCCTTCAAACCTAAGTGGACAAGTGAGCCATTCAGAAGACCCCTTCCAGACTACAGCGCCCTCAAGTGCCAGGACCTTGACTCACCCCCTCCCGGCATCCAGCCCCAAGTCTGGCTCACAGGTGGTGACACTTGGTGTTAAGTGCGTTAGCGGGTGAAGGAGTCTGAAAGGCAAGGGACCATTATCACCTGCACACGCGGAAGAGTGTGATCCCACAAGGAAGGCTGTTTGGAAACAAGCCTCTGAGGTTCCCGGTTTGGAGCTGAGTCAGGAAGCAGAACAAGCAAACAGTAGCCCCAAGGCTGGGATGGAGGAGGTGAGAGAGGCGACCCCCCACGTCCCCAGATGGCTGGACTGAGGAACATGACAGCTACTGAATACTGAATATCGATCAGTGCACAATCTCACTCACGTCGGAGAAGGAAGCACATCCCGGGTGTGTGAGTGGAGAAGTCCCATGTGCCCCTCAGCCAGGCATTGCCTCACTTTTAAAACAAAGTGTTTCCACTTTAAAACTGTATTTTCAGATCGGCAGAATGTTAATAATTAAAGCTCGGGGATGGGAACTTGGGGGCTCATCACGCTGTTCTCTCTAGTTTGGGGCGTGTGCAAAATTGTGCACAAGACATTCAAAACCAGTGTCAGGGTTTTCTAACTAATCTCTGCTGCTTGAACCGGGTTTCTGAACGGTCCAACATAGCACAGGTGATCTCCAAGCCACATATATCCCAAGGCAGTTCCAAATCTTCCAATTCACAGACATCATGGCAGTGTAGAGTTTTCTCTGGAGTTTTCCCCTCCCCTGTGCCCCCTCCGCCCCGCAGGCCTGAACGGTACAATAGGTAAATGAAAATGAAATTTTAGGTGATCTTTTCAGACCCTCACGGAGAGTCACTTCACACACAAGGGCAGCGTCGGGATGCTGGTGAACATGCGGACGCACATCTCGCGTGAAACACTCATTGCCCTACCTGAAGGATCTGAACTCTGGCCCTGTCAAAACAAGCCACCTTGCGATAAGCCAGAGACCCTGGGGCCTCCTATAAATGCATCCGCAGGAAGTGAAGAATGCGAAGTTCAGTCCTCTGATTCAGATGTGCACAGAATGTGATCTTTATTCTTCTACAACGTGATCTGATTTATTTCGAGCCTTTCTTATGCTAGAATAGCATAAACTGAATCACAATCTATTTGGGGATTTCCCCTTTGCTGGGGCTGTGTGTGAATTGGAAAGGGAGGGGTCAATGGTATCACTGGGAAAATAGCATCATCTATGGGTAGGCATCTGCTGAGACATTCCGGTCCCATCAGGACTCGATTTGCTCATCAGAGCAATTACTGGACTGTCCCTCAGCTGCTGGCAAAACTCCGCTGAAGGGCAAGGGACAGTCTGGGACTTGGGCACCCATGAGGTGAGGCTTCTCTATGGCCTGTCCTTTCCCGTGGGGTGCTACTTAGGGCAGACAGCTTCAAAGTCTCTTTGTTCTCAGGTTTCCCCCCAAAACTAAAGATTCCCTCACTCCCACACCAGCAACGNAATGCACCCTCACCCACCCCCGCCCCTCGACACATAACACTTCTTCTCTTTCTCCACCCCTTCCCAGCAACTTCCTAGAATCTTGAGTTAGTCTTGAGGTAAGATGCTTTCCCCTAAATTTTACCAGGTATTAGTCCAAATCTATTGTTTATGCCTAAAGGACCCTCAGGGCTGCGCTTTTAAAACTCAAAGTTTTCTGGGTTTTTTTTTTGGTTTTATTTTTCTTCTTTCTGTTTTTTTGCAGTAACATCAATTCTCCATGACAATGAACACCTCAAAGTCTGGGCTTGAAATGGAAAACGGTCCTGAGGTTGTGGGGTAACAGAAAGTAACAGGGAAATTAAGACCTTTATTAATTTTTTATTTTATTTTATTTTATTTTATTTTATCTTATTTTATTTTACTTTTGAGAGAGCGAGAGAGCAAGTGAGCGTGTGTGCACAAGCAGGGGAGGGGCAGAGACAGAGGGAGGGAGACCCAGATCTGAAGCAGGCTCCAGGCTCTGAGCTGTCAGCAAAGAGCCCGACATGGGGCTGGAACCCACGAACCACGAGATCATGACCTGAGTCGAAGTCGGAAGTTTAACCGACTGAGCCCCCCAGGCTCCCAAGACCGCTATTAATATTTTAAAGTATGATTTTGCCACAGATATTCTCTGATTTCCCTGCAACTCAACCTACCAGGAGCCTCCGCTCACCTTCACAGCTCTTCATCCCTTCACTACTCCTAGGGGGATCCTAAGATGGGTTTCACGGGTTTTCTCTTCCCCTGCTAACGCCAGCTAAGGCCCAGGGAGCCCCGGAGTCCACCACAAAAGGTGCCTGTGCCACTTCCTGCTGACGCCCAAATCCATGGCACCGGGCTGCCCAGTCCGTGAAGCCCTGCCCGCATTCTTGATGCCCCCAGGGATTTTAGAGAAAACAGTTCTTTTAGCTTGTACTTACTGTTTAACTTCCTTGGCCATGAGCCCACGGGTCTGGTGCAGGCGGTGATGTGAGTGACAGACGTGTCCCCCGGACCCCCAAAGCCATTCAGTCTCTCATGCTCTGAGCATGTGGCTTCCACTATTTCCAGCTACCACTAAGGTGAGCCTTGTCCAGGGGCTCCTGCGTTGTGTAGGCAGAGAGGCCTCTGGTGGGTCAGCCCCACGGAACCCCGCCCACCCCGGACGTGCTCGCACAATTTTAATCCTGGGACTGAGACAGCCCAGGTTCTCAAGCTGAGACCCAAACCCTGGCCCCTGCCTTCCCCAAAGTTGATACGAATGTTGTCTCTGTTCATGGATGCCGTCTAGTTACTGCCACCTCCGCTCTGGCCTCCGAGACGGAGGGGGACAGTTCTGTGAGGACACTCTATGCTGCAGACACTAGATGCCTTCTTCCCCTTCTTGGGAGAGCCGGCCTTGCGTTCTCTAGCCTTCTCATTCCCTTCCCAGATAAATCCCTTGGGAAGTAATATTTAAAAATCTTTCTTTGGGGGCACCTGGGTGGNTAAAAATCTTTCTTTGGAAAACACGGAGCCTGATGCATTAGGACGATCCAGTTCTCCCTGACCTTCAAATATGGCGGTGCTCTAACCCCCAGGATCTGTACTGCAAGAGGGACTTTGCAGGTGTGATTAAAATAAGAGTCTTGCATTGGGGAGATGACCTGGGATTAGCGCATGGGCCTGCTGCGGTCACAGGGGCCGTTATGAAAGGATGCAGGATGCATGGGAGTCAGGAGAAGGCAGTGTGGTGCTGGAAGGAGAGACTGATGTAATGGGCCACCAGCCAAGGAACGCTAATGGCCTCCAGAAGCTGGAAGGGGAAAGGATTCCCCTTGGAGTCTCCAGAAGGAATGAGCCCTGTGGACACCTTGATTTGAACTCTGTAAGGCTCTAGAATTGGACGACTTCTCAAACACTAAGTTTGTAGTAATTTCTTACAGGGGCAGTAGTAAACAAAACCCCCCTCCTCACCTAGGGTAACACCGACTTCACACCGGGTCACAACACAGGAGAATTAGCAGAATAGCAGTGTGAACTTGTACCTGGGGATTTGACCCCATGGCTCAGCTCTGGGGCTTCAGAAGAAACAGAGATTGTGAGAAGCTGGACGCTGTGTTTGTTCTCAAGGGGAGACTTGACATCAGCTCGTGTCTTGGTTGTTCATGGAATGGTAAGTTTCCCACCACGTGGTGGGTAGTATCTAAACCTACAATCTGTAGACCACCTGGAACCCTGGTTACCACCTGCTAGCTGAATAATTCGGGGCAAGTAATTTAACTTTTATAGAATGGGGGTGGGGCACCTGCTTAAGCGTCCAACTCTTATTTCGGCTCAGGTCATGATCTCACACTTTGTGAGTTCGAGCCTCATGTCGGACTCTGTGCTGACAGAGCGAAGCCTGCCTGGGATTCTCTCTCTACCTCTCTGCTGCTACTTGCATACTCTCCCATTAGCTAAAAAGATAGTGTGTAAGAATATAACATCCTATAAAGACCTTTTCACATAGAAGATATTCTTACAGATAAAAATACGGCAGAACCTATATAAGGGATTCCAATCCTTTGCATTTCCTGGTTCTTTGGATTTCACATAAATGGGAGTTTACTGAGATTTACCTTGGGTTTTCTAATAAGGAGCTCAGATCTCATCAAAAGCTTTGGACTCCATATGTAAGGTCCCTTCCAGCTCCGCCATTCTCGAATTCCAAATGTCGGCCTGAGTGATGCTAGGAAAGCACATTTATTCTCTCGTGGCAGATAGACAAAGACCAGAAGCTCAAGAAGGAAGCTAGAGTTGCTCAGGTAGGAAGGATGACGTGGGCCCATGGACAGACTTCCACGGAAAGTATTTAATTTGTGCATTCTTTATTCATGTATCCATCATGCATACAATCACAGTGAATACCATACATGCTGGGGGCTACGCTCAGCACTGGGAAGGAAGGAATAAGCGTGCTTGGGGGGCAGGGAGAGTTACAAACACCAGAGTCAAGGTTCATGACCTCAGCGACCTCATAGTCAAGAGGAGACAAATATGAAATGCACAGCAGGTCACATGTCCCAAGCTTGCTCAGTGGGGTCACATTGATACCCACATCTCATTGATTTACAAGGGTGCATCTATTTGCAAAGACACTCAACCCCTTGCCAAACCCCCAATACTTCTGGGGGTCTCCAGGGATTACCTGTATGTGCTCAACAGCATGTCGGGCTTGCTGGCGGCCACCACTCCCCACGGGGACTCCGCAGGACACGCGTTGTGCCTGCTGCCATCAGGGCTACAGGTGGGGACCCTCTGTGTTTCATCGACGTGGTTAGGTTTAGAACCAACCTTCATTCCAGGGCTTCTGTGACCATCTAAATCTTCCCCCACCCATTTCTGTGAGTTTCCATGGCTTCCGATTTCCTTACCTGCTTTGTTTACCACTCACCCCCCTCCAGCACCCTCCTCCACATTCTGGCTGCAGAGCTTAGCTACTTCTGCCGTCTCCAAAGAAATCCATGCCCCTCGAGCACATTGTGTCCTCCCTCCCTTCCTTCCTTCCTTCTGTGGAGTCAATTGACAGCTTGTATGACAGGACACTAGAGAGGGACAGAGTGGGGCGCAAAGCGAGAGAACTTGCAGAGACACCTGCTTCCACTGCTCACTGGCTGCTACACCCATGCCTCTTTTCACTCTCTCTCTTAAGCCACCGAACAAACTCCACCTCCAACCTCCATAGGGCAGTTGCGCTCACACGTAGATGTTTGGGAGACTTGGTTCCTACTACAAGTGTTTATCAAAGTACTTTCCTGATAAAGATTCGTGGAATCAAGAGAAAGCACCGAGTGTCACATGTAAAATCTTTCAGAGCAAAATGGAAGAAATTCAGTTCATACAGTGTCTTTAATTTCATTTCCTTTTTGTTTTAAGTTTGTTTATTTGTTTATTTAATTTAGAGAAAGAGAGCATGAGCAGGGGAGGGGCAGAGAGAGAGAGAAGAGAGAGAGAGAGAATCCCAAGCAGGCTCTGCACCTTCAGTGCAGGGCCAGACACGAGGCTCAAACTCATGAACTGCAAGATCATGACCTGAGCCTAAACCAAGAGTCGGACGTTTAACCAACTGAGCCACCCGGGCGCCCCTCATTTCATTCCTTAAAGCCCCAGCACACACTCTTTCTGGTTCCATTTGGAGATCCAGGAAGAAGGACACACGCAAGACGGCAGCCTCACAAGCCAGCAGGGCTGCCGCTGCCTGTGTCATTGAGGACTGGGCTGGGGCTGGCCTACCCACCCTCCCCCTGTGGGGACAAATCGGATGCAGCAGGACCCTGCAGTATATACCCACAGCAGGCGACTCTTTCATCTTCAGGATTCTGAGTGCTTCAAAGTATTCGTCATGCACCAGATGTCACTAAAGGAGGCTTTTTGGGAAACAATCTGACTTAAAATAATGAGGCTTCGATGGTTGCTAAGAGCTCAGGGGGATAAAAACATAAACACAAGCCGAGGCAGATTCACCCTGCAGCTAATACAGCACAGGCTTCAGGGCTTGTCACTTGGGCAGGTGTTTTTCAGGGCCCTGTCCCTGGAATTTTGTGTCTGTAATTTTATATTCGTTTCCTTAAAGGAGAGTCCAAAATTGTCAAGTTGTGGGTCCCACGGCATCAACCACCCTGGCCCATCACTGGAGCATAGGTAAACACATACGCGCTCACTGGACCGGGCCTTGCAAAATGAGGAAATGTGAAAGCTTTGCGGCTCACATCATTTTACTCCTTCCCCTTCGGAGCCCGCGGCCTTATGTCTTAGAATCCTCTGTGCTCCCACTGAACACGCACCGCCTCTCCCTTGGGGTGCTTAGCTGCCTTTCCACACCCATTGCCTAATCTAGCCGTGTGCAAACTAGAGCCCCTTGGCTCAAATCCAGCCCACCCCCTGTCTGGCTAGAGAAGAATTCTAGTGGGCCACAGCAATGCTCCTTTTGTTCACATGTTAGTTATGGCTGCTTTCATGACGCAGAACCCAGTAGTTTCAACAGAGACCGAGCTGCCCCTGAGCCTAAAACATTTACTCTCCTGGCTCTTGCAGAAAAATGTGGCCAACACTTGATCCTCTTCCCAGGAACTTCATAACTGATACTGATTAACTCATTCTGTCAGCCAAAGAGATAAACCAACTCATGCTCCCCACTCTTCTTGCCCATGGAATTTAAAATATTAGTATATGTGCTGCCGAAGCGAGCACTCATGGAATTTAAAATAAGAGCCAGCTCCTTACTGGGCCCCACAAAGCTTGACATGGTCAATGTGTGAACCCGGCTCCCTGATCGACCTGCCCGCCCTTGACCTTCCTCTCACCATCTTCCTATCCTGGAGACACTCCATGGGTTCCAGCCTCTGGGTCTTTGCAAGTGCTGCTCACTCTTTCTGGAAGCCCTTCCCTTCCTTTCTTACGACTTAGACCTCAACCCAAACATCATCTCCCCAGACAGGTGGCTCCATGACCCACCATCGAATATTGTCCCCTACCTTCAGCCACTGTTGGTTACATGCCCTGGTTTCTTTCTTTATAGCTCTTGGAATTATCATGTGTGTTTACTTGTTTGCCATCAGTTTCCCCCATGAGAATGTGAGCTTCCCAGGACCAGAGCCTCGTCTGCATTACTCAGTGTTGGAAAGTGCCCAGAACGGTTCCTGGCATATTAGAGGCTTCCAAGAAATACGTATTGAACAAGTGAATGAACAGAATGGCTATGCTTTCAGAGGGGGATTCTGAAAGCTGAGAAGGAAGACCCTTTACTGGAAGAATTTCAGAATTGCACACACGGCTGCATGGGTACATTGTAGAGAGACCGGCCAGAGGCTCAATCAGATACTCCTTTGGGGAGTCTTGGGATGCAGGTTTCCGATTTAATCTATGACCAGGAAACCACCCCAAGCTGAGATGGACGTAAGGCAAGCCGTACCTTTCATACTCTCACTGACGAGAGCTCACTCACATTCGGGTATAGGCTGGGCCAGTGAACTTGGTCATCACCATGAAATACTACATTAAATAGCATCTGACACTGAGGCAATAACCAGAGGCAAGGCCTTCATCCTAAAAGCTCCTTCCTGGTGGCAGTTAGCATCTCCAATTTCAGGCAATTGCCCTGACATTAACTAGTGCTTTTTTATTTTTTCAAAACTCCCTTCCTGCAGATGTTTTCACCCACACCAGCCTCATTGCAGTCGGCACATTATCTATGTGCTCTACCTGCACTGCCTCCTTAATCTCCTCTCTACGTTGGGTACAACCCCTCCAGGTCCCCACCCACTCCACTTGCCCATGGCCCCCCATCCTCAAGGCCATACTTAAACTCCACCTCCTCCATCCCCAAGGTCCCCAGAGTCAGCAACCACCTCATCTTCCCCAAGGCCTTGCTGCGTTCACAGACCACCCCAAAACTAGTCAACTTAAAACGACCACCATTTTATTTTATTTCATGCTTATGCGGACCAGGAATTTGGGCATGGCTTAGCTTGGTGGTTTTTCTGTTCCATATGCCGTGAACTGAAGTCATTTGGTGGATTCATCCGGTGAATGAGTAAGTCTGGTTCGCCACAGCTCACTCAGTGTTTGGCATATTGGCAGCGATGGTGGGAGGCTGGGCTCAGTGGGCGCTGGTGTCCGGACACCCACACGTGGCCTCTAGCACGTCTTCTTTTGCAGCAATTCAGAGCTCCCAGAGACTGTTCAGGGAGGCAAGACGTCAGAGCTTCTTGGGTTACAGTTTCTTCTCTGAAAAGCACTGCACTGATGAGATGGTCTCTTAGATTGCCTCCAGCCCCAAGAGTATCACACTTGAACTCTGTCACAGACAGTGTGCACTCAGCAATTAATCTCTCCTTTTCTAGGACAGCCAGGGACTTTTAGGAACACCAGACCAATTACAATAGAATAGTTTGAGAGTTGTTCTTCTAACGGGCTAGGAGTTATGAACCAAGCTCTAGAACAAGACAGCAAGTGTATGCCTACTTGACTATGCTGGCAAAAACAAACACGGAAGAGTTTCTTTAAATGCTGTAACTGGTTTAATCTTCCTCATGACCAGCTTCTCTCCAGGCCCTACTAGATAGTGGAGAACTGGGGCAGAGCAAAGAGGCAGAATTTAACTGGACACTTAATAGTGTCTCCATATTAAAATTACTCTTTTGGATAAATATTCACTTAACTTATATTTAAACTCTTTAAATAGCCATTTCTCCCTTCTTTGTCCTCTTTTTCAAGATGGGTTCCGAAGGGAGGTAAGGCTTGAGAGTATTTTTAATAATTGGGGTTGAAGAGGTGCATACGGGGCATGAGGCAGTGAGAGGCGGCGGGCCCAGGTAGCAGCCTGGGACCCATGGCCATGACGATCTAATCTCAGAATTGTCAGCTGTTAAGGATGGTCTCACCTGGTCTTGGGGCATGAAATTGTGTCCTTGAGGCTCATGGCCGCCTTTATCATTGAATTTCGTGCCCTTGGCAGTTGCCTATAGAGTTGTCTATTTCTGTCCCCCAGGCTGCTACTGGTCTGGCCTTCCTTTTAGCACATCTGTGGCTTCTCACCAGGCCACCCAGCAAGTTTCAGACCCTTTGCTCAACATACCGAGGTTCAGCAGAGCTGAGAGAGTCTCCTTCAGGCTCATCTCTCTAGATACTTCCCTCCTCTGTGCCACACTGTCTCCTTCGGCCTCATTTCTCTTAGACCTGAAATGTTCACCAGGCCATGCCTGTGGNGGGGGGGGGGGGCAGGCATTCCCAAAGAATACAATGGAACGTGTGCCCCTGGAGTTACAAAACACAGAGGTTTTGCTACGAGAAGCAGATCACCAACCTTAGTATTGGATTCACTCAAGAGCCTCCCCAAAAAGGGTAAACCATAAACACACATTTGTGTTTCCAGCACTATCTTCCTCCACCCCCAATACCCCCATGTCTGGAGACTCCAGATTTCTCCCTGGTCATCCGTGAAACCAACACTTCCCTTACATTATATCCAGAGTCTTCTCTTCTCAAGGTTCATGGAAACTTCTAGGCCAGTCTACCAGCCCTAGCTCCTCAGATATTAATGGGAGCTCAAGGACTTAAGAAATTCATTTCTCCTCACCAAAGCCTGGGTTTGAGGTGTATTATCTTGCTAGTGACTCAAAAATCCTATTTGCTACTCAGAGATGAGAAATAACTTTATTGTCATACTTGGTCTCCTCCCTTCCCCTGAAACTCTTAAATCCATTGTTTTAATGGCTACAGTGCCCCAGAGCAACAATCATTCTAGGAGATGGAAATACTACAGAAAAGATATTTTAAATGATTACTCCCCCATGCATGTATGTTACAAACATGCTTTTCACATTTTTACAAATAGTGGCATTTCAAGGCTCCCAGGGGTAAAGAAACATGGTGAAAACTTCTCTTTTTTGCTTGTACAAGATTTATGTCCTATCACCTTCTTCCTGGGTCCATTTTCCCAACATGTGCATTTTTTAAACACTCTTACAAAGGTTATATTCTCCTCCTAAACTGATTATTTCTGTTATGAGCTTGCTGCATATTTTTGAGCACACTCTACTGTCAATTTCTAGGTGAAGGAACCGAAATACTAAGTCTGGTATGTTTGGCCTTTTCGGAAAAGCATAGTTCCCATGAAAAGCATCCCACGTTCTGGTTCTAGCTGTGCAACTGAGCAGCTGTTTGAAGCGTGTCACTTCACCTCTACGGGCTTCTGTTTCTTTGTCTGGAAAGTGAGGGGGTTGACGATCTCAGCAAGACACTGACTACTGATCTACATGAGCTTTTGTCTTTTGTTTTTTCTTTCTTTTTTTCAAAATTTTTTTATTTATTCATTTTGAGAAAGAGAAAATCCCAAGCAGGCTGCCTGCTGTCAGTGCAGAGCCTGATGCGGACTCAATTCCATGGACCGTGAGATCTTGACCTGAGCTGGAGTCAAGGGTTGGAAGCTTAACCAACTGAGCCCCCAAAATGCCTCTTGATCTACATGAGCCTTTGTAGTTGCACTCATATACTGGGCCACTCATTCTTTCAAACCCCACTTCTGGTCATCTCCTGGAAATCTTTCCGATCCTTCTCCTTAGCACTCCTTGGCTCCGGGACTTGGCAGACTGAACTTCTTCGAAGACCCCGTAATTCCCTGTATGGATAATAAGACACTGATTATTCAAGAGAAACAAGACAGCCCGTCTGAATGTACACATGGCAGAAGAGGCAGAGCTAAGGTTTGAACACCAGTGTTTTTAACTCTCCATCTTCTTCCCCGCCTGCTGTGTTAATCCAACCACTCTTCTCACTTATGAAAGACATACACAATGAGGCCTTTAGTTCCCAGCCTAAAATAATTTTGTATGACTTAGTTGCTGTCGTTGGTTTTCTGAGATTCACCAGGGCGACCCAAGCTGGTCCTGAGAAGGGCTGTGTGGCTACATAGGCCAGCACATCCTTATTCTTCTTCCCCATTAGTTTTCTTCACCATTCTACTCTTCTCCAAGAGGTAAGAATACGTTACTAATCCCAATTAATGTATTACTCATTAATATTAACTTATCAGCACTGATAGGCATTAAAGAGCTATTAATCATTAATACTAATCAGTTAGATTGTAGCTGGGCAGATGGATTGATTCATTGGATAGAAACCTGTGGTCATGTTCCCTCTAAACCATTGGTTCTCACCTGGGGGTGGTGAATTTTACCCCACTTCCCACCCTCAGGGCATTTGGCACTATCCACAGACACTTTGGGTTGTCACATTTTGAAGGGGTGCTCCTGGCATCTAATGAGAAGCTGATTACCCGTAATGCACAGGACAGTCCCCCCCAGCAGGAAATCATCTGGCTCCAAATGTCAGGCATCTAATGGGAAGAAGCCAGTTACCCACAATACACCGGGATGCTGCCGATTACCCACAATACACAGGACAGCCCCCTGTCCCCACCCCACAGCAGGGAATCATCTGGCCGCAAATGTCAAGCATCTAACGGGAAGAAGCCAGTTACCCATAATGCACAGGGATGCTGCTGATTACCCGCAATGCACAACACAGCCCCCACAGCAGGCAGTCATCTGGCCCCACGTGTCAGTAGTGCTGAGGTTCTGTCATCCAAGCAGAAGGTTGTCGCTTTCTCTACCTACTCGTGAGCTCAGTCCTGAAACCCTAGATGCATGAATCAGCTGGTGTCTGCCCCCAGGGCAGAATGATGTTCGCTCACCTCCGCTTTTGGATGCTTCATGAACAAGGGAAAAGACTATAGGAACCTTGTTCTCGGGAGGGACACGGGTGGGAGACGGCCTAGCGGGCGTGGAGGCAGCTGGCCTCCGGTAAGAGAGTAAACGCTGGGGTCCCGGGCTGACCGGTGCCAAGTAGGGCGAGGCCGGCGGGAGCGCTGAGTCAACCTGGGCTGGAGNCTTGGAGACATTAAGGGGGTCCTGCCGCAGCTCTGCACCTGACTGCCGCCCTCTGCCCCCTCAGCAGCCATGCCCGGCCCAGCTGAGAATGAGACTCCAGGGGCCGGAGTATGAAGTTAACGGCGCTTGTCTCTGCTTTGCTGTGCTCTTTTGTCTTAACAATGTTTTAGCCTTCATTCTTTTTTCCTGCAATCCCTCTTTTTCTGCGACTTTTCTGAGAACACCTGAGGCCCATTGCTATCCTCTTTTATTATTTTTCAAGATCCTAACTGAGGGCTCCTTGAGGAACAATATGATCTCTTTCATAAACCAAGAGCCTGGCCCATTACAGATGCTCAAAATATGTTTGTGGGAATAGAGGCTTTTCTAAGAAGGAGGTCACAAAGCCAAAGCATCTAATATTTTCTGTGCTCGATGGCCTTGCTTTTTAAAGTCATGGGGCTTTATTAATAAAATGTCAACTCCTGGGTTGCTCAGGCGGTTGAGCATCTGACTCTCAGTTTCAGCTCAGGTCATGATCTTGTGATTCGTGGGACTGAGCCCATGTCAGTTTCTGTGCTGACAGCGCAGAGCCTGTTTGGGATATTCTCTCTCTCCATCTCTCTCTGCTCCTCCCCGGCCCACCTCTCTCTCTCTCTCTCTCTCAAAATAAATAAATAAACTTTAAAAAAATCAATAAAATGTCAACTCTCTTAAGTAGGACAACTTATGGCTTTAACATATGTATGACACAAGGGGTGACTTGGGTCCAGAAATGCTTACTGAGCAGGTACTAGTCCATGTTTTAGGTGCTGTAAGGGGTATGCAGATAAAGAAGTCATGATTTCTGCATCAGGAAGTTAACTTCAGTGGGGGAACAATACAATTTGCAAAGAGCTAGCTAGTCCAAACAAATTTCGGCAGATGCTAAAATAGAAGTCTACAAGCAAACAGTGACGGGAGCCCAGAAGAGAGATAAATTTGGAGAAATCTGATTTTACAAGGAAAACTTGGAGGTAAAGGGGCATCTGCACAACTAGGTACTGAAGGCTGAGTAGATATTGGCTGGTCTCCTCATAAACCACTGCTGCCAAGGCCTGGCTGGAATCCACTTTCCACCTGCAGGCACGATGCCCTTGCCCTGATTTCTTGTCTTTTTCACGTAAATGTAAGGTATAGGCAGAAAGTGCACAACTCATAAATATCCAGTTCGAGGAACTGTTACAAAACGGGCACCTTGTATAACTGGCACAAGGTTACGCAATGGAACACAATCCTGTTTCCAAAAACCTCTTTTTAAAATTGGTTTAAGTTTATTTATTTATTTTGAGAGAGAGAGAGAACGGGGGAGGGGCAGAGAGAGAGGGACACAGAGAATCCAAAGCAGGCAGTGCAGAGCCTGACGCGGGGCTTGAACCTGTGAACTGTGAGATCGTGACCTGAGCCGAAGTTGGATGCTTAACCAACCAAGCCGCCCAGGTGCAGATCCAGAAACCTCTTTGTGTTCCCTCTCCACACGACTCCTCTTAACCCCCTAAAGTTCCACACTCTTGTGTTTCTAAGGCAACAGAGCCATTGTGCCTGATTTCATAAAAATGCAATTGTGTAGTGTGTTTTCAGCTGTGTCTTACCTCTTTGGCAAAAATTATGTTTTATGGGACTCATCCATTCTTTCCCCACATAACTAGAATGTATTCATTTTCATTGCCATATAGCATTCCACTATAGGAATATACCTCGACTTATGAAGCTCTTCCACTACGGATGATAAGATTTAGGAACTTCAAACATTGTCATTATTTGTATGTGTCTTTGGTGAACACCCAAAGAAGTGTGTGTATACTTTCCCATTGGGTATATGCCTTATTAATTCAATTTCTGAATGCAGTTTAATTCCATGAACCTTTTGGGTTTTATTTTTTAAGCTTATTTATTTATTTTGAGACATAGAGAGAGAGAGAGTCCCAGGCAAGTTTCACGCTATCAGTGCAGAGCCCAACACGGGCCTCGAACTCACAAACCATGAGATCATGACCTGAGCCCAAATCAAGAGTTGGATGCTTAACCGACTGAGCCACCCAGGCGCCCCTCCATGAACATTTTGAAGAGAAGACTGAATGTATGTGAATGTCTTCATCTATTCTTAGTTGGGGAGGGGAGGTGAAACCTTTGCACCTGTTTTGGTAACTGAGGGCGGGAGGAGGTGGTTCCAGACCAAGAGGACTGGGAAAAGGGTGCACAGGCCAGATGGACACGCAGGAAAACCAAGACTCGCCCCCGTGCTGAGCATAGTCAGAGGGAGTCTCTCCTCACGGCACCTGACAGAGCGAGGCAATGGGTTTGGAATGTTAGTGACTCCAGGCATTAGCCAAGCCAAGCCCTGCCGTGTAACTTACATGAGGTTTCATCCCTGATTTATTTGGATTTTCTTGACTTGCTAATACCATTATTCTACCCTATTCATTTCATCAGCCACCATTGGAGCTCAGTTGCCTTGAATCAGTCACAAACGGTCCCAAAGGTTTATTTGGCCTTATATTTCTTAACATAATTTATAGCATTCAAATATTGAGTTAGATTTCAGGCTGACATTCATCAAGCCTGCTGTAATGTGCCCTCGGCTTTTTTTTTTCATCATCCCTGTCATCTATCTTGGCAGTAAAAGTGCCGCTGCTTTTTACCTCTGTTCCATATGATCAGATAAAATCACTTCCTCTTCCCTGGGCTTCTATTTCAGCAGCACCTCAAAACTCATCTACATGGACTGCTGAAATATCATTACTTCCATAAAGCTCTGTAATCAACTCACCTCTCCAAATATATTTTCCCCCAGGATATACCCAAATTTGTCTGTCTTTACCTTTCCAAATGCTGGAGTCGCTTACCTAGGCAAGGGATGGTCTCTTTCCCAAAGCAAAGATCAAGAGACTTCCGGACTCCTAAGGTTGCACGTGCTCACAGGACAAAGGGCAGAAATATGGTGATTTGTGGAAAATCTCATTTATAGGGCTCCTTGTCCAGCCTGAGTTACTCTCCAGCAATGAAATCTTGAGGGCTCCAGCCTGAAGGCAGTGTGGCCAGGACAGAGGAGATATGGCAGCTCCATATCTGAACCTTCATAGACTCCAAGAGAAGCCAGAGAAGGGGGCGGATGCTGGGTTCATTCGGTCCAACCCTGCTTGTTTCATAAATTGGGAATCTGAGAGCTACAGAAATGGCAACAAATAGAACCTAAAGTCCCAGTAAATTACCAAGGAAAGTCCCAGATGTGCCCTGTGGGTATTTTAGCATCTGCCATTCCCTGTGTCACAAAAGCCCGCACTGTATACACACTCCTTGAGGAAAAGAACACAGGCTCTGAGGACAGACAACCTTGAATCTGCGCTGATTCTCTACCGCCTACTGATAGGCAGGCAGACAATTTTCTTTTCCTTTGAAATGGGGGTATAATGCTGCTTCCCTGGAAAACCAGGGTACGCACATAGTACATGAGGGCCTTGTGGGACTCAGTACATGGCAGCTAAGTGGTCGTTGTGGAGAGCCGGGAATCAGTGTGTGGACCTGGACCCTGGGGAAAAGGGTTTGGGAGCTGGGAGGTAGGTGGAGCTCCAGGTTAAACCAGCAAGCCAGGGAAAACCTGGGGCTCATCCGGCATGGTCCGTCAACGCCCAGTGTAAGGCTGCAGGACCAGTTTGGAAGACTGATAACCTCAGCCAGTCAAACCACACAGCTCATACCTTTCAGTTTCCTGAAGTTCTCCAGGTCCTGCTTCGTGTCACTCACCTAATTCTCATTCCTCTTCTGGAGAGACGAATAGCTGAGGGAAACGGATAAAAGAAGCAAAGATGCTGGCCAGAGCCTGCCCCCTCTTTCAGTGGGAAAACCAGATGACACTTCAGCCGCCCTCTCCCAGCCCTTTATTATAGGTCCTTCCAGTGCATGTATATTTCATCATTTGAGTGCTTCTCGCAAACACAAGTCCTGTAGTTCTCTGACTCAGGACTCCTGGCACATTGCCGGGCATAAGGGTGGGCGTCCAGTAAATCATGTGTCAAGTCGTATGGCAGGAAGAGACTTGAGAAAGAGGCTCACTCATTTTTCTGGTAAAGAGATACAAAAAGAGAGCTAACAGACCATCAGCCTTGTGTACATTTGGGCGGAAGAGTGAGCGTAACAGTGTTTCAGAAGATCGAAACCCAACCTTCGTTTCATGCGTTACAGCCCTGTGTTCTAAGCGACCACAGGGCACCCCAGCGTTTCTGTTTTCACCCAACCTCCCTGCTGAATCTTGCAATCTTGCCTCGTTCAGTGGGTTCGCCACCCCCCACAGCCGCTGAGGAAAACCGTGTCCTCTGCCTCAAAACTTTTATATGGCTTTTGTTCTCCTGCTAGACCGGGGCCCAACTAAAGTCGAATTTCCAGTTTGGAAGCGAACATATGGCCATGTGATTTAATACATTCTTGCTGGCAGAACTGGAAAAGGCTGTCTTCAGAAATATATAGCGGCAGCTGAGACCCAAGATCTTGGTTTATCAGCAGAGAACAGTAGGGATGAAAAAAAAATCCTATATTAAGGTTCAGCGATCCCAAACTCCAAGGACTGTTGCCATAGCTGGGCGAGTTAATGCCACCATCTGCAACAGCTGAGTTTCCACTAATACCACCGGGCCTCTTACTCATCAGGGGCAATTGTGTCTCCTAAGCCATGTTGGTTTTGTAAGACTGCCTGCTGCTTGGCACTGTTTCAGCATGTGAATATTTCCATTGAAGATTTCCCCATCTGGCGGCTGCCCAGGCAGTCATGTCCTGGTGTGCGTGGTGGTGTTCTTACAAGGGGATCAGGCCACCGAGAACGCGACACCTGCCTGTGGGCGACGCGGGAAATAGCTGGGCGAAGCAAAATGTCACAGGGCACGGTTGCAAAGAAATACATTAAATATGCTGCATTCTGTTGGTGTAGCCAGGTGACAGAAGCCCATCTGGATGTAATCTATTCCTTGGAAACAGAGTCAGAGAGCCAAGAAGTGATAGCTGCCCAGGTGTAGAAATGTGTGTCCCACATCAGTAAGCCTGCAAAGTTTGGATTCCCTGTAGTGCTACCTTACTTGGGAGAGTCACCCAGCCAATGAGAACACCTTTTCAGTGATGTCACAAACTTCGCCTCTCCAGGCTGGGAGAGCCAACCAGTTCTAATCACACCCTGGTCTCTGCTGATGAGCAAAGTCAGAGCTGCTGTGCCTTTACACTGGTGACCTCTCCTGAGTAGCTTGATTGAAACGTTCGAGGGAAGGGAAGGGGGTATAAGGTAGAAGCAGGTTTTAATTTTCTCGTGTGGTGAAAACCCATCTATTATTCCATCTCAACACAAATAGAATTATGATTTATGTCTTATAATTTTCATAGGTGATTTCCTGTACCTTTGACATTTCTAATATATATTAGGCAGTTAGTTATATCCCCTCCTCCTCCAACAGGAAGCTGGAGGAAAAGAGGGAAGTTGGGTGCCTTCCCATGGGCTTTGGGTACCAAGTGAACGGTGCTGAGGCTAATCCTTTGCCTGGAGTAAGTGTTAGCTGCATTGAATATAAACAAAGAATAAATACATCCATGGAAGGAAGAGGGCGGGGCCTATGAGGGCCCAAATGTCACCCCCCAAAATGCTCCAACCCCATATGGTGGGAATTGGGGGTCAGCGGAAGTTGACTGCCCATCAGAGTGACGGTTGTAAGATTGATTCCAGATCCTTTACTCACCATATTCAAACCTGTATTAGTGAGAGTTGAGTAAGAGCGTCATGGTGGAATGTCCAGTTGGCCATTTACTAGCTGCATCCCTGGGCAAATTACCTATCTTTTCTAAGCCCCAGTCACTTCACCTGTACAATGGAGATAATCATAGGATCTGTCCCGTGTTGTGTCAGGATAAGCTCGTAGTAGCTTGCAAGAGCAAGCTCTTGGACTTCTCTCCCCATCTCAGAGTTCAGTGACTTCACACCGATAGGTTGAGAATAACCAGGTGGGAATATTTACACCATGGAAATTGGCAAATGCCACAATCCAGAGCATTTTCTTTTTTTGAAGCACTAGCTCTTACACATTTGGGGGAAACTAATAAGATAGTTTGTGTTAAAGGGCTTCACGGCATCTTGCACATTAAGGATTAGTGAATTATTACCTTTTACGTACATGCTAAGACTTTGATTTTTACATCTGTAGAACCAGGATGTGACTTATAATCAATAGCATCTTACAGTTATAATTGGCAGCTGTTTTCCTTATTGGCTTATAAATAATGGTTCATGTACCAATCAATAGAGAGTTAAGAGTTGATGAAACACTGTTATTATTATTATTATTACCAGCATCATCAGTTTTTAAAGTTTATTTCTGTATTTTTGAGAGAGAGAATGAGAGCACAAGAGGGAGAGGAGGCAGAGGGAGAGAGAGAATCCCAAGCAGGCTCTGGCACTGTCAGTGCGGAGTCCAATTCGGGGTCAAACTCAGTAATCGTGAGATCTTGACCTGAGCTGAAACCAAGAGTCGGATGCTCAACCTACTGAGTCACCACCCAGATGCCCCATCAGCATCATCGTTTTTACGTTACGTCCTTTATAACAGTCCTTGTATATGATTCTCAAAATGTGGAGGAAAGCACCCAGGTGCCATTAAACCGAGAGCAGCGTGTGGCTGATTCTAGGGGGGCCTTGGAAGTAGACAAAACCCTCCCTGTCTTCATCCTTGCCTACAGCTGGCAGCTCCCCTCCCCTCCCTGCTGCTCTCTCCCCCCAAATCCTCCAGCTAAGCGCCGTGCCTGAATAATCCCATAGGACCCTTGGCATGCCTGAGTCCTTCAGTGAACGTGACCCCTCCCTGAGCAGTTCTGCACTGAGGCCAGACAGCTCACTAGGCACGGGGAGCTGGAGTCCCCATGGAAGGCGCTCCACATGTCTGGTGACAGGCTGGTCAGGAGACTTTCTTGAGACCAGGATCACCCACACAGACCGCGGCTTGCAAAACTGTCAGCTCTGCAAACCCTTCCCACCTTTGGATCCAATTGCCTGGTGGGTGACAGTGGCTGAGGCTCAGTCCTTGTTTATTGTATAACCCAGTGAATGACTAACTGAATAGCAATAATAAAGATATGCCAAACATGAGGCATTTAATACATGAAATCAAGCATTATTTCGGATGTGGTAAATGGTACTCAACGATCTTGCTAGGGAGATGTAAATTACTTTAGCTCTTTTAAGAGACAGTTTGCTGGTGTGTATTAAAATTTAATACGTGCTGGAGTGCCTGGGTGGCTCAGTGAGTTAAGCCCCTGTCTTCAGCTCAGATCATGATCTCATGGTTGTGAGTTCAAGCCCCATGTAGACTGCCATTAGCGCAGAGCCTGCTTAGATTTCTGTTTCCCTCTCTCTGCCCCTCCCCCCTCTGAAAAATAAGTAAATATTTTAAAAATAATAAAATTTAATACATGCCTACCACATAGGCCCCTTCTGGCCTTCCGGCTTCACAGAAGCACTCCGAGGAAGGGCAAACAAGAGGTCACAGAACGTTCGTGGTTCGGCCATGCTGTCTCTAATGGCAAAACCCAGAAACAGCCTAAATACTAATAAGGTAGAGGTTAAATAAACACTGCTGCCCCCATAGCCATCTACCTGCAGCAATTTGAAGAATGAAGCCGATTTGTACATTCTGACAAGGAAAATATTAGGGGGAGAAAAAAGAATTTACCAAACACTATCGTAAGAAGATAATGAAACAAAACCATTACGCATTTTCACAGGGGAGCTTACACACGTAAGTCAAACTACCAATAGTTGCCTCTGCAAAGGGGGATACGGTGGGTGAGGGGCAGGTGGAGCATATGGTCAAGGCAGACTTGAGCTTTATTTTCATGCGTACATTTAGAATTTTACAGCCGAGAGGTTTTCATATGTTATTTGCATAACGAAACATGGTAAATAAACAAAAGGGAAGCCTTGTCAACGGAGACTCAGGCTTAGGAGCGAATCCTCGCACAGCAGCCAAGGCAGCATTAAGCCGGGGAGGACCTGCCGAGTGGGAAGCGTGCGAGGCCAAGCACAGCAGCACAGAGCTGCTCAGAGACGGCTGGTCCCGGATGCGCAGGGGCCTGGAGCCCAGCGCGCATCATCCAATGGAACGGCCGTGGTCACAGTGGTCTTGCCTTCCTGCAACTGTCCTCTGCTGAGCCCCGGAGGCAGTGGTGGAGGGAGAGGTGGGGGGTTACCGGAGAGGAGGGGAGGCGAGGAGAGAGGAGAGTGGAGTCATGGGAGACCAAGTGTCTACCTCGTGATTGCAATAGAAGCCAGGCCTTTCCTCGGCTGAGAATTGTGGGGATTTGGTGGTTTCTTCCTTCCTCCTTCATCCCTACCCTGAGCCCAAGAGGATCTCTGGGCTCCAAACCTTCTCACATCGCAGGATTATAGAGCCCATTGGGACCTCAAAAAGTTATCCGGGTCACCCCCGTTCCCCCTGCTAGGAAGTTAGCCATTAAGCAGGCCCCGGGAGAAACAATCACATACACACAGAGCATTCTTTTTGCTTCCTCGGAAACCAAAATATTTGTTTTTCTTGGTCAGTCCAAGTTCTTATTTCCTAACAATTTCACAGAATGGGATTCTTAAGACCTTGCTTGGTCTTTATCATCCATGCACCATCCATTCATCCATCCATCAGTCACTCACATCTCTTTAGCACAAGGTACTGAATACCTGATTTTCAAGGGTGGAGAGTTTGTCAAGGAAGGCTTGGAGGAATCAATGCCCACCCCCTCCAAAAAAAAAAAAAAAAGGAAAGAAAAAAGAAAGAGTAAACCAGGAACCTTCAGGCAAACCGGTTGGGTGTCAGAGAAGGGAGGAAGCAGTGTGATAGGGTTTCGGAGCAAGTCCACTCCACGCTGAAGGAGATACGTGGACTGCACCACGTTTTAGCAACTCGAACGCCCCCGTACTCACAGAGCACTGTGAATATTGTAAAAAGAGCACAGAAGCAACTGTAGACTTTGATGATGAAGTGATTTGGTGTCCCCGTGAGATCTGACAAAGCGCGGGACCCTCATCCTCAGGCATTGCTATGCCTGCTAATGAAATGCCAAGAAAGCCTGGGAGGCAGATATGCAGTCAAGAGATTCAGGACTGGACCCCACATTCCTGGCAAAGGGAAGCCTGATTAAGACGGCGCGGGCGGTTTTCCCTTCCCAAACTTGGACAACGTCTGATGTGTTCAGGGGATATTCATCCAAGTTGAGAGTCAGGAACCAGGTTTCCCCACCGTTTGAACCCTCTAGCTCCGCAGCCAGCTTTTGTGATTTTAATTAAAACCTCCGTTCTGTGGGCTCTTCCGTGCTCAAGAACAATAACGGCAGACCCTAACTTTCTTTAAAATGACGTGCCACTCTTGATACACTCAGGGCCAGGATGAAAGCCCAGCAATAAATCACACCGCCTGTCACAATATGAGGTAGCCTGGGCTATTGGGGGCAAATGGCCTGCTGTGGATGTCAGTGGCTCCCGCACTGGTGAGGACGTATGTCATGATTCTTGTGAGACACAGGTGGCTACTCTGCAGGCAGCCACGCACGCTCTCCACTTCGTGGCTGTGTTCGCAAGTGGTTTGTTCATCAAATACTTGCTGGCGATACTCAAAAGGCGGCTGGTCCATCATTTAAGTAAACTGTTAACGAACCACACAAATGAATCTCATGAAGCGGCTGCTTTATGCCTTTAGGGTTAGGACAGAGGCTAGAACGGGGATGAGGGACAGCCAGGAGCTGGGCTCTCAAGCTGGTGAGGGTGAAGCCCTGGCGTCATCAGGGCCGGGTTCGAATCCTCCCTCTCACTCGCCAGCTGGGTGACTTCAGTCCCTGTACCTCAGTTTCTTCTTCTGTAAAATGAGATAAGTACGATTTTCTATTTCAATGTATGGTTAAGATTAAATGAGAAAGGATTAAGAGACAAGGGTAAGGCACTCAGCTCAAAGAATATCAGCCATTATTACCAGGGCGAAGAGATTTCCAGGACTTGTTTTATAAGTGAGGCCCAGGGAACAGGCATCTGTAGATTAAGGGCAGGTGCTCCCGCTTGCTGTATAGACCCGAGAGCGAAGCCTCACAAGCACGTCAATTTTGGGTTCCTTTCATTCTATATTGGCTCAATCCTAGAGGGTTAGAACTTGAATCTTTTAAGCATTCAAGTTATGGAAATCAACTTTGCAGATACCAGGTGGGAAAAAAGAAAAAAGCAGAACCTGAAAAACAGATGCATTCTATTTGGGATGTAAATTAAGCCTTTTAAGAGGCTTTTAAGAGGTAGCTTTTCCAGGATAATTGCACTGGAAGGGCTCTGGGCCAATTTAGCTTTAACCCAACCGTCACCTCGCTGTGGATACAAACGGGGTCACTTCTAAATTGATGCCGTAATTACAGTGCCTCCAAAGCCAGTAGATGGTAGGGCAGATCTTCAGTGCCCCCTGGCCCCGGTTATTGCTGCTGGGCGCTGAGGGGTGTTCCCATGTGTCCGTGGGGACTGGAAACGAGGGTGGCCACACGTCCCTCTTGCTGTTTATCGCTCCTGCCCACCCCACCCTCCCCAGTTGGCTGCCCCGAAGGGAAATTCACTGGTGCCCCTTCGGTCACTGCTACTCATCATGAGATGTGAGTGTCCGTGCCCATTGGTGATGTCTGCAGTGTCCCCACGGCTGTCACCTCTTGGGGAGCCAAAGCAGTCATGGGTGGCCCCGAGCTTTGTGCTCTGGGCCCAGCGGCCACTCTGTGTGTGGTTCCAAGTCCAACAAGGTCCCTCCTGAAATCCATCCCGGCAGCTTCTGCTCTTGGCCAGCAACACCACAGAGGCACTTAGCTGAGCTGACAGGGAAGAGAGACCAAGCTACCCCCACCCCCCACCCCACACACAAGGCCCTCTTCTCCATTCCCCTCAGCTACCCCAGCTCCAAATATACCCCCCTCCTCCCCAAGGTCTGCAAAGAGCGTCAAACAGACCCTAAGGGAGGGATGCTGCTGGGACAGACAGCTTGCTCCTTAGCCACACTCTGTTATGCTGCTACCAGGGCTGCTGAAGTCATTTCTTGGCCTTAGTAGTTGAAAAACCTAAAATAAGGTTTTCATCCACCTGTTAAAAAACCCTGTGAAACCACAAACCTCAAACAGCACCCTGATTTTGTCCCAAAGTTAGGTCATGGTTGTTCTTCACTGTGGGACCTGGTTAAGGTGACTGAGGCATAAACATGATCAAAGACATAAAAACACCCAATGGCAAATGCAGAAGATGGTTTACTGCAGGTAAATTGATATTAGAAACACTCATTGCAAGCCGATGCAAGCGAGAACATGATCAGAGTAACAATGCCTTCAAAGGAACGGTCAGGGAGGGCTGTGACAGTTACCCGAAGATTACTGTTAACCTTCAGTTTGTGCCTGAAATTAACTTCATCCACTTTGGTGCATTCCTCGGACAGAAGTCATCTGAATGAATTCATTTATTCTTCACTGCATGTTACTGGATTTCTACTGTGTGCCAGGCACGATTTTAGGGGTATGATACATGACTGACCAAGCCCGCCAGACCCTGACTTCCTGGATTTTCTTTCTGTAATTGGGGAGACAGAAAAAAACAAAGAAGCAAAAGACAAACATATAATACAATGCCGTTAGTGATAATGGTTGTAAAGATAAAGGGACCAGAGAGGATAGGAGGAGATGTTGGCTTGAGATGGGGGCAGCTTGCCATAGAGAGGCACGGTCTGGTAGGGGTACATAGCAAGTGCAAAGGCCCTGAGGTGCTCCAGCTGTTTGGGAGAAGAGTTTGGTGGGGGGTGGTGATGCTAAGAAGTAGTACCGTGGCTAGGGTAGGTAGCTCACGGGCAGGACTTGGATTTTACTCGGTGTCTTTGATGATTATTGATAACTTCCGACCTAGAATCTAAAAATATTCTGATCCTTACTATAGTGGAGGCTATGGAGAACCACCCAAGTGTAATCATTCCCCCCAGGAGTGAGGGTGTGCTGGCCTCTAGTTGCTGAAGCCTCTGACCACGTCTGCTGCAGGCCTAGAGCTTGAAGGGTGAGGCCTCGCCCTGGCTTACGCTCCACCCACACCAACGGCAGCCAATGGCTGGCCAGCGTGGGAATGTGGAGGCGGAGCCTCCTTGCCTCCGTCGAAATGTGAGTCAGGGTGTGATTAGCCTCAGGGCCTGCTTGTGGATTGGGCTGAGGTCGATGCTGCACACGTACTTGTGCTTAATCCCGCCTGCCTCGAGTCGCCCAGGTGCTGATCCCCAGAACACTGTGCGGTACACCCTAGCAGGCCAATCCCCAAACCTGAGTCTCTCCCCTGCGGATGCAACCCAGGATAATTCTCAGCAACCGGCTCCATTATACAGATCTGTATGTAGATGGAGAAGTCAAGGGTGACCACCGGCGTCTTCCGCCGGCAAGCTGACAAATGGTGAGTTCATTTTATTTTTTCCTGTTCGGTTCCTGACTTGGCTGGCCGCTCTTGATATCATTTGGTGTTTTTCTCTGAAGTAGAAAACCCGTAAGACAGGGGAAGGAGGTGGAGAGCGTTCTCACGAATTGGAATCTGGTTTTACTCTGCTTTGGCTCTTGGATTCGCAGGAGCCAATCGGTGGCTTCAGCCAAGGATGTGGAAAGCCTATGAACAATATTTAGGTGTGATTAGACGTCCCAAACCAACCCTGAGAAGTTCGTCGTGAGTTTGCTGATACTGTGATGTTATTAGCAAATATGTATTTGCTTTTGTCATTTCTAACACAGATCTCGTAATTTCCAGGGCAAAGGTGTCTTTTGTCATGTTGATGAGTGACTTGGAAAGCCCCAAGGTGACCCTGAGTGGAGGGTTAGAACTTTGCAATGAAAAGAAAGTGCTTGGGGGTTGGCTCCATGTCTAAAGGCCAATGATTAAAGCAATCATGCGTTTGGGTTTTTTTAATGTTTGTTTATTTATGAGAGGTGGGGGGAGGGGCAGAGAGAGCGAGAGACACTGAATCTGACAGGCCCCAGGCTCAGAGCAATCGCTCATTTGTAATGAAGCCTCCATTAAAAACCCCCCAGAACCCCTGGTTTGGGGAGCGCCCAGGCTGGTGAACACATGGAGATGGTGGGGGAAGGTGGTTTGTGTGGAAAGGGCAAGGGCGACTCTGTATCCTGTCTTGTACTTCACCCTACACCTCTCTTCATCAGCTGTTGATACATATTTCTTAATATCCTTTGTGATAAACTGGTGACTTAGTAAGTTCAAGGTTTCAGTGAATTTCGTGAGCTTCCCAAGGAAGGTTGTTGGAACCTCCCATCCATGATGAGTCCTTCTGAAGCCCAGGTGTGCAGCGGGGAGGCTGTAGGACTGAGCTCTTTGCTGTGAAATCAGATGTTGTCTCCATGTGGGTAGGATCAGAGTTGAGTTAACGTGTAGGATACCCAGCTGGTGTTCAAGAACTTGTTGGTGTGGAGGGCTCCACCCAACACACACACACAAACACACACACACAGAGTCCGCCTACCTTCCCAGATTTCCTGTTTTNTTTGCTGTGAAATCAGATGTTGTCTCCATGTGGGTAGGATCAGAGTTGAGTTAACGTGTAGGATACCCAGCTGGTGTTCAAGAACTTGGTGTGGAGGGCTCCACCCAACACACACACACACACACACACACACACAGAGTCCGCCTACCTTCCCAGATTTCCTGTTTCCTGAGAGAAAAATAAAACCCTCATCTTGTTAAACCGCTTCTCTTTGACTTTTCTACTATATAAGCTGAGCCCACTCTTTATAAAAAGGCCTCAGGCTGTAGCCACTAGTTGATTCCTCAGACTTTTTAGAAAATGCCAGTCTCATCTTTTTCTCTCCCAAGCGAAGAGCAAATTGGGATGTGACTTAGCATTTGAATTCTAGCAATGGAAGCCTTGAATTCTGGCATTAAATTTGGCTGCAGACTATCGACTATCAGAGAATCAGTACTCACACGGATTACTTGATGAGAGATTGGATGCTCTGAACGCTGGGTGGAGGGGGTAGAATGCAGTGATTGCTTCCCCCCCAGGATGGAAGTTATAGGGAGCCCTAGGTCTTAGGCACCTGACACCCCATGTAAGAATTTTACTCTCTCAATGGAAGCAGTCAGGATCAGCAGAGTGGCTTTCGCCTCTCCTCACCAAGGAATGGCAAGACTATGAGCTATTTGCAGGTATCTCCCTGCTTACCTGATTTAGGAAGGAAAACCATGCAGTGTTTAAAGTTCCCGTGATGAAAGCTTCTGTTGGGTAATTACGCTATTTCCGAAGGTTCTTGGTTAAAACTCTCTTAGAATTTTGTACGCTTCCTCTTTGACATACCTTTTTTTTTTTTTTATCATCAAAGAGGAAGAGAAAGCTTGACTATGAGCCTCAAACAAGATAACAGATGACGGCGGGGCCTGTTGCCATGGGCCCTTATTTCTGCTCCGGTTGAAATCATTAAAGGGGTCAAATCATTTATGCGTCACTCACACCCACACGTTCCCAGTTGCCTGGTGTGGTTGCAGGCTTCTGTGTAGAGAGAGGGCAGACCCTGCCTCCCCTGTCGCCATCACGATGGCAGGTACATTAACTCCAGGGCAAGTGACTATTTGGACAGTTAGCAAATGCCACCTGTAGCTGACAGCTGAGGGTCGTGCAAGTGACACGGGACATTGGAAATTTATCTTTGTCTCAGGTGGAGACACAGGGAAGGCGGAGTATCTGGGGGAAATAAAGGTCTGGTGAAACCAACTCCTATAAACCTAAGGCTTAAAGTGTTTGGCTAATATTGCTGTAAAAAAAAAAAAAAGCACTTTGCTGATTTCCTACTTATAGTCTTTGCCCACTTGTAAACTGACCTGCAGAAAATAAATCCTTGATCTTATAACTTGCTCAGATCCGATAAGCCTGCTGGGAGTCAGCCAGCAGAGTGTCCCCAAAAGCAGGCATTTCACTCGAGGGTTTCTGTCCTGCGGCGCCAGCTCACGTGACTCCTCAGTCTGGTCTTTGTCGGCCGGACTGAAGCCTGAGGCAGCAGGGAAGTGACTTTGGGATAGAAGATGTTGAGCCAACCAAAGGGTCAAGGAACATGGCAGGCTGGGGGGGTTGCCATTCGCTTTCATTGAAGCAGAATTAATTCCCTCCTGAATAGAAGGGGCAGATGGAACAAGTCAGACAGTCTAGGGTTGGTTTTCTCCATCCTTGTTGTTTGAACCGAGGTCACATTCATTACTGACCCTTCTCTGTGGATGTGATGAGCATTCAGCAGCCCCTAAGTGCAGATGAGGCCGAGCTTTCTTGTACCCCCAGTTGACCTCGCACACACACAGACCTCTCTCTCTCTTTCTCTCTCTCTCTCTCTCTTTTTTACCCTACACAGAAGCTGTGGGGAGGTGGCTAATGTCCATGGGGGACGAATCCAGAGGGGTCCAGGAGAGGTCACAGCACAGACAGGGTCAGTCCTGCTATCAAATCTCAGGGCAGGTGCAGAATGTTAATGAAATGAAGTTCTTGATTACATAGTTCCTGGGTCCAGGCCATGGGGTGAGAAGGTGTATATGTATTCATTCTTGCAAAAGTGACTGAGGGGAGCTAGGATGCAGCAGCTAGGTGGTTTTGGAAGGCTCCCTTCTGGGGAGACCATGGAAAGGCCAGCTGCCCACTTTTAAGGTGATTCCCCAGTTCCCTTGAGACCCTTGGTCCTTTGAGTATCCCCCTTTCTACCTCTTTCTGCAAACTCCATACATTTTTCGTGGCAGATATTGGTGACCCAAAAGACATGGAACCCCAGAGAATAGGACCTAGTACCCTGATCTTGAAGGCAGGGAGGGCTTAAAACTTACCAAGAAAGCAAGGAAAGGGAAAGAAAAGAGGGAAAACCATTTACTCTCTATATTAGCATTTTTAATTAGTTTCACATGTGTGGCCCTAGCTGGGTGCCCAGACGACTCCAGGCAAGGTTTTTCATTTATTTATTTATTTATTTTGGGGGGAGAGGGAGAATCTTAAGCAGACTCCATGTCTGTTGCAGAGCCTGATTCGGGGCTCCATCTCCAGACCTTGAGATCATGACCTGAGCTAAAATCGAGAGTTAGATGCTTAACCGGTGAGCCCCCCCCCCCAAGGGCTTTTTAAATGAGCCCATGGGTTATCAGCACACCTTGAGGATCGTAAATAGTAAGTAACAAGGAAACAATTAAGTTTGCTCAGTGGGTGTTGCTTCCTGACAGTCCTTACTGGCAACTGAAATCCTGGGTTGAGGAATTAGAATCAAAGTTCTTTTTCCATTATGATGTTTGCAACACAGCAGGAATGTGTGTGTGTGTGTGGGTGTATTTTTTTTTTCCTGATGGCTTTGAATCGCAGGCAAAATCTCACAAGTATGTATCAGAGATGCTGGCCAAGGTGCTCACATTCTGATTTCCCAGTAGGAAGGACTCAGGTTCTGGATTTGATAAAGCTTTTTAGTGTGGCACCCTTTGACCTCTGGCATGGAGGAAGCTGGAGCCACAAGGGGAGGGGGGGAGGAGAAGAACCAGAGTCCAGGATGGGAAAGGCCATTTCAGAAGCCTGCACAATGCTCTCAGGACCATAACTGCTGCCCGTGTTAGTCAATTAACATTTCCCAATGGGCCGTGAGTGCAAATGACTAGATACTGATGGTTCAATAGAATAAATCAGAAAAGCTTCCTACTATCCCTGTTAAAAGAAGGATATGACTTTTATACTAAGAAAGCACATCATCTTCATTTCAATCTCCTCATCAGAGACCTTCATTTACTATGGTAAGTCAGATCCGGAATCCCTGAAAACCAACCAAATTGATAATGTAATTCATTACGTAGGAGGCTGTTGTTTTGACTGTTGGGTTTGCTGAAAAATGAGAGACTAAAAACAAGAACCAGGAGAGAAGTCGATGAAAGGAAAAAGAAAGATGGAACGTAGGGTAAATAGATTTGAAAACACGTCTGCATCAAATGTAAGACTTCGCAGTGTTTTTCTCTGTTAAAAAGAGTCTTGTCCTTGATCTTCACCTACATTGTTTTTTTCTGCTTTCCTCTGTCTTGCACAAAGAGCAATGTATGTATGTCTCAGGAATAGTACAGTGTGATCATAAATGTACACTGCTCTAGGGGCGCCTGGGTGGCTCAGTTGGTTGAGCGTCCGGCTCTGCATTTCAGCTCAGGTCATGATCTCATGGTTCATGAGTTTGAGCCCCTAGTGGGGCTCTGCACTGACAACATGGAGTCTACCTGGAATTCTGTGTCTCCCTCTCTCTCTGCCTCTCCCCCATTTGCACAGGTGCGCTCTCTCTCTCTCAAAATAAGTAAACTTTAAAAAAAAGAAAGAAAAGAAATACCACTTCAGATCATTCCATAAAAGATTGCTAAAAATTTTGACATATTTTGCTGGCTTTTTGAAACCATGGTAAAAATCTAGAAAATAATACCGACTTGGCTTATCATGCCCATCTTTATGGTCCTAGTCACTATTACCATTATTGTTACTGATATTAGTGATAATAGCACACTCCATACATACTGAGTTTAATCGCAAAGGCAGTTTTTGCATTAGGTTGAAATCACGGGCTCGAGCTGTGGTTTAATGCTTTTTCTGAAATGTATACAAAAACTTTGGTGACCTTGAGCAAGTGAGTTAATTTTCTTGCTGTAAAGATGCTTGATTGGCAAACACCAGGCAACTGGAATGGGTAGACCGCTTCTGCAGAGAGGCCAGGGACCTAAGAAGTGTGCAGTTCCTGACACTGTGGAAATACTCTTTTTTCCCAATGTGTTCTTGTTAAAAGCAGTGGGCTTTTGTAAGTCCACTGTGAGGTTGGCACTGCTGTGGACTTCACAAGCTTGTGTTTAAAAAATGAAAAGGAGCCGTAGGGAGGGTTGACATAATAAATAGAATGAGCCGAGGGTGAGAGGTAGGGGGGAAAATACACATCGTCTCTTACTCCTTTTCTGGGCTTGGGTAAGAAGAGGAGATCGTGTAAAAGAGTTGCTAAAGCTGAAGCTAGGGAGTCCAGGAGACCTGGATCTGAATTTTAGCTCTTCATCTTGTTAGCTGTGTGACCTTGGATGAATTTTTGGACCTTTCTGACTTTCAACTGCTGCCTCTTTCAAATATGCAAAATAATCCTACTTCCCAGGGTCATTTGGGGGAATCCTGAGATGACAATGGATGTATCAATTAGACATACACAGAGTAGGTAGAATAGTAGTTGCTGCCGAATTATCGGACGTGCCTTGCCAGTTCCCCACATGTGACCATGACCTCTGGTTTACATTGTAGCCCATGTTCTGCCTCAAGCGTAAGGGCCAATGTGGAGCCATCCAGAGAGATCCAGTCCAGCTTGAGTGGATTGTGTGGTAAAGAGATTACCTTCCGTGTCCTTCCCCTTTTACATAAGCAGAGCCAGCTTGCTGTGGGCAAGATGGATACCCTTAAATCTAGGTCTATAGGTTTAAAATAAATAGGCCTTCTCTTTTGGCTAAAGGATACTAAAATAACTCTGCTTGCAGTGCATACTTTCTGAGCTAATCATATATTCTAGTCACTGATGGTTCCTATCACCAGTCATGGAGCTGGCTTCTCTCCCCATTCGCTCCTGGAGCATTAATATTTCATGACAAATAATAGGGTAGGGCCATAGACCAGCTTCTGGCAAAGGATAAAGCACAGAAAAGAATTAAATGAAATGGCTTGAATACGTAGAAGGAAATGTGATAAACCCAGAGCCAGTGGCCTCCGTGCTGTTTTACAGAAGAGGATTTATTGCACAACATTGGACTTTTATTTATTCTTCTTTCAGTAAGCAATTTAGCATTATTATTCATTTAGCAATTCAGCCAGGTATTCAGAAGTGACAGCTTGCCAATTTTTTTCGCCAACATTTTGGACTTTAACATCTTCATCTGAAATCAGTGCGGTAATTATCAGGGTGTGATGGTGGGAGGATGTGGGAAAGGTAGCGTTTCCTGGACGCTCCTACCAAGAGGAATGTGCTAAATGTGGAGCTCTGACAGCTGAAGGGGCAGAGTTGGCATCTTGGCAAATGAACAGCAGACAGAGCATCATATGGGCATTGAAGGGTCACCTGCTCAGAGGTCTTCCCAAGTATTAGAGCATGATCACACCTGTGCAAGCCAAGGTAGCAGTTTTCTCTTTGAAAGAAAGTGCACTGTCTTTGAAGGCAGTGGGGAGTCTGTGAAGCTATCAAAAGGCCATACCTAATCAATGTCCGTAGGTATCTATTCTGCCCACTATATTTATTCTGCTTTATTTCCTTCATAGCACTTGCTATTAATATTGTTATATTTCAGTTTATTTGCTTCATTATCAGTTTATTCAATTACGATGTAGATTAGGGACGCCTGGGTGGCTTAGTCTGTTGAGTGCCCGATTTCAGCTCAGGTCCTGATCTCAAGGTACGTGAGTTTGAGCCCCACATCAGGCTCTGTGCTGACAGCATGGAACCCACTTCCGATCCTCTGTCCCCCTCTCTCTTTGTACCTCCCCTGCTCATTTTCTCTCTCTCAAAAAAGAAATAAAACATTAAAAAGAATGTAAATTACACAAGGACAGGAACGCTATTGAGTTTTGTTCACTGCTGCATCCCCAGCACCAAGGAGAGTACCTGGGGCATAGAATGGACGTGATACATATTTATTGGATTAAGGAATGAATGCTAAGTCCTGAGGCACATTAAGGAATGGTAACACATTTCCCCTCATCTTGCTTTATAATCTGGTGGAAAGCAAACTATGAATACTAACAGAGCCTGCAAAGCGAGGTAGCACATCAGAAGCTCTTGGATTTTCTTTGAAGGGTATTCCCTACAAGTGACGACTACGTGCTTCTGTGCAGAAGGAAACGGAGTCTGTTGTCATCCCCTTTAAACATTACCCAGTGAGGGGCGCCTGGGTGGCTTAGTCGGTTAAGCGTCCGACTTTCGCTTAGGTCATGATCTCGCGGTTCGTGGGTTCGAGCCCCGCGTCGGGCTCTGTGCTGACTGTCAGCTCAGAGCCTGGAGCCTGTTTCAGTCTGTGACTCCCTCTCTCTCTGACCCTCCCCTGCTCACGCTGTCTCTCTCTCTCTCCTAGAAATAAATAAAACATTAAAAAAAAAAAAATTTAAACATTACCCAGTGAGAATAAGCTCACGTGTCCCTCAGATGTGCGTTTCGGCTTGCACATTGTGCCTTACTCTGTACCTGACCCCCTTTCTTTTGATCTCACAGTTGAGGTCCAGAGGCTCCCCCACCTGCCAGTGTTACCAATTAGGCTGCTCCCTTCCCCTCCCCATTAAACATTTATGTCAGAGGATGGGTCGATACAAATGTACCCCTGAAAGAGACCTTTTCAACAATATTTCTCAACTTGTATTGCAGAAAATAAAATAAATTGTGTGGTTGTTGCTAGAAACTTTATGGGAAAATGTTTCTGTGGTCAGATAGATGTGGGACTTAGGATTAATTGAAGCCACCATTGTGGGTGGTCCCCCAGCCTTCAGTACACTCTGAGAAGGAGCCAGAGTCCGTAGTGGGTATTTGCCCCAAATTTATTTGGCCATGGAAACTTGGTCTCCTAAGAATAAATACCGTCTCTTGTTGTCACTGGAACATACTTGGGGAAACACTGGTCATGGAGTAGTTAGCCCGAACTAGGCCTTTGGAGGTTTGAAGGTTGATTGGCGGATCACCACCAGTTGGCTGGGAATTGCCATGATGGGTAACGTCCTAGAATGCAAACCATAAGAATTCAGGAGGAGGGAAACCAAGAAGGTTTCATGGAAGAAGTGGGATTGAGCTGGGGTTCAGATGAGAAGAGGATTAAGACAGAGGAGAAGAAAAGGAAGTTTGAATTGTGGGCAATGTGAAAGACAGGGAGGTGCATGCCAATGAGTGTTCTGATTTCAAAATTTAATTTACTCAGGTCCCTGAAAATTCAGTGGGACTTTGATTAATGGCTCCAATATCCAGTCCTGTTTTTCCTATTAATTCAGTGTGTGAGTGTGCCTCCTCTGAAGCAGATGTTAAAACAGGGATTCAATATACGGGATTTTGTTAAGGGAAATGGCTGCAGAACAGAAAATGAGCAACAGGGGAAGCAGGGATAACATCAGACGGCTATGAGTTTGACCCCACGTGAAGAAGAAGGGAAGAGAAGGGGTAGAAGCATCCTTAGCTGCTATGAAGTCTAAGGAAGGTTTAGTAATATTGTCAGGGAGGCCTCACATCAAAGTGGGTCATCAAAAGACTCCTCATCTTCCAGGATTAGCACTGCCTGAGTGTTACTGCTGTACTCAGTTACCGGTTGGCTGGGAGTGGCCCATGGAAAGCATGGCCAGGATGCAAATATGGTGGTGGGTTCCAGAACTCGCTGGCCCCCTGATCAGTGACGATCCCTGAAGTTGAAACTCTGTAAAACTCATTTTCCCAACGGCCACACTCAAGAGGCAGAACTTGATAAAATAGATATACATATGAGGAACAAACTGCCTAGAAACCCAAAGTTCTACATCTCCAATTAGGGATAAAAGTGGGACGGTATTTGATGCAAATGGCCATCGATTTAGCTTGGTAAAAAAACGTCTTGTTATTTCCCTCTTTCTAAATCTTCAGATGAAAATATTTGAGTTCCTCCAGGGGGTACGTTCAGTTACTGTGGGATCTCAAGCTTGTAAAATCAGATGTTAAAGATGGAGGAGACCATCATTCAGGAAAAGAATTTAACCACAAAAGCAACATGACCCAGGCTCCTCCTGGGGCCTTGGAAGGGGCCCCTGCGAGTAAGAGGCCAGCTCCAGCCTCCTCGAGTTGGCGATAAATCCACCTCTGCTCATCTGCAAAACGTGGGTAAGAAACTTGGAGTGTATTGCAAGAGCATATTCAAAATTAATTCACTGCTGATTGATTCATGAAAATGTAAAATGCCTCACAAGTGTTTAATTATCTGAACTCTGTGTGCTTTCAACGGTAAAGAATCAGCTGATGAGAGCTGGGGAGTGAGCCACGGAGGTTAATGCACAGAGGGTGACCCCGGTCTGCTTTCTCCGGCATAGAGCTGCCCGAGCTGCTGACACAGATCCAAGAGGATGTGTTGTCAAAGCCCAGCTCTGTCACAGTCCTTGGCGGGGATCACTGCACGGCCTCTGGTTTTCTGGGTCTCTTCAGGGACGCAAAATAGGGAAACCAGGGGACACATGCAGCACACAGATGATTGTTCTTTGAGGCAGCCACTACAGTGGAGTGTGACAGGCTGGACAATCCTGGGGGCTGCAAGTAACACACCTGTGTTGATTCATAAAGATCCGAGGTGGACCTGAGGTTTCCCCGAATTCGTTTTCCTTAGAAGATTCCAGACTACTCCAATGATGATGCTTCTCATAAAAATAGGAAAACAGTGGAAAAGGAGATGGAAAAAAGGAGGGAAGAAGGAGCCAGTACAGCCAGGAAAGGGAAAGGAATAGGAAGAGGTGGAAGAGAACAGAGAAGGGAGGATTCAGAAGGTCATGATTGGTAGCTCAGTGAGGGCAGAGGCCTGATTGCTTCTGGATCTTTCAGCATCATTTGAAAAGAGAACATGACCCAGAGTTAATAGATTGATACAAATCTAGTTAGGGCAAACTCTGGTTCCGGCTGTGCCTGTGGGGTACTCTGAGCATCCATAGATCTCCATCCCCATAGTTTTCTAGTTGGGTTGCCATTCCTTCTGAATCTGCCATTGCTGGAATGGCCTTCCTTATGCAAGATGATAGTAGCGCTCTTCCCCATTCAACATGACATGAGGCATGACTGCTTGCTGTGGGAATCCAAATCTCTCCCCCAAGCATGCTCTCCTACCACATTTCTTCCATCCTAATTCTTGTGCTTGCTTTCTAATGCTTCATCAACTTCATTTCTCACTGTTTGTATTGTTCTCTACCTAGACCCTTTGCTCTCACCAAGCAGACCCTTGTCTGACATACACAGTCATGGTATATGGTAATTCCTGCCTATCTCTGCATTACCCAGATCCTATAGGCTCCAAGAGATTGCTTCAACAATTTATCCCAGTGGATGACACATAGCAAGATGATCATAAATATATCTTAGAGGAAATGCGTGAATGAGAAGGATTGACTTATATGCATATACACTTCCTTTTACTTAGGATTCCTACAGCTTACTGCATAATTATCTTTTCTTGAAAATCCAGTTGAAAGTTGTCCCTTCCAGAATAATATACTGAGATACTCATTTTTTCACACAGACACACAACTCCCACACTCCTGATACTTGAAATTGGAGGCTCTGGGTGCTGCTTTACATTTCATCTTGTTATCCCTCTGTGAAGGAACCTCTAGCCGACCAATGATTCAAGAAAGGTTGTATCTTTAAAAAACTCATCAGTTTGAAGGCATCAAGAGAGCAACAAAGAGAATCAGGATTTGAGGGGCTGAGATCCCAGAAGAAGAAGAACTCAATGATGTGACCCTAACATTTTACACTGTACATATGCTAGTTTTTTGGCTTTGTTGGGAGGCCGAGAAGCCAGGCAAATGGTCTCTATCTTAGAGAAGTTAGCTGAGCTTTTACCAATCTACTGGAACTAGGAAGAAGAAAAATCGAATTTGAAGGACCAAGGACTTGTGGTTTAGAGCCCTGAAAGAAAGGGATAAGCAGAGGAGTAAGCCCAGCATTTGAAAGTTTTATTCCCCTCAAAGCATTTGATTATTTGATGAAAGGCTTAAAAGCCAAGTTAATACCGTCTAAAAATCAGAGTGGAGTTTTTCGTGGTCTCTTAATCCCAGGGAGGCAAATATTAGAGTTCAGGATACATCTTCTTAAACACTCCATGCCCTCAGCTGAGGACTATGCCCTAGGAGCAGGGGAAAATCAGAATTAAACTGAGGATGGGGCACCTGGGTGGCTCAACCAGTTGAATGTACTGCTCTTGAGTTTGGCTCAGGTCATGATCTCACAGTTTATGGGATCAGGCTCCTTGTGGGGATCTGTGCTGACAGCACAGAATCTGCTTGGGATTCTCTCTCTCTCTCTCTCTCTCTCTCCCCCCCCCACTTGTGCACTCTCTGTCTCTCTCAAAAATAAGTAAATATTTAAAAAGAAGAAAAGTAAACTGAGGCTTACTTGGATTGAATGCCTATTTGGATAAGGCAACCTGCCCTAAAAATCGAGCTGCCTGCAGAGGAAGGATATTTCTGAAAGAAAACATCACACAGAGCCTCTCTACTTTTTCATACAAATAGTGTCTAGCAAGCAGTCAAAATTTGCTAAGAATACAAAAAAAAAAAAACAACAACACAAAAACCCGAGATGAAAACAAAAAAGAAACCAGTCCATAGGTGTATCAGGTACTGGAATTACTAAATACTGGCTCGACAACGTTCAGGAAAATAATAAGTTGGAGAATTTTACGAAGAGCTAGAATCTGTTTGAAAAATGATCAAATGAGAATTCTCTAACTGCTATTAAGATATCAGTGGAGTTAACATTAATGATAAAGCTGAAGGTTAATTAAATAAAAATGAAATCAGCACGAAACATCAAACCTAAATAATTGGCAGAAAAAGAATATAGAACATAAAAAGCAGGGGACAAAATGCAGGGGAAAGGTCTCACATCGTTGGAATTAAAATCCCAGAAGGACGGGAGCGAAAGGAAAAGGACTATTTGAAGAGACAACGTCTGATAATTTTCCAGGACTTTAGAGAGCGATCGAGCCACAGATGGACCAAGTTAGGCCCGAATACCACGAAAGCCATAGGGCGACCTAGCAGGAAACCACTGAACGTTAAGGACACAGGGAAATCTTGAAAGCTGTCAGATCAAAAGACCAGTTACCTTCACAGGAGCAAAAATTAGAAGGAAGATGTCGCAAAAGAGGCATGAGAAGGTAAGAGACAAAAGAGCGACATCTTTCAAGTTCAGAGAGAGAAATCCTGCCACTCAGGAATCTATAACCAGGAAAGTAGCCCTCGAAANAAAAAAAAAAAAAAAAAAAAAAAAAAAAAAAGAGTATGTCATTCCTTGCAGAAGTCTATTTACAAGAGAGGCCAGGGGAAATCAAGGAGGAAGTGAGGTTTCCTCAAGAAGAAAAATGAGCTCCAAAGGAATTACAGAAATGTAGGCTGACATAAGAAAACAGAAGAGAGAAAAAAAATTGGGTAATTTTAATACAGACCGTATAATGGTGGTGGGCTTTAAAACACATGTACAATCAAAGTGCATGGACATAATTGTTAAAAACGAACACTTTCTTGGGATGTTTATTTGTGAGCGAGACAGAGCACCACCAGCAAAGGAGAGGCGCAGAGAGAGAGAGAGAGAGAGAGAGAGAGACAGAATCCCAAGCAGGCTCCATGCTGTCAGCCCAGAGCCCGACGCGGGATTTGAACTTACGAAATGTGAGATCATGACCTGAGCCGAATCAAGTAGGGGCTTGTCTATCAAGTCTGTCAGACTCTTAACCGCCAGAGCCACCCAGACGCCCTGAAAAATGAACAAATGCTTTAATTTCATCTTGATCTCTGCCCATCAACGTGCCATACAGTGAAGGGGCCCTGGAGGGGCCTAATGAATGCTACTTGAAATCCTTCCTTTGATGTGTGAGGGAGAAGAGGAAAGACCAGAGACCTAAACTTAATGTCAAGGCTGCACCCAGCCCCCATGTCTCTCCTGAAGACCCTCACTCTTTGAACCCTGACTTGAGAGTCTGCCTTTGTGCTCAGCCCACTTCAAGCCTGGGGACATTGTAGGCTACTGTCCTGAGAGCACAACCTTACGCCCATTGCAGGAAACTGACACCGGACGGTTCTCTGTATGCTTCCCCACCTGAGGACCAACCCTCATCTGTGGCCTCGTGCACATCCCACTCTCCTCCCGTCTTCCCTAAATACCCTTCTCTACGTGGCAAAGCATTAAGAGTAAGCTCAGAGGCCTGGGTTTAGGTTGCGGTTATTTCTATCGGCCCGAGCCCCTTTTTTTCCTCCAACACAGGCTTTGTTCTGGAAGAACGCCAGGTGGATGAAGGAGAACAGTCCAGCAGCCTGCTCCAGGAGCACGTCTGTCGAGCTGTCAGAGTCCATTTTCCAGGCCATTCTTCCAAAGGTCTTGTGATGACAAACTGGTTCTGCCTTGTCAATGATTTTGTTCTTAAAGGGAAAGCCCTGGAGGCGGCAGGGAATTTCTGAAGGGGACGGAATACGCTGAGAGCTCAGCTCTCTCACCGCCTCCCTCCCCTCTTCTAATAACGCCAGAAAGAGTTGGCACAGAATCGGCAACACCGGATTGATTTACAGACTGTGGGTGACTTTGTAATGTGCAATATTGGAGCAGCCTTTTTAATTTCTCAGACCCTTCTGCAATCGTGTTTTGGTTACTGTGGGACACCATCAGGTAAGCTGCTGGGCAGAGGAAAAAAAGAGCTAGGCTTTTGCAGTTAGATGTCTTGATTTCAGTTTTTACTCTGCTTCGTAGAGCCAGATCATAGACCCATCTTTTAACCTCTCTGAGCCTCAGTTTCTCTGACTCTAAGTGAAAAAGCTAGTAACCCCCCCCCCAACTACTTGATTTGGGGGGGGGTGGAGATCAAATGAAATAACATGTATTCACTTGTTTTTTAAATGGATGAGCCCCTGGGTGGCTCAGTCCACTTAACTATCTTACTTTCGATTTCAGCTCAGGTCATGATCTCCTGGTTCATGGGGTTGAGTCCTGCGTTGGGTTTTGTGCTAATAGCATGGAGTCTGGTTGGGATTCTGTCCCTCCTCTCTCTCTGCCTCTCCCCTGCTCTCATGCTCTTTCAGTCTCTCTCAAAAGAAATAAATTAATTTTTTTTCACGTATGCAAAAGCAAAGGGCTTTATTACGGACTTAAGCTCGGGCTCACAGACTTCACCAGCACCGTGGATCCGTGCTGAGAGCCCCGAACAAGGGCAGAGTAGGGTTTTTATGGGGTTTGAGATGGGGGAGTTACAGAAGTTGTTAAATAAATTAATTTTTAAAAAAGTTTAAATGGATGAGTCCTGAGAACAATCTCAATTTCTGCTATTTGGCTCAAGAATACTGTGGATACTGCATACTCTGAAAACTCATGAGTAATAGATGTACAGAGAACATGCTAAGGATGTTCAGAATTGAATGGATACTTCGCGACCTTCTGGTCTCATTTCAAATGAGAAATCGGCATGAAAACCAAAGTAATTTTTTTTTCAAAGTAACGACATGAAAAAAAGAGGGGAAAGAACATCTTTGAAATCTGTTCCAAGCTCTGCATCCTCTCCTGGTGCATTTGAGGCAGGATTACCAGATCCTCGCGTTGACACTCTGTTGTGTTCTGATGCGCTCATGGTCCTGAGCTGAGCAAGGAGCCCAGTGAGCAGTCAAGGAGAGATGTGAAAAGTCCAAAGCATTCTGTTTAATTTTTCTCTGAGTTGCAAGAATCCCAAAGCCAAGAATATCAAGAATCCCAAAAGCATTGAGAGACTTCTGTAAAGAATGTGGGGAGAATAGCTGAAGAGTGTTAAGTCACTAATACTGTCTTCGGGTGGTGGCCCTAACATACCTCCTAGACACAACTCAGGACTGTTTCCAGGACCTGCATGCCTCCCTGGCAGCTGCTCGAAACCCAGAGGGAAGCATGCAATTTCGGTGGATCACCTCAGGAGCATCTGGAAGGAAGAAATGAAGAAACCTGGCATGGGATGGCGCACCTTTGAGGTCAGTGACGATTTCTCAACACCCACCACCCAGATTCTCTATAAGGATGGCTGCGTCTGATTAGGAAATTTCTCTTTTGACTCCTAGGACGATCCCTGATGAACTCGCTTGGAGTTTTCCCAATAGTGCAGTTTTGGGGGTCTACACGAAGAAGATTGGTCTACAGCCCACTTGGCACAAGACACTGTGGAAAAAGTTACTTGAGCCATTGCCCAAATGAGCATTAAAAGTACACTCCCTACTTCATCTCATTCAGTGCTGTGAGGCCTCACAAGTCTTTGAAGATGAAGTGGCCATTTGATCCTGAACTTGTAACCACCACCACAGCATGAATCAAGGCTTTTTCTGGCAAGTCTTTTTTCCCCCCTCTGTTCAAAGGTTAAAATCAAAAAGCTCCAGCTCTCAGCAGATCCCAGAATGCTGCTGGGTTAACCCAGCCACATGTTGGCACTGGGTCAATGCCATTGTTGGGACATAGGTGTCCCCGGGTCCCATGAATCCATAATCAGTGTTTTCCCCTGAGGTGGCAAGCCCCAGAGCCTGCCCCAAATCTTAAGATGCATTGATTCCATGTCATCAGGTACTCAATAGAACACTTCTAGTTCAATAAAAATAACTGTCGCTGACTCAGAAACAAGAAACTGCCTGTCTCCACGGGGCAAAGTCACCAGCCAGGAGGGCCCTCCCTAAAGCGTGGTGTGGTCACTGTGCTCTGAGCCAGTCAGCTGCTGCCTTAAACTGTATTGCCATCTCTGATTCATCCCTTTCTTTCCATGCGGGGTGATTCAGGGCAGGTGCTAGGGGTGAAGGGCTGTGTAAAGCCACGCTACGTTTAATTGATAAAATATAGCTACTGCCAAGCCAGAGCGGGGGAGTGGATCATGCGAGGTTGCACTGAAATAGAGTACTACACAATGTGACAAGTGGCTGTGGCTGCAGACAGCTGAGGAGGGACAGTGGACTGACTCCGCTGGCCTTCGGCCATTGGAGCAAAAGCATCAGGAGCTCTCGGGGACAAAAAGACCGAGCCACAAGCGCTACTGTGATCCATAAACGCCAGCCAGGAGCACTGAAGAGAGGCAGACCCCATACACGTGCACTTGGAGAAGAGCCACAGTGAATTATTTTAGTCAGCTGTTGAACAAATGCTAATTACGATCGTGTGCACAATGAGGCCCGTGGTAGGACACTAGGTCATACATCAAAGAGCAAGATCGTGTCTGTACCTAGGAGGCCAGACCCTGAGTACAGGAGACAAGATGCACAAAACTTGATAACGCATTTTGTAAGAATATATATTCATAGATTTTATTATTTCCTTTAATATACATGTATATATTCAATATATTACATATTATGTATAAATACACATATTTATACACACATACATGTGCACATAGACATCTGTTTTGTTTTCTATTTACCATACAGCCTATCTGTTGCCCTTCCCGTCTGCCTACTGACGGACCCTATGCAAATGCATGAAAACTATTGATGGCTGGGGCAAAAAATAAAAATTACCACATAAAAATACTGTTTTTAAGAAGTGTGAATACTGCATGCAAATATAATTTGTGTCACATAGATACTCATAAAGAAAAGATAGGGACTTGAAAATATTTTTTAAATATTCTGAGTTCGGGGTGCCTGGATCAGTCGGTTAAGGGTCTGACTCTTGATTTTGGCTCAGGTCCTGTTTCCACGGGTTCATGAGTTTGAGCCCCACATTGGGGTCCATGCTCACAGTTCAGAGCCTGCTTGGGATTATCTCTCTCTCCCTCTCTGTCTGCTCCTTCCCCACTTGTTTTCTCTCTCTCTCTCAAAATAAATGCATAAACCTAAAAAAATAAATATCTTGAGTTAGAGCACTAAGATTGTGTTGAATGACTTAATTGGAATTTGAACTCCCTGTTTCTGAATTGAAGGGTGTTATTGGCAGCGGCTGACCCAGAGATGGCATTTCTCCATCTCCAGGCAGGGACCGTCAGCAGGCACACACAGAGACGTAGGTGGTGCCTATGTTGAGGGGCTGGGGGCGCCATCGTATTCAACCCACTTGCTGGCTGATTCCTGGGCTCCTCCTCAGATGAACATAAATGCCTAACGAGCTTGTGTCTTATGTGATACAGTGTCTTACAAAGACCCTTCTATTGGTGGAGGAAGGTTGGAGGTAGGGAATCCAGTCAGAAGATTATTGTACTACGTGCCTAACACAACATGGTAGTGTGGAAATAGAGATACGAGAGAAGCAGAATGGGTGGAACTTGGATACTGACAGCATACTGAGACACGGCTAATATTGTAGAAAGAGGGTCTTCCATCTACACATCAGGCTTCTAGCTGTAATGGGTTAGTGTCTAGCACGTGCTGCAGTAACAAACAACTCCGAGATCTCAATGGTTTAACACCGCGAATGCTTCTTTACCTAAACTAGAAGTCTCCATGGCTATGAGTGGATACAAATAGTTAGGGAGGAAAAAGATGACAAGTTCTATGCCAGAAGTACCTCAAGCCTGCCAAGGTAACAGATAAGGAAATGTATGTGTTTCACAGAAAAGACCAACTAATTTCAGTTGCTAAAAACTGCATGGTGAGCAAGATGATGTATGAGCAAGGCAGCCCCAAAACCGGTGCTTGACATTTTTTTTCTCCAAGTATGTTTTGCAGACACTGGAGTGTGCAGAGCCCTGGTGTAATGGCCTCTGCGGGCCACCCCTAGTGTATTTCCATTGTCCAGTAAACCTCCATTGTTGGCTGCGTCACCACTCCAGAGTGAACCTCGAATAGCAGGATAACAAAATAAGGAAAATGAGTAAATATGTGTGTATAGTGTTTGGTTGAAAGATGTAGGGAAAGGTTAAAGAATAGCACAGTCTCATTCCTTTCTTTAGCGTGAGGAGTAGCTTCAGATCTGTTGTCCCTCCATAGAGGATCGTANCTCTGACCCTCCCCTGCTCACGCTGTCTCTCTCTCTCGCTCAGAAATAAATAAAACATTAAAAAAAAAAATACAGAACGTTAAAATTGAGACAGGATTTCAAGTTCACCCAGTCTAACCTGTACCATTTTGTAGTTAGGGAAACCGTGACACAAATGACTTAAGTAAATTCCCCAAGTTAGAGCTGACAAAGCCAGGGCAGTAATATACCCAGTTCTCCGCGTCCTGGCGCTTTATGTAGGTCCTCTCCTGTCTCTGTCATGCGCAGGTCATCTTCAGAAAATGAGCGTGGATAAGATAACTGATAAAGTAGTCCCATCATCTCAGGCCTCAAACAAAATTAGGGCATTATTTGTGGATCTTAGTCTCTGTCGACAGGCAGGTGCTCCTGGCGGAGTGTCAGGAAGTCTAGAGATGGAAGAGTCTGCTTGCTGACGGCAGAACATTCTTCAGCCCACTGCGTTCTCGGAGAAAGCAGCCATGGTGTCATGGGTTTCTTTGTCGTATTCATAAATGTGCCCCCAAAGCATTAAAGGAAAACAATGTGTACGGTCCATGAGCCGCTTTATTAGCGAACATACCAGGGAATGGAGATGTGGGAGCATCAACGACCCTGACGTGCCCAGGACGTCAGCCGATCTTCCTGTTGTATGCGGCTCCTGAAAATCTCACCCAGAGCCATGTGCTGTTCTTCTCCTCGAACCACCAAACACTGGATACACACCATTAGAGAGTGTGCTTTGAAAGTTCTTGTTCTCCCAAGGGAATGGGGGTGTGCGATGAACTAGAGTTAAAAGCACTCTGTAGACCTAATTATGACAAGGAGCTAGTCACTTAACCTCTCTGACTTTTTTTTTTCCAATGTATAAAATGAAGGAATTGAATTAGATGATTTCAAAGACCCTTTCTAGTGCAGACATTTCAAATCTATAAACACAAAGCCACCTGCCTCACGTCAGGATTAAACTCCTAATTTTGCCTCTTTAGCAATCTGTCCTAATCAGCCCAGAGAAGAGGCTAGAACAGAGATTTATTTGAAGGGTGGGCATCAAGAGAATCCAGATTTTGTCCTTGATTCACATTCCTCTCCTCAGAAAAGATTGTCATTTTGCTATGTGGCCACAACTACCCTTGCTCCTAATTGGCTGGCCTACTGATACTTAGTGTGAAATCAAGTGAAAAATAGGTGAGCTGGTTCTGGAAAGATGTACACACTAGCACAGAATTCATAGCTGTGTGCAAACATTCTTGGTTGTGAGAATCTTACTAATTCTCTCCATACCCTAGTTACTAAGGCTCCCAGAAAAGATGTGACAGGAAATCTTGTCTTAATATGAAACCTCAGCATCTCCCAGGAAGATGAAGGCCATACACTGGAGTTTTTTATTGGAGCCTTTCCTTTGGAAATATAACAACCAGTTGTGGTGGACGATGTTCTCAGTTAATCAAGTCTGTCTGTTGTTGTTGTTGGGCAGGAAACTTTGTAGCCAGCTGATTTTTAAAAAAATAACCTTTTTTAAAAATTGAGGGCAAAAAAAAAAAATAAAGANGAGCCTTTCCTTTGGAAATATAACAACCAGTTAATCAAGTCTGTCTGTTGTTGTTGTTGGGCAGGAAACTTTGTAGCCAGCTGATTTTTTAAAAAATAACCTTTTTTAAAAATTGAGGGCAAAAAAAAAAATAAAGGGCAACAATTCTGTGTGAAAGAAGATGTGGTCTCAGGGCTAACCACAAGGGTGGTCTGTGTAGAAGAAAGATCACCGTAGTTCATTCATTTCTTCCATCACAGATTTGTCGAGTGCAACAACTCCTGTACCATCAAGTGCAGATGCCGTAAATACAGATGGGTCGCTCCAGGACTCACTGTCTGACAGCGAGACTAGCGTGCATTGGGGGTGCACCACGTAGGGTGGTGCAGGCACCGGCGATGGAAGGGGCTGGAGGGACCCATGCGTAGCTGACCCAGCTTAGGAGAGCTGCAGGTAACACGAAGTAATGTGGGTTTCGCGTTCGAGAGCGGGTAGTAGCAGCTGGCGGCGGGGGAGACCGCATGTGTGCTGGACAGGTTCCGATGGCCCCTCCAGATCTCCCCCCACCTCTGCCATCTGCTGGGGTGACGGGACCAGCTGACCTGCATGACCTCTATGGACCGCCTTCGTGCCCTCTGGCTTCCATTTCTGACCAGTCCGTGTGTGACCCCGGCAGGAGCCTGGAAGAAGAGGAGAGGGGAGGTCAGGGGGTTTTACTCCCCTCGCTTGATTCCTGAGCGGGCGAATTGCTCATTCAGTCTGAAGTGCAACCAAAATGAAATCCACGTGGCCTCTACAAGACCCTCTCCTGTTGCATCCCAGTATACACTCTGGCCTGGAAGGGCCCAGCACTGGAATAGCACGTTCCCACGTGGCTGTGACCCTGCATGAGCCCCAGACATTCAATTCCCTTCAGGAGTACCATTCAGGTGTCCATTGTGTCCCTTTGCGCTTAGGGCCCTTTGCATATCAGTTCGATTGTGCAGTCTCTTCCCAGCTGGGACCCTAACTGGGACCCGGCGTTCAAGGCTGGGGGGCCGCCTGAGTAAAGACACAGTGTGAAAAACTGTGGAATCCTTGGAAGTCATCATATAGTGCAGAGATGCTGGAATATAACGGGCTGTCTGTGGGGGTGGTGGGGACAGCAAAGTCCCCCAAGGTTAGTCAAGTAGGACAATGGGACGTAACAGGATTCAATCTAAGTTGACAAAGATCAGCTTGGCAGCGGCATGGAGAATGACCTGGAAGGAGGAGAGGCGTAGGAAACTAGTGGGGGTGCCTGTGACCGCCCCTTGCACCTCCCCCACCCCCCCCATAGCTCTACTTCCCTGTCATCCACATCGCTGTGGTTTCTGGTTTGGTTAGATGACTTCAGCCACTGGGCTTCAGGAACATGACCCCTTCTCTCTAGCTGTTGCTCATTTTGGGTTCCCTCGCTCTCCCATATTTGGCTCTGAACTTCTCTATCACCTGAACGACCTGTACACTATAGTTAATCCCTTCTTTTATAAATATTTCAAGTGCTTGTTTTTTCTGGTTACACCCAGGAGAAGGTAAGCGTCTTAATAGGCTGAGACAAGGAGATGACAAGTAGTGGCATATTCTAAGGGGGAAAGCTTGCTGGCACAGGGCCACAGTAGTCTTCCCTGCAGCCAGAAAGCTATTTGTCTCTTTAACGAGGAGGGGAGCAGGGCAGCATTTCTACGGGTTTCCATGGGCACCTGCTGGGGCCAGAGAGCTGCCTGGATGGTCCCACGCGAGGTTCCTGATCTCCGTGCGCCTTGTTTCCTCATGTGTAAATTGAAGATAATCGCGCCTCCCATCTGGGATTGTTTCAAGCATTAAAATGAGCTAATACAGTCTATAGAAAATATTTTAAGCAGTTCCTGGTAGATCTCAAGCACCCTGTAGATGCTGGCTATTCTTATCTGGGTTGGGGCATGAAAGGAGGGTGTCTCGCCAGCCCCCAAACACCAGGTCATCCCCATATTAGGATAGTTGATTTTGGCTGTGATTGAGAAGGATGCTGTAAAAGAGGAATAATTTTCCAGGGGCAGCCAGTGGTTGCTGTGGTTGCCAACTGGGAGAGACTCCAAGGTCAATTCCTTGGAAATCTTTCACTGCTGATACCAGCAGGGCGGTTCCTCTCTGCTCCTAATCATTTCCTCTGCACCCAGCACCGTTTGCTCCAAAACTGAGCCTGCTTGAACACACGGCAGCAGGAGAGAGAAATGTGAATGAGGTAGAAATGAGGAAACACAGCAATCCAGCTCACTGACCACTGACCATGAAGGGCAAATACAAGCTGATTCCTCAGGGGAGCCCGAGAAGGCAAGTGTCACTGGGAGAAGTGAAATTTTAATAACCGCAGGGGAAGAGAGCATTTTATTAGAAGACTCGGGTCTGCATTGATAAAGATCACCGAGGACAACCTACATTATTTGAAATTTTAGTTCTGCTCTCTGAGCGCTTCATTTTTATTTCCCTGGAAATTCAAGNCTCACCACCCAATTTAACTGTTGCCCGCCTGCCTCCAGGCCTCCTGTGTGTTTCATCCTCAAATCAATGTTCCATCCTTAGGAATTAAACGCGTCTGACAGCCCACCTGAAATATTGATTAAACGTTTTCCTTTATAGTGTGGCTTCAGTTGTCTCTGGAAGTCTCACCTACAGGCAGGGGATTACTTTCAAAGAGCCTGTTTTCTAGGAAAGTGGCCTCCCCCACTTTCTGGGGAAAGTGTTGGGCATTCTGAGGGCAGCCCCTTGAGCTGGGCACTGAAAGTGGTTAAGTTCATGATGGGCAGGCCAGGGAGTCATCGTATACACGGTCTTAAAGATGCAAGTTTCGTGGCTATTAACAGGATTCTGCCTCTCATCGACTGATGCTTAACGACTCCAAAAGTACCACTACACATTGACCGGCCATTCAAATGCTTTTGAAAATGCTTTTAAATGGCAGCTCAGAAAAGTTAAACCAGTGTTGTTCCCCTACTTACGCAGCATAAAATGATTCTTTCTCTAGGAAAGCTGGGGCTTAGTCACCTATTTACAAAGCTGAATTAGAGTGGTAAGAAAAAGAAAAGAAATCGGTGAGGATTTGTGATTTTTTTAAAAAAATTATTTTAATTTTTTAAGTTTATTCACTTTTGAGAGAGAGAGAGAGAGAGAGCAGGAGAGGGGCAGAGAGAGAGAGACAGAGAATCCCAAGCAGGCTCCGTACTGTCAATGCAGAGCCCACCACAGGGCTAGAACCTGTGAAGCATGAGATCATGACCTGAGCCAAAGTGACTGAACCACTCAGATGCCCCTGATTTTTTTTTTAATGGCTACAAATTCTTTGTACTTATTCTTATCAAGAGGTGGAGTCTTTCCCCTCTTCTTGAATCTGGGCTGGTCTGGGAGGTTGCTTTGGCCAATAGAAGGCAGGGAAAAAGAAGGTATTAGACTTTGTTGCTTTAAGAGGCAGTGGCTCATGGATGTTGCCTCCATGCGATGAAGTCCAAGCTGGTCTGCTGGAGAAACCACGTGGAGGAGAAACGAGGCATCCTAACCAACAGTGCACCAATCGCCAAGAATGTGAGTGAAGCCATCTTAGACCACCCAGCCTTGTCAACCACCTGGAGGCTGTACCTACACAGTGACCTCAAGCCAAAGCAGTGGAAGACCCGCCCCTCTGAGCCCTGCCCAAATGGTTGTCCCGTAGAATCACGAACAGATATTGTGACTGGTTCTTGCAAGCCATTGAATGTTGGAGTGGTTGGTCACACACTAACAGATTACAGTCACAAGATGAGCACTTGAGTCATCTGAGAAATCAAGAAAATCACTTCCAGTTATTGAAAACATTGAATGAATGGAGTATTCACACTGACTGAGAAAGTATGCAGGAAATATAAACCAGCTGACTCCCCACGTTTGTTCACCCTGACTATCTACCTGGATTTTAAGTATTTTTATAAAAATTATATGCAAAACTGATAAGGTGCTACTCGTTTTTTTGCAACAGTGGAGTCCTAGGCTTGTTGGTCATACATTTGGTTATTCGCCATTGTTCTGATCAGAGGCTGAATTCTCTCCTCCTGTGTAGTGAAGAATTGAACGTTGCCCTGAGAGAGGTCTGGTCTTTGCCCTCAGCTTGTGGGAAGGGATCTTTAAGTCCTTGAAGTGTTCTGCCTGATGGGAGTGTCTTTGTTTGCTTGAGGACTTCGGGTCAGCCAGAGAGTAACACTATGATTTGGGAGTTGGGGCTTGGAGTCACACCAACAGTGTGACTTAGGTGGGGGCTTTGGGTCATGGAGTCTCAGCTTGATCTCATGAGGAGCTGGAAACTGAGATGAGCCAGGTGGGCGGTCAACTATGCCTATGCGATGGAGCCTCTGATAAAGACTGGGTTCCAACCCTCAGCCGAGTTTCCTTGGTTGTTAGCACTCAGTGAACATTGTCCCACATCAGTGCCAGGGTAATAACATTTTACCTACTCCATGGGAGAAAATAACTAAAACCTCTGCATTTGATACTTTTCCTGGACATGGTCCTAGGCATTTCTTCCCTTGACTTACTTGAATCTGTACTCTTCCTCTGTAATTGGCTCTGTGAGTTTAGAATAGCTTTCGCTGACTTCTGTGGGCCTCTCTAATGAGTCCTCAAAACCAAGGGTGGTTTTGAGAGCCCCGTGATCTTATTGTTAGTGTCAGAAGTGAGGGCGGTGCTGTGTGGACCCTTCCCCTAACTTTCAGTTAGCACACCTTCCTTTGAGCTATATTTCATACCTGCCTCGTGGACGTATTCCCTGGCCATGTCTTTTCTCAGAGAAAAATCCACTCTGAATACTTAGAGCCTTCAGGGCTCACCTATAACCCTCTTGTGATCCTTAGACGATGGTTCCTGGCTTTGCTCTTGATCGTGTATACTTACTCTATGTCCTGTACTAGGTTTTAGTGCCTTGAGGAGGGAAGTGGTACCATGAGGAAAGGTTGAAAAAAGAAGAGGCAGATTTTTGTCCAGAGAAGTTGCTGTCGAGCGGGAGAAAGGAGGGAAATACCGTGTCTGTTTCTCTCTCCTCCCTGTCCCTCGCCACTAGAAGACTGGTTATTGGAAGGCCTTGGCATCATCTTTGTAGAGAAATGGAAATCTTTCCGGGGTGCCTGGGGGGGAAATGAATGTCCTGATTGCCATAAACATATTTGTCAAGTGGGAGTCATGCAAAAGAGCCCCAAATGATAATTTTGGGGCAAAGTCCTAAGAACTTAAAATCAATTTATTTCACATTAAATGCCTTATGTGTACCCAACCCTTAACTAAGTACTGTGAAGAACTTCAAAGAAGTTTAAACTACAGTCTCTGCTTAGCATTTAGCATTTCACTAATGCTTAGCTAAATAAGCACAGTGAAGTACATGAAAGAAACATGTTGAGTGAACTTGGTTTTCCAGGAGCTCAAAGATTTGTGGGAAAGATAAAGTATACATTTGAAATGTTTAAAATGTGGTCCTTGGGATGCCTGGGTGGCTCAGTCGGTTAAGCATCCGACTTCGCCTCAGGTCATGATCTCACCGATGGCGGGTTCAAGCCCCATGTCAGGCTCTGTGCTGACAGCTCAGAGCCTGGAGCCTACTTCAGATTCTGGGTCTCCCTCTCTCTCTGCCCGTCCCCCACTCGCACTTTATCTCTCTCTCAAAAAGGAATACATGTTAAAAAATTTTTAAAAATAAGTAAAAAAAAAAATGTCCTTGGGGGCACCTGGGTGGCTGTCAGTTAAGTGTCCCACTTCTGCTTGGGTCATTATCTCAAAGTTTGTAAGATTAAGCACCACATCAGGCTCTCTGCTGTCAGCTCAGAGCCCACTTCAGATCCTCTGTCCCCTTCTCTCTCTGCCCCTCATACTCAGTCTCTCTCTCAAAAATAAACTTTAAAAAAGGTAGAAAAATAAGTAAACTGTGGTCCTAGGCAGGGAATGGCAAGTGCCAGAGTGGTTTACAACAGAGTCTAACTAGCCCTTCATTGGAAGGGAAAGACAAAGATATCTTTCCATGGGATCCATTGGTGGGAAAGACTGAACTTTATACCCTTGGGATCTTGGCTCATAAACTATTGTAATTCCTGAGGAAATACGCCTATCATAAAGTCACAAAGAGAAATTCAGGCAAACAAACATATGCGGGACAGCAATGCTATAAGATGGGTGGAGACACGTCTAGAGAAGATATCATAACCTTAGAAGTATATTCAGACCAGGCACCCAGGGGCGCCTGGGTGGCTTAGTCGGTCAAGCGTCCGGCTTTCGCTTGGGTCATGATCTCGCGGTTCGTGGGTTCGAGCCCTGCGTCGAGCTCTGTGCTGACTGCCAGCTCAGAGCCTGGAGCCTGTTTCAGAGTCTGTGACTCCCTCTCTCTCTGACCCTCCCCAGCTCACGCTGTCTCTCTCTCTCTTCTAGAAATAAATAAAACATAAAAAAAAAAAAATTAAAAGAAAAAAGAAGTATATTCAGACCTGGAAAGAATCTCAGAACGCTGAACATAGAATTGCCATATGACCCAGAAATGCCATTCCTAGGTATAGACCTGAAAGAATTGGATGCATGTGTCCGTGCAAAAACTTAAAAGGGTTCATGGAAACATTATTTATCAAAGCTAAAAAGTGGAACCCATCCAAATGTTCACCAAGAGAGAAATGGATAAATAAATGTTTTATCCATATAATGGAATATTATTCAACAATAAAAAGGAATTCGCTCTTGATACATGCTATAACACAGGTGAACCCTGAAAACTTTATGATAAATGAAAGAAGACCTACACAAGGTGTGACCTATTGCAGGATGCCGTTTACGTGAAATATACAGAGCAGCCAAATCCCTAGAGACAGAAAGAAGCCTGAGAGTCACCAGGGGCTGGGAGAAGCGGAGAACGTGCACTGCCTATTTCATAGGTGCAGATGGGGTTTCTTCTGGGAGTGTTGAAACCCAGTATTAGTTACTGTTAGATAATGGTGACAGTTGGGCAACAGCGAAACCAAAAATCACTGAATTGTTTACTTTAAAAGAAATGGCGAATTTTACGGTGTATAAATTTTGTCTTAATAAAATGTTATAAAAATTAAAAAGGAAAATCTGGGAGGGGTAACTCTCCCAAAGTTACTAAGAATGCTGGCTCCGGAGAGTGAATTCATAAAACGGACACCTGAAGAGAAGACCTAGACAAAACGGGAGATTCACGGACACAAGATTCTACCCAGACCTTTGCTTCTCATTTGGTGTCATTAAGAAAATTAAAAAAACAAAAAACAAGAAAACCCTATAAGGTGTGCCTGGACTAAGAAAAAGAAAAAGTGGAGTGTTATGTGTCATTCTACATTGGCAACTTACAGTCATGGAATCCTAATTGGTATGTACTTTGTTTAAAAAAATTTTTTTTTACATTTATTTATTTTTGAGAGACAGAGACAGAGCACAAGTGAGGGAGGGGCGGAGAGAGAAGGAGACACAGAATCCGAAACAGGCTCCAGGCTCCGAGCTGTCAGCACAGAGTCTGACATGGGGCTCGAACTCATAAAGCATTAGATCATGACCTGAACCAAAGTCAGATGCTCAACAGACTGAGCCACCCAGGCGCCCCGCCCCCATTGGTGTATAATTTGTTAGAGATATGTTAGCATGACCTGATTAAAAAATTTTTTTTAAATTTTGAACATAGCAATAGTACATAGAATACCCATTCATATCCTTTAACCCATATACGCTTGCACTTAGTATCAACATTTGCCCCACTTGCTTTATGGTTTATGCATACACACTTTTCTTTCTTTGATGTCTTTTTCTTTTCTCATACCTATTTGTGTGTGTGTGTGTGTGTGTGTATTGGTAAACATCTTGGCCCTTTACCTAATATAACCGTGTTCAGTGTATATTTTTTAAGAATGAAGATACTATCTTATGCAAAGTAAAGTGGTCAACTTGAGCAAATTTTACACTGAGAAAGTTGTTTGCTGAAGTTGTGGCTGTTGTCCCATCTATAGGGTGGGAATACTAGATAATGGTGAATCTGTCATCCCAGCTGTGTATTCTGGGGCATCCTGTAGGCAGCTTGCAACTGTCCGTGGTGGGAACAAACACTACAAATCAGGGCTTGCCCATGGTTTTGTTGACTTTCTAGACTTCAGTGATGGAGAAAATATTACTTGGAGTTAAAAGTGTGTCATGTGTGTAGCAATACATTGTAAATAGCACCAAAAAGCAGAAGGAAGGAATATTCTTTGAATATTTGAAAACTGTCAGATTGGGCAAAGAATTCACTCATGTCCTTGACAAGTTCTAACATGTCTTTGCTGTTTGACTTTGGCCTTAAATGGAAAAGAAAATAACATGGAGATCAGAATTACCGTGTTCATCACTAACAAGCCACTCTTTGCTAACTCAGGTAGTAAGCATTCATTCACAGCCTGATTTGGGCAGATTGTGATTCAGTTATAACCATAGGTTAACTACAGAGAACAAGAGTTTGTCAAAACTGAACAAAAGGATTCTGTGAGAACCAACTGGTTATATGGGATTTATAATAAAAAAGTATTGCATAAAAAATCAATGAAGATGGGAAAAAACCAAATTACAGCCATCTTCATTCACTTCTGGACGTCTGTACCTTTTTAACCACCTTCACCCATTTTACCTGTTGGTCATCTCCTGCCTGTCATTCATTTGAAATACAGTTGGCTTAATTTATCAGTTTACTTTGACTTTTACTGTCTTTGTCCTTTCCCATACTTGTTGGCTTCATTGCATTTTTTAACTATATAGCACAGTAACCTACTTCCAAAAATCAAAATCATACAGAAAACAATGCATGGAAGGGTTATTCTCTCTCGTACGTCTTCGCTCTTGTTCACCTACCCTTGTGGGTGACTCATTTCGTCCCACTTCTTCGTTTTCTGAACTTTGTATTCCTCCTATATAAGATAGGTGGGTAAGAATAATTGTCTCATTTTTTCCTTCATAAATGCTACTACACTCTGTGGCTATAAATAGGCTTAGCTGCACTTTGCTTTCTTGCTTTACTTAATATATTTTGGAAAATATTGTCATTTCATATAGACCTGCTTCTCTCTTCCTTACCCC
>NW_027529428.1:13929322-13947324 GCF_008692635.1 Crocuta crocuta | reverse complement strand
CTGCCTACGACTTCCTTTTTGTGTCCACCAAAGTTGATACAACCAATCTCTTCTGTTGGGACATTTGGGTAGTTTCCATTAGTTTGCAATTCCAGTAATGCTGCAGTGAATAGCTTGAGCAGAGAGAGGTTCGAATTTACAGAAAGCACCAAGCTTTTCTGGAGAAAGCTTTATCCAAATTCCCAAACAGGGTCTGAGCTCCCATTGGAGATGTCTGCACAGTGGGGCTGTTTATAAAGGGGCAGCAGCCTCCTCAGGAAGCATGTGATTGGCAAAGAGGTCCTGATGGGACCTCCCTCAGGATGAGGGAGCCTGTGAATCTTGGGATCTCCCAACTGTCCAAAGTTTATTACTGTCAAGAAGGACCGAGATCTTTGAGCGTGGGAGGCTTAGCAGACTTCTAGGCAGAGCCTCACGTTCATTCAGCAAACACCTGTGTCTTTTCACCGAGGCCACACCGCTCAGTAAGTCTTGTGTCTACACAGGTGAGCTAGGCTCACAGTGTAGACCCTCCTCAGGTACGCTCTACACCCAGCCCAAGCTCAAGGCCAGCCAGTTCCTAAGTATCACATTCTTTCCTGAACCCCACGCTCTGATTGTGCAGACCCTTGTCAACCAGGGTGAGGGCGACTTTGACAAGCTCCTAACTGCGCCCGATACAAACGTGTGGCCTCATCTTCCTGTTGCCTGGCTCTGCCTTTCCTCCCAAAACCAATCCTCTGGGAACAAAGCTGCCTCCTAAATATGTCCTTACGTATGTCTCAGCTCCTTCCCCTCCCTCCCTGCCCTCTACACATTTTCTCTGAAAGGCTTGAATCTTTCCCAAAGATGGGGGCGGGGGGGGAGCTGTAAAAAACAGAGTCATTTCTAAGTCCTCCCGCTCAGGTGCTTGCTGGGTAACTGTGAGTGTTAAGCATCCCCGCACCCTTCTAGAAGGGGCGTGGCTCCCAAGCCATTTCCTCTCCAGCCTGTTCCCAGGCCTTCTTAGGGAAGGTCGCTGCTCCTGGCCCACAGCTGGGGGTCACGCGTGCCTTTCACAGGTTCCCGGAGATTTGGCCTGAGGACCCCGAGGGGGCGGGGTGCGCGGGACTCAGGCGGCGGGGGAGGTGACCAGCTTTGCCTTGGCACCCTGGCCACACCTCGGCGCTCCGGTCACATCCAACATGTGCGGCTGCCCATCCGTGTCTGTCCTACGGCACAGCTGCCTCCGGGAACGGGGAGGAACGGGGAGGAACGGGGAGGGGTGCGTGAGGGCCCTGCAGACAGGGTGGGAAGCGCGGGGCAGAAAGCAAGGCTAGAGCTCCGCACAGGGTTAACACCGCCAGGCGCGCACAAAGGATGGAGGAGAGCGAGGCGAAATGAAACCGGGTGCAGTGAGGGGGGGGCGGGGAAGCACCTTCCATCCTTTCTTTTTGCATCAGGGGCTACATTTACATTTCAGAGTAAACCGAACTACACCAGAGGGTAGCTGGGAGTGAGTGCGTCCCTCCTAAGGCAGCTGATGAAAGACCCTCCCGTCGCCTTTGATGAGGGATGCACTTTGGAGCACGTTTTCAAATGTGCATCTGCGGCGAGTTCACCCCGGGAACCCCAGCGGAGCAGCCCAGCGGTGGAGGGGGGAGCGAGAGGGAAAACCTTGCCTGGAGCTCGCCGGGCCTGGAATGGAGCAGCACAGAGCAAAACCCGGAGTGGATCTGGAGAAGCGAAGTAGCAGTGTCTGGGAGCCTTGCACCCTGTCCCTTTCCATAAACTCCTAGGCCAGCAGGGGCTCCGAGACGCCCACCGTTTGAGCACACCACCCCACGGCTCACCAGCGGTGGGAACCTGGGAGGGGCCGAACATGCTGTTTGGAATAATTTAGGAGGGGGCATATTCTTCCTGCTTGGTAGTGTGAAATCACTTATTTATGGCTTCCTTTCAGGCCAGGGTTTGCAGATAATCCCCCTTTCTAAGCAGCCGAACTCATGAATGTTGATCTTGCAAATCAAGCTGACACTCGCAGCTTTTGTCCACCGGGGCATACATCAAGGCCTGCCTTCTCCGCGCCATCGGAATGTGTGTCCCAGCCTCCTGGGTCCCTGAAAGGGGCGCTCCGCCCCAAAGCGACCTGGGGTCTCCAGCAACAATTGAGGGGCTTGTCTGCCAAGTGTCTGCCAAGCGCGCCGGGGGCGCGCAACGTAGATCCTCCTGTTCAGGGCCCCGAGGGAAGCACTCAAGAAAAATGGCCCCAACAAGAGGAGGTCACCCGATGAGGGGCTTCTGGGCTCTAGGCTGCCCTCCGGGGGGCTTAGGTATTCGTCCTTAAACACACACGCCAGCCTAGCTGGGATAAAACACAGCTCCCAGAAAGGAAGCAATGAAACAAACAATCACGTTTATGTGACAAGATGGGCTGAGAGGAGGCAAAGCCGGCCAGGATATATGGATCTGAAATAATGAGATCGGATGGGGGAGGGCAGATGTCAACTACAGCCACAGAAGCCATCCATAAAGGAGCCTTTGCTCAAAGCAAGGCCGATCTTTGGTTTGTAGAGTGGATTCGGTGATAACTCTGGAACGGGGTGTGACAGAATGCTCTTTTATTAATGCTAATGCATTTACATCTATAAAGAACTCTAGACTCTGGGGAAATAGGTGCTAACTGCAGACCAAGTATGTATCTGAGTGTTCGGTAATTAATGTGGCCGCTGAAAGGAGTAAGAATGCGGGCCACTCACACCCTCACTCTTAGGAATCCAGACTCATGAATAAAGATACTCGTGCTGAATTTAAACGGTATTATGATGCGGTTTCCAAACTGGTTTCTATAGCTGTGGGGACTAATTATGCTTTATAAATGCACCGTTGACCTGTATGACTTCTCACCGTTTGGTTAAGGGCCTTTCAGTGTTTGTGTGGGGCCATAGGAAGGATCTGTTATGTTAACACATATATTTCTTGTGTGTGTTTTTAAAAATTATCTCGATTGCTTGATACAAAATGGATAATGGAGGGGGTCAAGATTCTTGCTCCCGTGGTACCATTTTCTGCCTCCCTCCCCACCCCAGGCTGCCAAGTTACAAACTCCCATACCTCCTGTAGCAATTGAAGACCTGTAGATAAGTCCTCTCCCCTGTGGCCCCAGTGAACAAGGGCCCTGATTTTTGGTATTTTTTAACCAACCTTTACCACTTTTCAGTTACCTGGACTGCCATGGAATGTGCTAGAGAGGAACCCATAAAGGATGGTTGAAGTTGGGTTTTTTGGAGAGGAGAGAGATGGTCAGAGGGACCGTTTCCCAGAGAGAAGGCATATAATGAGTTAGAGCACCATCCGTGGGAAGAATATTTCCTCCGTGCACTGTTCACCATCTTCACGTCACTTGGGCTCTCCAATCCTGGACTCCAGCGGTCAAGAGAATGAAGCAAATTACCTGCTTTGCTTTTGTGGGAAGAATTCAAGGGAGAATTCAGTTACCATCACAAACTGATCAACCTTGTCTTTGCTTGGGATTCTCGGCTGCAGACTCTGTTGGATCTTGGTGGTTTCTAGTTGTTGGCTTTGACAGCGTCCAGCTTGTGGTGGGCGTAGGTGGTTTGCGTCTGCACTTTCTCCTTCCTCTCTATCTCCCTGATTCCACATGGCTCTGGTGGGGCAGGTCACGCGACCATTCAGGCTTATGACCAGACCAGTTCCATGCTGTCTTTTGAGAACTGGGGTGTTCAGTGGGAGCCCCAGAACAGAGAAGACTAGGCATGGTGTCGCCATGAGCACCCCCTACAGAAAGGGTCCAGCAGGGCGTGATCCCTGGAACGCTCTGATTGCTGGTAACTTCCACAGTCTACTGTTCAGCTCGTCTCCACTTTGCGACTGCTCCACCTGCCCTTGAAAAACTCTTTTAAATATTGAACTTGAATATATTTACTTAGAACACAAGTTCTAAGGAAAGCAGCAGACTTAGAAACCACTAAAATAAGTGGGGTGCCTGGGTGGCTCAGTTGGTTAAGCATCTGACTTTGGCTCAAGTCATGATCTCATGGCTTGTGAGTTTGAGCCCCATGTCAGGCTCTGTGGTGACAGCTTAGAGCCTAGAGCCTGCTTCAGATTCTGTGTCTCCCTCTCTCTCTGCTCCTCCCTGCTCGTGCTCTCTCTGTCAAAAATAAATATTAAAAAAAATTTTAATAAAAACCACTTAGTTATTTTTAATCATGAAATATACATCCAGAAAGGCACATAAAAATGGATTACAAACAATTATAAACACCCATGTATGGGATTGCCACCCATATGCTAATACCATATTATTGGTATAGCCCTTACCTCTCCCACTGGGTGCTCCCTTTTTTTTTTTTAATGTTTTTTTTTTTAAAATTTATTTCTAGGAGAGAGAGAGAGACAGCGTGAGCAGGGGAGGGTCAGAGAGAGAGGGAGACACAGACTGAAACAGCCTCCAGGCTCTGAGCTGGCAGTCAGCACAGAGCCCGACGCGGGGCTCGAACCCACGAACCGTGAGATCATGACCTAAGCGAAAGTCGGACGCTTAACCGACTAAGCTACCCAGGCGCCCCTGGGTGCTCCCTTAATAATGACAACCACCTTGCTCTTCCCTACCCCCTATTCGGGCATCCTTGATAATCCTTTCTTTGCTTCACTTCCTTGTTTTATTACCTACATGTGCGTTCCTACACATGATTGTTTCATTTTGTTTGTTTTTGAAATTTATGTGAAAGGAGTTGTTTTGTCTTTGCTTACCATTATGTTGGCCATATTATTACACATAGAAATAGTTTATCAGTTTTGTTACCGTATGGTAGTACATGTGTGAACCTACCAGTTCCTTATCCGTTCTATCCCTACGGAACATTCACATTCTTTCTATTGGGGCTGTTACAGACAGTGCTGCGACAAGCATCATTGTATGTCTTCAGCAGTACATGAGCCCATTTCTCTGGAGGAAACCCCTAGGCATGGAATTGCTGGGTCATAGAGTATATGTATCTGCATCTTTGGTAGACAGCGTTACCGTGTTTTGCCAAATCATTGAACTAGTTTTCCACGATGAGAGATCCCGTCATCCTCATCTCTCCAGACTGGGTGTTGTCAGCTTTTTAAACTTCGCTCATCTGATGTGCCTTAATTTTTATTGCAATTCCCTGATGTCTCATGAGGTATGCATCTTTCCAAATCTTCCTTGGCCATTTTGCTTCAAAAATGAATTACTATTTCATACACACACACACACACACACACACACACACACACACTGACACGTATATATGTGTGTGTATGAATGGTTCACACTCCTTTAAGTGATCAAAATAGTATCAAATTTTAGGTTTGTATTCAACCATCAGATTCAAGGAAAATTGTTATATTTCTGGTGTCCAACTCTTACAGAATTTGTTTATATTTATCTCAAGAGAGGTAAATTTGAGGAGCTAGTCAGTCTTATTCTTGAAATTATTTCCTTTGAATTTCCATTTGAAGATCTAACTTTACTGAAACCCAATATTAATCCCTATTCTTGGTAATGACTTAAATTGATGTCTACTAAATAATCCACATTATAACCATAGACACTGCCATAAAACTGAACCACCATCCTTCAAAAGAGGCCTGCAGTGAAATAGGGTCTGTGGAACTATTCCTTGACCTGGTGGATTTGTCTGTTCACATCCAAAATAGGCAGTTTGCCTCTGTTACTTTAAAACAAAAATGGAGTATCACTCAGCCCTTCCCAGGTACAACCAAAGACAGCTTTACACAACTATATTGAGATATTCAACAGATTTCCTTCTCCCTCCTTACTTCCCACTAGTTTTGATTGTCTACTCTCCTTCTCTTTGATCGGTAAAGGAAAATGAGGAAATGTAAGACACAATGACAATAAGAAACTTCTAGGTTCTGGATTCTCTGCTAGCCCCGGGGACCATCCAGAACAGGGACGGCAAATAGATTTCATTCCACACATCGACTCCAGTTGACGACACTAATGGATGGAAGAAAGTCCAAGTCACATCTGGGCTCTTTGGGGAAGAATGTTATGGTAGTTTAGTCACATCTGCTGTAGTTTGGATGGAAAGAGGCAGGACTTCCATCACCCGCAATACAGAGCAGTGGTTCCCAAACTTGGGGGCCTTTTAGACTCATCTGGGGAGTTTTTACATGGACCAGCCCAGGTCCCATCCAAGACCAATTGCACAAGCAACTCTGGGAATGGCCCAGGCATCAGTGTCTTTAAACTCCCAGGGAGATTCCACTGTGCAGCCAAGTTTGAGAACCATGGATCGAGAACAGTGTTTCCTTAACTCTTCCCCCCTCCCCCATCATCGCCCCCAATAGAAGGTAGTGATTATCTTTTCAAGATAATTTTTGTTTTTCCTAACTGCTCTCCCTCCCAGGGAATTCTACGAGCAGAGATATTCAGGTTTGTGTACTATATGTGTATCTGTGCTTTATACATAAAAAGCACAAGATTTTGTCATCCCTCCCACCCCAAGAACCAGTCTTTGCCCCTTTGACAGCAATATCAGCTGGAATGAAGAATGTGTGATCTAGAGAATAAGAATTTACTTTCTGAGATTTGTTCATGACGAGAAAACGTGACTTGGTACCATTTGAGATTGAGGAATGCTCATTCACAACACGCTAGCAAAAATGCCATTGTAAGCAGAATAGTAGAGGTAAAAAATTAAGCATGAGGCCACTGATCCACTTGGTGATGCTGTTAATAGTTTTCAGAAATAATTAAGCCATAATGTTAATTGAGTGGGGTGCGATCAGATGCGCTGATCCCCTGCTGCTAGGTAAGTACCGAGAAGTGGGAATGTTGACTTTTCTAGCACAAGAAAGTGCTTCTAGGGTAAATGAATCCCAATAACACAGTGATTATTTCTATTTTCCACGATTATTTCTATTTTCCATTATTACCAAAATTGATATTGTTTTTTTCGGATAGAGTTTTGTGCCTTAAAGTGCTGTCTAATTGCCTTACTAATACTCACCAGCTTAGTAAGAGTCTTATCGTTTGAGTTTTAACTTACAGAGATGCATTTATTCACTTATAACCTACGATGTCTTTTTCATTATGCATTTTCACCTTTACAACTGAATAAAACGTTAATGTTTCTTCAGAGGCTCCAAATAAATACAAATGGAAAGACATAGAAGTAAGCCAGGGGACGCAAATTTAGGGCCTGGGCAGATGCCTCTTTTCTAATTCCTTAACCCCCCTCCCCAATCTGATCATCTGAGCCCAGAGGCACCCTGATATTCTGTTACCTCCCCCAAGTCGTTTAATCTTTCTGTGCCTTGGTTTCATCTCCCTTCGAAAGATATGAAAAATACCCCACACAGGCTTCTGGTAAGAATATGTATGTAAAGCTGCTGCATAAACGTTGAATGGTGCTACCCTAGTGAAAAGAAGCAAGGATCCCATGCGATTTAGCAAGTACTTAGTAGTCACCCATGTTCTAGTGTTCTAGTCACTAACCTTAACCGCTGAGCCCAGAGATGAATTAAGACAATGTCTCCGCCCTCAGTGAGCTCACACTGATGGCCTTCTTGCCTTCCTATCTTCCTGCCATGTGGATTCTTGTTCCTAAAAAGGACGAGGTAGGCAATCCATCGGATGGGAATCGAGTTCAACGTTCAGGCATGCTGAGCAGCGTGTGTTAGCAGAGGGATTGCAGTGGAGAACACGCTCTGGTTTCTGAACCAGCGGCTTATTCTCAGGGCTGCAGCGTCCGAGCAGACTTGAGTCTCCCCACACCGGCTCCGTTTTGTCACAGTTGGACTTGTCATTTGTCCACTGATGCCACGCTGACCAGTGCTGGTCCTTGATTAAAGAGCAAGCCCGTTGAGGGCAGGTGCCTGTGGGCTCCTTAGTGGGTCCCCAAGTCCTTGGATAGCTCCTCCCACTTTGCCATTGGCAGACAGAAGTGCTGTGTGATGGGTATTGAATGAGTAAGAGAGAGGGGTCAGCAGAGCTGGTGTTCTCTCACTGCCAATGTCACTCTGTAACAACAGTATCGTTTTTGTGTTGTGGGGGGGTTGGTTTAAATTTAAATCCAAGTTAGTTATGGGACACCTGAGTAGCTAAGTCAGTTACACGTCTGACTTTTGGTTTCAGCTCGGGTCATGATCTCATGGCTTTGTGGGTTCTAGCCTCACATGGGGCTCTGCAATGGCAGTGTGAGCCCGCTCGTGATTCTCTCTTGCCCTCTCTCTCTGCCCCTCCCCCACTTTGTACTGTCTCTGTCTTTCGCAAAATAATAAGCTTCTAAAAATGTTAAAAAATAACTTGGAGTAGTTAACGTATAGCGTAGTATGTGTACTAATGTGTAGTGTGGTATTGGCTTCAGGAATACAACCCAGTGACTCGTCACTTACATAATAACACCCAGTGCGCATCCCAGCGAGTGGCCTCCTCAGTGCCCATCACTCATTTAGCCCATCCCCCCACCCACCTCCCCTCCCGCAGCCCTCAGTTTGTTCTCTGTATTGAAGAGTCTCTTATGCTTTGCATCCCTCTCTGTTTTTATCTTCTTTTTCCTTCCCTTCCATTAAGCCCATCTGGTTTGTATCTTAAGTTCCACAAATAAGTGAAGTCATATGATATTTGTCTTTCTCTGACTTATTTCACTTAGGTTAAGACCCTCTAGTTGCATCCTTGAACGACTATATCACCTTAAACGCTCGTTCGAGGGGCGCCTGGGTGGCTAAGTCGGTTAAGCGTCCGACTTTCGCTTAGGTCATGATCTCGCGGTTCGTGGGTTCGAGCCCCGCGTCGGGCTCTGTGTTGACTGCCAGCTCAGAGCCTGGAGCTGTTTCAGAGTCTGTGTCTCCCTCTCTCTCTGACCCTCCCCTGCTCACGCTGTCTCTGTCTCTCTCTCCTGGAAATAAAATTTAAAAAAAAAAACAAAAAACCATGCTCGTTCGAAATGCCCAGTTCCCAGAGGTCCTCTGGTCCGTCCCCAGAACATCTGGCCACAGACCAGAGGGGAGGGCTGGCACTGCTCTTGCTAACAGCTGTGACATTTCGTTGCTCTCCAGCTCTCACCCCTTCCTTCTTCTCTCAGAAGCCCCTTGCCACCGGCCCTTGGGACTCCAGTTTAGTGACACATAGAAATTAAACGAGGCCCTAAGCTGAACCTACTGGGCCCCAGAGAGCTGACGATGTCCCAGTGGGTGGCTCCTGCTGTGGGGAGAGAGGAGAAAGCCCCTCAGCCCAGCCTGGGCGCAGCACGTCAGTCGGTCCTCGGAGTGCATCTGGGGACAGAAAGCCAGAGTCAGAAAGGCGGCAGCTGCAAGTGTGGCCTGAGAAGGAACCACGTAAGTCCCCCTAGACCCCGGGTAAGTGGAGTTTGCTTAGACAGCTCCCCCTAGGCAGGGGCTCCTGTGAGACACACCAGCTGCCTTGAGGACATTTGTACTCCTTGCAATTAAAAAGTGACATCTTTATGTTCCATGCTCCGAATACAAGCAATGCATGTCAGTAAATGGAAGTGGCAGGTCTCGCAATCTGCAGTCCATCCGTGGGAGCGTCTCCAGCCCTGTCCTAGTGCAGAGATGACACGGACCGGCTGGTTAGAGGCGGAGCCTTGAGTCACGGGGAGAGGGAAGAGCCACAGCCCTCTGCTGGTAGTGAGACCCAGCATGTAGTTTTCTTAAAAACTCACTTGGAGGGGCACCTGGGTGGCTCAGTCGGTTAAGCCTCCGACTTTGGCTCAGGTCATGATCTCACGGTTCGTGGGTTCGAGCCCCGCGTCGGGCTCTCTGCTGACAGCTCAGAGCCTGGAGCCTGTTTCAGATTCTGTGTCTCCCTCTCTCTCTGACCCTCCCCTGTTCACACTGTCTCTCTCTCTCTCAGAAATAATTAAAAATATTAAAAAAAAAAAAAAAGCTCTCCTGGACCCCAGCAGCCTGTTTTCTACTCTCAAGTCGTCATTAAAGCTCAGCTTGTCTTCACTGGGCATGAGTGCCAGATCCGTGTGGCTCAGAACACGGAGTGTGGTGCAGTGATCAGTGTCGCTTTCATGTGACTTTTTATATGTTCTTGAGAGAGTTCAGCAAAGCAGGCACAGTCCCAGAGAAGGGGCGCCGACGTGGCAGCTTGGCGGAGCTCAGAGAGTCTTCACATGGGAGTAGCTGGCCCGAGTGTCATCTCCATTTAGCTTTGCAGGGATCCTCACGCATTAAAGGCAATTCTGAAAAGGGCAGCTGCTTCCTTTCCTGATTTAATCATCACTGTCCCATTTTTATGGCTTAGATAAATCTGGTACAATCTTGACTGCACTTTACGTTGGCGATTGACCTAAAACACTCTAATAAGGTTTTTCTAGGAGATAAAAACCTCCTGGTGATGTTGCAAGTGCCTACAGCAGGTGCCAGGAATGCAGGACATGGGCGCCTGGGTGGCTCAGTCAGTTAAGCGTCCAGCTCATGTCACGATCTCGCGTCTGGTTCCAGCCCTGCGTCTGGTTCCTCACTGACCGTGCAGAGCCTGCTTGGGATTCTCTCTCTCCCTCTTTCTCTGCCCCTCCTGCACTCATACTCTCTCTCCCTTTCTCAAAAATAAATGAGTAAATTTTTTTAAAAAAATTTTAAAAACTAATAAAAGAAACACAGGGTAGCTGCAACCCATGCTCTACTCTTACGCACGGTGCTCTGGGCTCCTGCTAACCCTCCTCCAAGTCCTCAGGACGGGCTGCTACCTTCTCCCCCCACCCCCCAAAGACAGGGACAGTCACACCATTTTCCCATCTCAAATCACAACAGAGTCTCCAGTATTGACACCTGAGGTTTGAAATGTTTACTTCCTGTGATTGAAGAATGATGATCTAAACTGTTGCGGGAACATAACCTTGATCTTCACCTCTGAACATACTGGGATTTATGGAAACTACTGAGTTAATCATGACGCAGCTCTTAACCTGCCCTGCTCCGTGGTGGTTCACAGCTCCTGTAATACATGTCTGAACACAACTGTGCATCACAGTACAGAGCCTTTGGGTAGAGGGTACCTCCAGGGCAGTGTCCAGCCTGTGTTTCTCAGACTGTGGCAATATTTTAATACATGTTAATAGGAGTTCCTCAAAATAAAGGGTTTCATCTATGGTCCAATATATTTGGGATTCACCAAATGTCCTGTTTGGAGGTTCTCAATGTAAATTACCATTGAAAACACTCTGAGAGCCTCACAGTAGAGAAAATGTCCTTTTACCTAGCATTTTCCAAACACTTTTGGTCCCAGAATGCTGAGAGATCGAGTGCTGAGAGAGCATCACCATAGAGGTGGAGGAATAGGACCTTCTAACCAAGAGGATGTTAATAATTGGGGATAGATGTGAGTAAACCTTGTTACTTGGAGCTCACCTCTGGACTGTGCAGGGGGGTCCTGACCTGGCACTTAATGGGTTACACAGTGAGCTTTTATCAGCTCTGTGCCGGGCACTATGCTAAATCCTTTACCTGAGCATAGCTTCATTAATTTTAATCCTTAAAACAACCACACAGGTAGGTCCTACACACACCCAACTTTATAACTAAGGAACAGAGAGATTAAGTAATCATCTCAAGGTCACACAGTCTTTCATGAGTCGTATAATAAATACCTGTCACCAAGCTCTGTGTCCTTCTTCTGAAAGCTCTACTGCTTCCCTGTGGAAGCTTCGTGCTCTTGGGCTGCCTCGGCTGTGATTTGAATAAGCACGAGTGTGGTCAGGAAGGTGGAAGCTGTCCCCAGAGAGCTCTGGAATGGAATGCTGAAGTGACAGATCTGACTTGGCCACTGTTTCCAGTGACAGCGGCTAAGCTGAGAGATCAGGTCATTCTTGTGTTGCAGTCATGGTTATGCTGTCCTTCCTGCACTTGGGACAGAAGGAGGATTCCCAACTGCGAGCCTCAGAAGGGAGACTTGTAGACCCTCACAGCGTCGCGACGCAGCTGAGCTGGCGTCTAACAGCTCCCTGGTACTCTCAAGTGTGGTCCCCAGATCAGTAGCATCGGCATCCACTAGGTACTGCACAGAAATTGGACCCTGCATCAGACCTCATGAATCAGAATCTCTGAGGGTGTGGCCCAAGAAACCTTTTAGCAAGCCCTGCAGAAGATGCTTATACATACGCTGATCCAAATTTCTCATTTTATAGATGATAAAACTGTGTCCTAAAGTAAAGAGTTGAACGGGTTTACTAAGCTCCTACAAGTATTAGTAGAGCCAGGTGGAGTAGGTGTTTTGGTTTTACCAGCCTCATTTCCATAGTCCTTTCTTCTGGTAACAGAACTTAGATTTTCATTGGGGTGTCCTGCCTCATCTTCTTTTTATTCATGTACTTTGGAAGGAGCTAACTCCATGCACCCAGACTTCAAGCTGGGTGCATGATCCAGTCTGGTCAAATGGAGTATCACCACTGTAGCCACAAATGATTGGTTCAGGGATGGACTTCTGACTCAAGCCAAGGCAGCGAGACTCACTTATGGGAATTTTACTGGAATCTTGGGAAAGATAATCTTTCTTTCTCTTGAGATTGAGAGCTATAAGGATGACGTGTGTACCATGAAGCTCACCAAGTGGAAGTCTCATCAGGAAGAACCCTACTCTGGGCTCCAGAACCGTCCTTGATTAAAACCATCCGCCAGACTCCAGTTAGGTCAGAGACCTACTTGCACAGCACTCAGAGAATATTGTTAACCAGTATTTTGTGACGGCAGGCTTACTGATAATGTGACCCCTCACTCTGGCTTGAGGATTACAGGGAGTTTACGGAATGTGGTAATAGTCATTGAGTGGTAAAAGTCAACATGCAGACTCTGATGGGAATCTTTGAATCTCTCTTACTAAGGAAACAGGCTTCACGTTTTTAAATATTTTTAATGTTTATTTTTGAGAAACAGAGACAGAGGGAGACCCAGAATCTGTAGCAGGCTCTAGGCTCTGAGCTGATAGGAACTGAACTGAGATCATGACCTTAGCTGAAGTTGGATGCTTAATCAACTGAGCCACCCAGGCGCCCTGAGGCAGACTTCATTCTTAACGAATGTGGTCAAGGTGACAGTTCTGGGATGCCCCTCCCCCCACCACCCCCGACCAAGTACAAGTATGATTGATAGATCCTACTGTGGAATTCCCGTAAACATTTCTAGAAAGGAAGCAATAGTTCAAGGCTTTTCTGTTCATCGTTCTATGCCCAATACTGTATAAATTATGAAAGGACTTCTAAACATCAAAACATCTTTACTTTGAAATGAAAATCTTGAGGACTATTTCATTCAGACACAGGATCGTTGTTCTCCCCATGTGGCTGGAAGGCTCTAAGAATAACTTTTATGGAGCACGCGGTGCCAGGTACTGTGCTCACGCTTAGGTAACTATCATCTCGTGACCCCACAAGGAACCCGTGAGACCCTAGCTGTGGGAGCTAACATCTTGTGAGCACCTGTTGTGTGCTGGACACTGTTTTGTGGGCTACACGTATATTAGCTCTTTGTATCCTTCTGTCTTCAGACCCTGACGATCTAAGGCAGAGATTGCTCACTGCCCATAGGGTGCCACTGCGGGTGAACAAAACTGGCAGGATGCAAGACAAATTACCTACCTCCTTTTGATCCCCTCTCCAGGCTAGCGAATGAAATAGTTTCTGGGTTAGAGTCTTCAGCAAGAAAATGAGAGCTAAAATCGGTCATCTCCAGTGTTACTTTCGGCTCTATTGTAAGTAGATAGATTATGATTTTTTTTGAAGAAGGGATAGTTACAATTGAGCAAAGTACTTTTTTTTTTTATTATATAATGTATTTTCAGGTTAGCTAACATACAGTGTACACAGTGTGCCCTTGGCTTTGGGAGTAGATTTCCATGATTCATGGCTTACATACAACACCCAGTGCTCATCCCAACAAGTGCCTTCCTCCATGCCCATCACCCCATTTCTCCCCTCCACCCCTAATCAACCCTCGGTTTGTCCTCTGTATTTAGGAGTCTTTATGGTTTTTGTTTTTGTTTTTTTTTTTTAAATTTCAGTGTTTATTTATATTTGAGAGAGAGAGAATGCACGAGCATGGGAGGGGCAGGGAGACAAGACAGAATCTGAAGCAGTTTCCAGGCTCTGAGCTGTCAGTGGGGCTTGAACTCACGAGCAGAGAGATCATGACCTGAGCCAAAGTCAGGCCCTTAACCAACTGAGCCACCTGGGTGCCCCCTCTTATGGTTTTTAATGTGCTTTTCCCCACTGCCTCCAAAGCGGTGGGACCGCTGAGGTTCCTATGTAAGAGTTTCAGAAGTGGCAGCCGAGTTGGAAGATAAAATGAGGAAACTTCAAACTCCAGTTACATGGCTGGCATGCTACATTTATTTAGATTATGTGCTTATTTGACATAGATTTTAGAGGCTGGAAATTAACAGAAATTACCATAACCCCCCTCCCAGGAACTCCCCTTGGTGTCTCCAGATATGGCTGCGAGAACACCCATTGTTTTGAGGGTGAGGGAAGGGAAGAAATTCCTGATCTTGGAAAACCTCCTTTGAATTTGGTCTGATACTGAGGGGCTTTGCTCTCCTTGAATTGCGGAGACCATTTCATCTTCCAGAGAAGCCTCAAAAGATCGTGACAGTGGATCTGTATATAACGAAGAAAGGACCTTTGCCTCAGTTCTGCATCTAAATCACTTAGCTAAAGGTAATAAGGTTCTAGACTTTATTTCAATCAGCACGTTTTTCCTTTGAGTGGAATCTCAGACCTCTCTCTCATGCTACCTTTCCCTTACCAGGGCTTGGGAGGGAAAATGGAATTCTCTGGGAAAAGCAGTAACTTAAGATACCAGTTGGTTGACTGTTGCTCTGGATTTGATTCGCTAAGCTAAGCACCTTCTTTGTGACCTGCAAGAGGGTTCAAGGCTGCAAAGCACGTGTGGTTTTTCACACTGGGCGGTCTAAGCGAGCTAGAGATGGTCTAGCAGGGCAGCAGAGGTCTTAAGCTCTGCTTTGTTTGCTGTTAATGTTCACAAACCACAGGATATGCAAGCACAGCAGTCACTAAATGCTTTTTACCTTGGGGCATAAATTCCCGTGGATCCCACCATCTGCCTTATATCCCAGTGGCTCAAAATAATACTTTGGTGGCAATGTCAGTCCGAGGTGGACCTTCCAGTTGTTCTTGCTGGCATTTCTCTAATCCCCAGGGTGTTAGAGCTCCCTGGGATCATCTCTGAAACTCTGGGATTTCCAGATAAATTCTACAGAAGGGAGGAATCGAACAGGGAAATGGTAAATATCATCGATGTCAGTGAAATTTGCAGAGTTTAGTGAAGAGGACATTGCTGAGGACTAATCACACTTGCTCTCACAGGGTCTTTCAAATGTAGGAAAGTCACTTCCCCATGTTGCTGTAAAACAAGGGAAATCTGACTTGCCCTGTGTCCTGAGGAGAGATGGTACTTACAGTATTTTGCGTATTCGAGGGTATTAATTTTTCCCTTGGAGGGCGACAGAAAGACCAGCTCATCATCTACTTCTGCTTCACCCACTTGGGTTTGGTTTGTGTGCTTGCAAGTCACAGAGTCTCCCCAGAAGGTTCCACTTGAAAGGGTTTCCTTTTGAAAGGATTGGCCTGAACGGGAACTCCCATCTCCTTGGTAATCCGTGAGTAAGACCATTCTGTGGCCCAGTCCCCTAAAGCCGTGGTGGGCAACAATCCATTCTAGATTCAACTCTGCCTGCGCTACAGTCTCCATGGCTGAGGGGCTCATGCGCAGACCTTCACACTGCATTCGAAGTTGCAGGAAACTCAGTACTGCCTCATTTTCTGCTTCTCTTACTTCTCACTTCTTTTCCTGCTCCAATTATACTTCCTCAGTATCCATGAGACCTTCCACTTACTAACGGTTCTCATTCCTCAGGACGTTGGCTTATTCCAAACTTTGGCTTACTCATGATCCCCCTCTCTCTAGTGACATTTCTGCTTGTGCTTCTCTCTCATTGTGTTCTTTCCATAATTTTCAAATTCATGAATGAAGGAAAATTTAATGGAGCCATCTGGTTCCTGTATAGGCAGAACTTTGTTAGTCATCGGCCATTGTCTACCTTGCGTGTACTTTGATCTTGGGTCAGTTGCCAATGTCAGGTTCAAGCACATTCATTCAAGTGGGAACATGGAACAGGGAGAGGGCTGGCTTCATATGGAACAGAATATGGTTACTCAGCCTACCTTGTACCTAGGGCTTTAACCTGACCTTACCTGAGCAACCTAGAGGCATCAGTATTGAGGAGCCTGCGAGGGAGGGTGGCTCGTACCCGTGTAGGGTAGGAGGAGCATGTTGAGAGAATGTAGAAACTCTGCTCAAAGCAGGGACCCTCTATGTCATGAAGTATGTGCCAGGTGCTAGGGGAATAAAAGAAAGAGATTCAGTCTTGCTCTAGTGGAGTGAGTCCTCCTTCCTAAGGAGTGGGGGGAGGAGAAGGTAGAAGTGGTGATTGTAAACTACTCTTTCCCCAAAGTTTGATGCTAGAGGGAAGAGTAGCTCCAGGTGATTGCCGTGTTTGCAGGAAAGACTAATTTCCAATGTGTGTTGGAGGATAAAGAATGCCTGAACATGTTAGTGGATGACAGAGCCAAATAGAGAATGAGACCAAATGGATGGTCTCCCCGTGAGGTTTGCTGATGCGTTCACACATGGATTTATTGATTGATCTCATACGCCTTACTGTGTACTAAGCTTGGTGCTAGGCTCCGGAACAAAATAATGCAAAACAAACCAACCGACAAACAAATCCACTCTCCCATCCTCCCTGAACTCCTTACCCCTAAACCACTTTGAAGTGTGCCTCTGCCTGGTTCTTACCTTCCCTCAAAGCCAAGCCTTTCAAGCTACATCACTGATTATTTTGTGAAAAGGTCAGAGGAACACTGATCTTGCAGTGTTTTCTGCTGTGGGCAAAGGCCGCAAGAGTCTGGTGATTTGGCGCCCCCCAGGGGTACCCATTTAGCCCCATTCCTGCTCAGTGATGGATAAGGAGCCCTGAGGGGCAGAGGGAGGCTGACAGGTAAAATATCCAGCCTTAACGACAGGTTGATCGTGTGCCCTGGGCTTTTTTCATAATAAGGGGCCAGGGGAAGAGGAGGCTGAAGCCTCTGGAAGCCCTCCTTGGTGTAACTGACATTGTGAGTCTTAGAGTCCTGATGTGAATTAAAACCTAGCTCTGCTCTGCCCTAGTCCTGTGACATCGAACTGACTTTGTATTTCCTCATCTGTGAAATGGGGCCAATGATACCTAATTTAAATACTTCCGTCAGAATGAAATTAGGCAGTGACCTACAGATGCATTTCCAAACGGCACACAGAACTCAAAAAGAACCACATTCTTCGCCCCCAAAGTCTGGAGGGTCCTTGGAGTCTCAGGGAGGCAGGGGAGTTGAGGACAGGGCATGCCCCACTTCTAGGGGGCCGCTCCCCATCCTAGACCGAGAGCAGCCCCAGACACAGTGGGGTGACTCAGAACAGGGGAGCTTCTGGGCTGCCAGCTCTCCAGCAGTTGAAGTATGAACACTGAGTCCCCGCGTCTGTTGGTCGCCAGCGCATGCTCATTGGCCGGCCTAGTCTCCAGACAGAGGGTTCCGTTTCCCTGGATCGCAACCCGGCCGGATCCAATCAGATAAGGATGCAAGTCTCTTACTGTGCTTTTCTCCCGATCTTTAATCATCAAGTAGAAGTCAAAAACTCCCCGCCTTGGCCAGAAACCCCAGGCTTTGTCCTCAGTCCCTCCCTGAAAGTTGGGTCACGGTGTTTCAAAAGACAATTTTCTAAAGAAAGAGGTTTTTAAAAGGGAATGCCCAAACTTGCTGGCATTTTCACAGTGATGTTATTGATCACCCACGTCAACCCTCCTAAAGAAGTGTTTGTCTACCTTCTGCGATGGCTATTTGCAGTACATCTTATCAAAGTGGATGGCTGGGGTGACAGTGACCTATGTAATGAAGAAACCAGACAGGGCTTCAGAAGCATGAAGCACTCCCCCCCCCCCCCCCCCC
>NW_027529428.1:13872575-13929295 GCF_008692635.1 Crocuta crocuta | reverse complement strand
AGGCCATCTGTAGGGAGATGAGCTGTCTTCTCTTAGGCATGGATCCCTTCCATCATAAAAATCGTGGAGTATTAGAGCTAAAAGACACTCAAGGGCTTTTGTCCATCATTTACAGATATGGAAATGTAGCCCTAGGCAGGTGGAATGATTGGCCCAGGGTCAGACAGAAAGTGAAAGGGTTGGAACTCGAACCCATGTTTTCTGACTCCCATGCATGAAGCCCTTCCCATCGCATTTGTCTTAGTAGCTAATTCGAGGTGACGTGTTGAACTTCGTAGGATGAAGGCAGAAGAAAGATCCCAGCCAGGGGCACCCACACGCAGGAGCTGGGGTAGGTTGGGGATGGCCAGTGGGGGGTTCCTGGGTAGCATGGGGAAGCCAGGGAGAGGCCCCTTTATTGCCCTGGGAAAGCGTGTCTGTCATGCGCGAAAAGATGTCTGAGACACGAGCTTTCAGCAAGTCCAGAAAGAGGGAGACTGTAGCTTCAGAATGTCACTTGAGAGAGGCTCAAAGACAAATTTCTGATGCGTGACGCCCTGGAAACCAGAAGAGAGTAAGGACAGTGTTCTCCTGGTTATCTCCCGGGGCCCCAGCATCTGATGCGGTCATTCATTTACTCACGACATTTATGGAGCATGTACTATGTGCCAGGCTCGCACTGGATGTTAGGGGCAGATATTGCCACTGGCTCAGTCCTGAGGGATATTATAGTTTAGGGGCAGAGACAGAAAATAGACAAATCGGTGTAAAATTACAGTGTGATAAAACTATATATTTCCACACCTACATCGTGAATATTGTATGTACATGGATCAAAAAAGGGAGAAGAGAATACGTATTAAAGTGGGAAGGGGGGGCGCCCGGGTGGCTTAGTCGGTTAAGCGTCCAACTTTCGCTTAGGTCATGATCTCGCGGTTCGTGGGTTCAAGCCCCGTGTCGGGCTCTGTGCTGACTGCCAGCTCAGAGCCTGGAGCCTGTTTCAGTCTGTGACTCCCTCTCTCTCTGACCCTCCCCTGCTCACGCTCTCTCTCTCTCTCTCTCCCCTAGAAATAAATAAAACATTTAAAAAAAAATAAATAAAGTGGGAAGGGGGTTGGGGAACGTCATGCTGTGAGTTACAGGAATTTTTTAAAACAACCCAGGGGCGCCTGGGTGGCTGTCGGTTAAGCGTCTGACTTCAGCTCAGGTCATGATCTCACGGTTCGTGGTTTCAAGCCCCGCATCGGGCTCTGTGTTGACAGCTCGGAGCCTGGAGCTGCTTCGGATTCTGTGTCTCCCTCTCTGTCTGCCCCTCCCCTGCTCATGCTCTGTCTCTGTCTCAAAAATAAATAAACTTTAAAAAATAAAAAAATAAAATGAATCAAAAATGTTCTTCTATCATGGAAATCAAAATAGTGGTCATTACTCTTGAAAGGTGGTGTAGGCTTCTAGCATTCTGGAACCATCTGTTTCTTGACCTTGAATGCCCATGGGTGTGTTCATCATGTGGAAAATCATGAAGCTGAATTTGTTGGTGTTACAATTCCATAAAAGGCTTGCCCAGAGCACATTCATGCCTTTTGATGTGAATATTTAAAAAATTTAATTTTGCCACTGTGTGAAATACTGCCAAAAAAAAAAAAAAATGAGCGTGTATAGTACTATGAGCACATGTCATAGGTCAACATTGGAGCCTCCCCTTGATACGCGAATCATGGAAGGCTCTCCGAAGGTTTGCGTTTTGAACTGAGATGTCAAAGATGAACAGGAGGGTTTGTATGAAGAGGGGAGGTGAGGGATAGAATGACAGAGGGAGCAGCCTGTGCAAATGCCCTGTGGCAGGAGGGAACCTGGTGTTCGTGAGGAACTGAATCAGTGTGAGTTAGATAGGGATGCAGAAGCTAAGAGACATAACAGATGAGAAGAGGCTGGAGGGATGGGAAGGGCCAGATCATGCAGGGTCCTGCTAAATCTGCGTGTTAAGAATGTTGACATTGGTCTTACATACTGTGATCGGCCGCTGAAGCGCGTGGAGTGGAAGGTGCCACGATCAGGCTTGTATTTCAAAGTGGTTTTTCTGGCTTCTGTCTGGTGGGTAGCTTGGGGGGTGGGGGGTAGTGTGGTAGGGGAGAGCTTCTCAGAGGCTAATGTGTTGTAGACCAAGGTGTTGGTGATGGAGAAGAAGGCAAAGCAAATTCAAGTGAAGAGACATAAGAGGCATTCAATTGTAGTTTCGTTAGGACTTCGTGATGAAGCATCAGGATGAATGCTGGTGACCCAGGAGGGTGCTGCCGCAGAGCTGGCTTGCAATAAATGTGCACCGCATGTTGTTGTAACGGGTAGGTGCCCCTAATCCATGTGGCTGTAGTCCCAGATACTTTGGAGCTCGGGTCGTGCTCAAATGTATTTGTCCGCTTTCACTTCACCCAAGAAAACTCTTCTGGGACATCTGGCATTGCTTTCACGCTGGAGTGTTCTACCACGTAGGTCAATAGAATTTTTGCCAGAGACTAAGCCCACGTTAAATTGGAATACAAAGCTGCAGAGTGAGGCCACACCTCTTAGTCTCATTTCTTTTCAATTTGGCACTTCAGCCCCGACTTTGACTTCAGATTAGAAGCCAGGCAGCCTGTGGCTGATGGGATTCTCAGGACATGAAAGAGAAGCTGAGTGAGAACATATCCAGGATCTCACGGAAAGCTCAGTGTCCCGAAGAGCTGGCCTGAGCGGAAGGAGCCAGAATGGGATCACCAGTAGGTGGGGACTGTGACCGTGGCTGTGGGAAGAAATGGAGGCAGGGAGTGTGGTTGAAGAGAGTGGACAAGTATAAACTAGATGTCCCCAACCTCTCCAGCCCTGGAGGTCACTCTTGGTCCCCTGTGATCACTCAGTGGCATCAGTCCGATGCCTCATCTCACTTGACCTCTGACAGTCCAGTTTTTCCCCCCCTAAAATCCTTACCCAAAGTATTTCCGGACCTTTGTGATAATGAACTCCAGTGCCACGCACCTGCCCCGTCTGTCTGTCTGTGCCTGGAGCCTCCGGCTGTTATTGCGGCCGCTGCTGCAGGTTTCTGTTATACAAGTTCAAGGACTGTCATCCATGTTGCAGTGGGTGGGAACTGCACCCTCCACCGGAGCTCAAGCAGTGCTCGGCCTCTCCGCCATACACCGTGCCCTTTTCCCAAGCCTGTGTCTTCATTCTCCTCAACACATTCCTTCTCCAAAGCACAGAACAGAGAGGACTGTCATGTTTAGAAAAATCTACTGGACACGAGGGAGCACCTGGAGGAATCACAAGTGGAAAGGAAAACTTCAGCTGAGATGTGAGATGTAATGGGTATGGGGTCTTGGCCCAGGATTCTCGGCCAGGCCTTCCTCTCTTTGCTGAGAGCCACCCGGGCTGCCATGTTGCGGAGGCTAGTTCACCTTCATCTTCCTCCAGTCAGAGTGCCTTCACCATGACTCCCCCACCCAGAGACCCAATCTCTGAGCTCTGAAGAGAGAGGAATAAAAAGTAAAGGAAGGAGATTTTTGGTTTCTGGTTCAGCACGCTAGGAGCTTGGAAGTCACCACTCTATCCTAACAAGTGACAAGCTGAAAAATGAACATTTCTTCTTCTTTTTTTTTTTTTAATATTTTTATTTATTTCTAGGAGAGAGAGAGAGGGAGACACAGACTCTGAAACAGGCTCCAGGCTCCGAGCTGGCAGTCAGCACAGAGCCCGACGCGGGGCTCGAACCCACGAACCGTGAGATCATGACCTAAGCGAAAGTCGGACGCTCAACCGACGAAGCCACCCAGGCGCCCCAGAACATTTCTTCTTAGATCTGTAAGAGAAGTGTGATCACCCAGAAAACTGCTGGTCCCAAACTGAAGAGTCAGACAGGCAAGCACAGAGTCACAGCTCAGAAAAGTTGAGGCATAGGGCCATTCCTTGGCATAGAGAAGCCTGAACTGTAATGAAAAATTGCCAGAGGCTCAGTGTAGACCAGTCTTAGAGTGGAAAGCTTCAGAGGGACCCAGTCACAGGCCAGCTCCCACACTTTGATGAGTTTAACCGCCAGGACTTTGAGCAGACTCTCACAGTAAGTATCAGAGAAACATTTCTTTGTCCCTCGGGCAGCATAGAATACCACATAGAATTCTGATCTTAATAAGGCCCGCCCTCAGAAGCAACTAACCAGATCCTCACCTGCTGGGGTTTTATCAAAGCCTAACTTCCCTGGGGGAAGGGAGACACCCAACTCGATGTCCCACTGCAGCCGCCCTGTCCCACCCGAAGCTAAGGGTTGGAGAGGGATACTGAGATGCTGTTGTGAAGTTCATGGTCCAGAGGGAAAGGCTCAGAAAAGACACAAGTTTAATCAAATGCTTTTTCTCCCCCTACACCTTACCCCACCTCATTACTAAAACTCTATTTACAGCAGTTCCTTTTATCTGGTACATCGTGTCCAGCTGTCAAGCACCTAAAAGACAAAAAACAGTTGGAAGGGAGAGAAGCATCAGAAGCAAGCTCAGACAGCAGGGAGGCTGGGGTTCTCAGACTGGGAATTTGAAACCATTATGATTAATAGGAGGACTCTAATGGACGAAACAGACAGCAGACACGAACAGATGGACGATATAAGCAGAGAGGTGGAAATTCTAAGAAAAACATCAAAAAGAAGTGCTAATAATAAAAAAAAACACAAACAGAGATGAATTCCTTTGATGGGCTTGATAGTGGTGAACGTGGCCAAGGAAATAATCACTGAGTGTGAGTTTTCTCAACAGAAAATTCCCAGTACCATACAAGGCCATACAATGGAGAAAAGATGGTCTTCTCTTTTTAAGTTTATTTATTTTGAGAGAGAGGGAGGATTCTCATTAACAAATGAGTGAGGCCATTCAATGGAGAAAAGATGGTCTTTTTCTTTTTAAGTTTATTTATTTATTTTGAGAGAGAAGAAGGATTCCCAGCAGGCTTTGCACCGCCAGCACAGAGCCCGATGTGGGACTTGAACCCACCGACTGTGAGACCATGACCCGAGCCTAAATCAAGATTCAGATGCTTAACTGACTGAGCCACCCAGGCGCCCTGAAAAGATGGTCTTTTGAATGAGTGATGCTGGAGCAGCTAGACATCCACATGCAAAGAAGTAAAATAAGTCTAGACACAGACCTTACACCCCTGCAAAAATTAGTTCAAAATGGATCGTAAACCTAAATTTAAAATGCAAATCCAGAAAACTCCTAGAACAAAGAGGAAATTTAGATAATCTTGGGTTTGGGGAGGATTTTTTTATAAACAACACCAAGGACGTGATCCATGAAAGAAATCATTGAGAAGCTGGACTTCGTTAAAATTAAAATCTTCTGTTCTGTGAAAGACCATGTCGAGAGATGGGAAGACAAGCCACAGCTGGGGAGAAAATATTTACAAAAGATAGATCTGATAAAGGACCTAAAATATATGACAGCCTCTTAAATCTCAACAAAGAAAAGAGAACAACCGGATTAAAAAATAGGCAGAAGACCTTAACCAAAGAAGATAAACAGATGGCACCTAAGCGTAGGAGAAGATAATTTACATCATGTGTCCTTAAGGAAACACAACTTAAAATAGCAGTAGAATACCACTACACAACTTACTAGAAGGGCCAAAATCCAGAGCACTAACACCACCAAATGCTGAGAAGGATGTGGGGCAAAAAGAACTCTCATTCGTTGCTGGGGGGCATGCAGAACGGTACAGCCACTTTGGAAGACAGAGTAACCTTTTTTAATAAAATGAAATATACGCTTACCAGGTGATCCAGCAACTGGGCTCCTTGGTATTTACCCACAGGAGTTGAACACTTAACGTCTACACAGAAACCTTCACACAGATGTTAATAGCCGCTTCATTTCATAGTTGCCAAAACTTGGAAGCAACTTAAATGTTCTTCAGTAGGTGAATGGAAAAGTAAACTGTGGTACATCCAGCACATTATTCATTGCTAAAAAAGAAATGAGCTGTCAAGCCATAAAAAGACATGGAAGAAAAGTAAACGCATATCCCTAAGTGAAAGAAGCCGATCTGAAAAGGCTACATACTGTATGATTCCAACTATATGACTATGTGCTTTTCTGGTAAAAGCAAAGCTATAGCGAGAGTAAAAAGATCAGTGGTTGCCAAGGGATCCAGGGGAGGGAGTAAAGAATAGACGAAGCAGAGATTTCTAGGGCAGGGAAACTATTCTGAATGACGCTGTAATGGTGGATACACGTCATTATACATTTGTCAAAACCCATAGAATGTACAACACCAAGAGTGAACCCTAATGTAAACTGTGGACTTCAGGGGATAATGATGTGCTATGTAGGCTTATCAGTTATAACAAATATATCGCTCTGGGTGCAGAAGGAGTTAATGGAGAAGGGTGTGTGTGGTGGGGGAGGGGCAGAGGGAGATCTCTGTACCCACTGCTCCATTTTGCCGTGATTCCAAAACTGCTCCAAAAAATAGTCTATTCTTTGTAAAGTAAAGGAAGTGTGTTTTAGAGCTGGAGCTCCCCTCCCCCCACCCCAGACAAAATCTCCCTTTGTGATGCACAGAGAGCAGTGACCGCCAGTCTCACACTCTGTCATCACCTTGACTGTAGTTTTGGAAGCCTCCAGGGCTCAGAACACGGTCTTCCCCACCCCTTCCGTTCCCTACCCAAGTCACCACAGTCCCCCCCCACTAATGAATTCAAGACTTAGGTTCCAGAAAAAGAGAAAGCCTGCTTAAAGTTTGAAAATAGTGGCTTCTCACCCACCTGTCTATCAAGCTATTCAGAAATGATTGATGCACTTGATGTAATGAGAACACCCCACTCTCTGGCTTGGGAGGAGTGGCTGGAAGCTGATCAGAGCAAGTGAGGCCACTAGAAGCCTCTCCCTCGAGTCCTCTCTACAGAAAGACAGAACCCTCTAGATCACTCTTCTGTCTCCATTGGCCTGGGGGCCTCCGTACAGGTCATGGTCATCACAGACAAAGAAGGAAACAGGCTGTCTCCATCCCTTCTGTAGTTGAATAGTCCGTGTTAATCTTTTGAGCGCTAAGACCTTCCATCTTGATCATCACTGTAAGACATGCTGCTGGGCCCTTCCTGCCCAGAACTCACATGTGAAGCGTTGAGTCGATGACACACAAAACTGGGAGGAGCAGCACAGCTCAGTACAGGAGACAGAGGAAGCACCACGTCTAAGGTGACCCATAGAGTTAGAGGCAGAGTTTATTCTAGCCCCTAAATTTCTGCCTGGGACGTTACCCAATGCGCCCCCACTGCACTCTGAAGCCCTTTTTCAAGCTTGGATTCTTGAGGATTCTAGATACGTGAAATGAAAAGACCATAAGCATAAGTCATTCCAAAAGATATTATAAAGGAGTCTTTTTTTTTTTTTTTTTTTTTTTTTTAAAGCATTGTTGATCTTTGCTACGACTGAAAGTTCCCAAACGGGAAAGCCAGCATGTGTTACTCATTTGTTCAGTTTATAGACACATCATCAGGCCCTCGGTTCCAAACAGTGGGCCGCACCCTTGTAATTCCTAGCCTTCGTCCTGCACATGCAGCCTTTCCTTTGATGCAGTAGTTGGGTTAACATGCTTCCTTGGTAATCCATAGCAGTGTTAAGGATCACTGCTGAGGATACCTGCTGAGGTAGGACGAGAAGTTATTGACGTTTGAGACCCGGCCTTTTGAATCAGTTCCATTTTTTTCCCCACACAGGAAAATGAACTTTTTTTTCTCATTGACTTTGATCCCTCTTGCGATTTTTCATAGTAAACAGAGACTTGGCGAATCACACATCTAGTCATCTCGGTCTGGTCTTGTGTTGTCATTAATTCCTAGAATGGGAGATAGATGGCCTGTTGCAGCCACCCTAATTCATGACACAGTACTGCCACCAGCCTATAAATAATTAACGAAAGGAGACTTTGCTAGTGAAGGAAACTGTCAGGCCTGTTAGATTTAAGTCCAGTTTCCCTTCCCTTCCTGTTAACTTTTATTGAAATTTTTACAATGTAGAATCAACTTTCAGTAATGCAATAAAACGACACTAATTCAGATGCAGGGGGGTGCTTGTGGGAGGGGAGGCCAGTGAGAATTAATGAAAGATACGGGGTTGGTATTTTTGAAGTCCGGATTTATTTTTTCAAAGAAACACCATAAATTAAGCTTTGCTACCAGAGGCTTTTCCGGTGGGAGTCTTCTAGTAAGGGATGGCTTGGTTGCAAAGAAGAGGGATTCCCTCTAGCTTAAGAGCCATGGGGGAGTAGAGCAGATGCTCTCGGTGCCCCCCACCCCCATTTCTCAGCACTCCCCAGTCCTTGCGTCCTGATAGCATCTTACTGCTGCTCCAACAGAGGGTGAGCTGCGGCTGCAGGAGCATGCGCAGTCCATGCCGGACATGCTGGGAAGCTGACCATCCTTGCAGAGGAACCTCAGATATTGGCCGGCAGGAGTTGTCGGTAAATAGTCAGCTCCGCATGGTTCTGATGGGACACCTCTGTGGCATGTTCTACACAGTGTCTTAGAGGTCCCCGCTGGGCTTGCACCCTAGCGCCCACAGCAGTAACCTTCTCAGTAACCAACATTGCCTTGGCTCTCTTCTCTTCCTTGCTTTCATTTTCTTTTTTCCTTAAAAATTTTAATGTTTATTTTTTGAGAGGGAGGGAGAGAGAGAGAGAGGGAGACACAGAATCTGAAGCAGGCTCCTGGTTCTGAGCTGTCAGCACAGAGCCTGATGCGGGGCTTGAACTCACGAGCCGTGATATCATGACCTGAGCTGAAGTTGGATGCTCAACCGACAGAGCCCCCCAGGCACCCCATTTGCTTTCATTTTCTACACTCCTGCGGGTGCTTCTTGGCATCACCTCCCTAGTAACCTGCACTCAGGTCTTTGTCCCAGGTCTACTTGTGGGAGAATGCAACCCAAGACTGCAGTAAAGGATATAAGAGATGATCTTACCAAACATATAAGGACTAGCAACCAAAGACAGCCACACAGATAAGAAAGTCAACCCACCCATAGTAAGTCTGGACTCTGTGTCAGTAGAGAAGGAAACTAAGATTCTCAGGACAGTGTAGATTGACAATACTTTAATGACAGACATTACGATCTTTTTTTGAATAGACCCTTTAAAGGGTCTATTGACCCTTTTTTTTGAGATCAAGGCCTGCCTTCCTCAGCCTGACAGAGTAATAGAAGTTTTTGGGGTATCTGGGTGGCTCAGTCAGTTAGGTGTCTGATTCTTGGTTTTGGCTCAGGTTGTGATCTCATGATTCGTGAGATCGAGCCCTGCATTGGGCTTCCCGGAGCCTGCTTCTGATTCTCTCTCTCCCTCTCTCTCTCTCTCTCTCTCTCTCTCTCCCTCTCTCTCTCTCTCTCTCCTTCCCCCCCCAAAATAAATATAAATAAATAATTTTAAAAAATAAAAGAAGTTCTCTCCTCTCCTGAAGCATCTTGAGGCCCTTTGTCCCTATCACATGATAATCTAAGAATAGTTCCTTGCTTGCTTGGGGCAGTGCAATTCACATGATTAACCAAGTGTTGTTTTTCCAGTTAGGAGCCTGGGGTCTTTGTCTCCTCAAACGGGTCCCCTAGGAACTAAAACTATGAAGCTTAGAATTCTTGGGTCTCTCCAGAGTCTGTCTGGACCAGGTTCCCTTCACCTCTGTGGGCGTCTGCTCCTTTCTTCTACTTTCGATTATGTTTGCTCATTTTTTTCATTCTGTCATTGGCATGACCTAAATGTGGTCTTTGTGTCTTTGCTTCAACCTTCAGTTGGCCTGTGCACCCATCTAAATGGCTGTAGCCAAAGGCATGGCCTCCCGGGCTCTCTCTTCCCTGGGGGGTTTGAGTGAAAGGGAAGTTCCTAAGGAAGAGGGATGGGCTTCCGAGGCACCCCAAAATACAGCTGTAGTATTAATATCACATATCTATTAATAACCTGAATATCTGTTAGGATTCAATGGGGTTTCAAAAGTGCTTGAGGCTGCTTGAAGGTTGTTTTCTTAAACAGAATAACCTTTCCCTTCAGTGTCTTCTCTGGTAAGTGAAGTGATCCAAAAATAAGAGTGAGTTAGTGATCTTTCGTTTTAGTTCATTTATCAGGTTGGTTGCAATAACTTTCAGAGGTGACTCAGTATTTTGGGCAAAGTTCTATTTCCTTTTCGTTCTGATTCCCTACCCGTGTTAGCCTGCCTTACATAATCCTCTGCCCATATTAAGAGCTAAGTTATATGAGGTTAACAAATGGTAATACACAGGCTAACATGTGATTCACTGAACTGTGTCTTCTTTTGAGATCCACCGAGGCAACGTAAGCTCCTGGGGCAAAGGGGGAGACGTGGGCAGGGCAATGAACTTGCTGTATTGCTCACTTGTAATCACTCTGAAATAGTCTTTCCCCGGGACAAATTTTAATTTGGTTCTAAAGCTGATAATCACTGAGCTTAGATGTTTTTGTGTTCCTGTTGATTCTAGCCTGGTTAATAGTATCTTAGATCTTGGGGTGCCTGGGTGGCTGAGTCGGTTAAGTGTCCGACTTCGGCTCAGGTCATGATCTCACAGTTTGGGGGGTCGAGTCCCGCGTCGGGCTCTGTGCTGACAGCCCAGAGCCTGGAGCCTGCTTCGGATTCTGTGTCTCCCTCTCTCTCTGACCCTCCCCTGCTCACGCTGTCTCTCTCTCTCAGAAATAAATAAAACATTAAAAAATTTAAAAAAAATATCTTAGATCTACGTGCTCTGCACTTGACAAAGAATAACATGAGGAGGTTGAGAGGCAGCCTTGCACAGGGATTAAAAACAGGGCAGGGCTCTGGCACCACACCGTCTGCCTGACTCTTGGCTCCGCCAGTTACTGTGTGACCTTGGACAAGTGGTCTACTGTTCCATGCGTGCTGTCCTCACGTGTAAAATAGAAATACAGCACTCTCCACCTTGCTGGCTCATTTTGAGGATTATTTCTAGTGCAGCACTCGGACTCACGCTTGGTACATAGCAGGCCACAATAAAGTTATCCAGCGTAACCATTATTGAGAGAAGAAAAAAGTGGGTGAAAAGCTTCAAAGCCAACACATCACTGTTGAGTAAGCGCAGATTGTCTTTTCCATGTGATTGCATGTTGCCAAGAAAGATTATTCTTGAAACTTGTTGTGAAGATGGAAAACAGTTTTGAGTGAGGATCACTGTTCGATTCGGGGGTGGGGTAGTGCTGACAAAGGAGAAAACGAACACTCGTTGGGTGTCAAATATGTGTCAGGCCTTTGATGTGTATTACCTCATTTTCTCACATGGTCCATCGGGATTCAGTCCACATCCGCGTGGCTCCCCATCTCGCCATGCCACTCTCCCTTCCAAGTAAAATAAAATCCCTGCCCGTTTTTATCCAGTAAACTAAGAAGGCACGGCTGCGGGTTTGAATTCACCTTCAGTCACTCACTATTTCTGCGACCTTGGGTGACCTCTCTGATGCTCTGTCTCCTCCTGCTCTCTACCTGAGCTTTCTTTAGTTTCTTTTTGGCCAAACTCACCCAAGATCAACTGTAGATGACTCACGCCATTTAGTTTCTTGGTCCCGTTTCCCCAGATCCCCAGACCATGTTTGCTGTTAGGACTCTACCCTCTTAGTCACGGCTGCTTCAACTTCCAGGCACGTTGTGAAGCAGCCAGACTGGTACCCGAGCCTGGGCAAGCATGGAGCCAAAGCCCTGGGTCTTCCCCCAAGCCACACAATTCCCCTTGCTCTTGACTTGTTTTCATTCCATGGATCTGAAAACTTTTTTTTTTTTTAAACTGTAGCTTCAAAGGAAAGACACTGAAATATCAGGGCTGCTTTAAGCTTCCCACTATTTGGGATCCGTTCCTGCGTTCTCAAATTTCAGCAGAGCAACTGCCTTTTTAAAATAACAGATCGGGGCGCCTGGGTGGCTTAGTCGGTTAAGCGTCCGACTTTCGCTTGGGTCATGATCTCGCGGTTCGTGGGTTCCAGCCCCGCGTCGGGCTCTGTGCTGACTGCCAGCTCAGAGCCTGGAGCCTGTTTCAGTCTGTGACTCCCTCTCTCTCTGACCCTCCCCTGCTCACGCTGTCTCTCTCTCTCTCTCTCCTAGAAATAAATAAAACATTAAAAAAAAAAAATAACAGATCATTTTGAGGTTTCTTGTGTCCACAAGCTCGCTTCTCGGAGAGTCGTTTTCATACGCCCGGGAATAACTCCATCTTTGTCCATAAAGTGTCACCAGATACCACGTGGTATGCAGCCAGGTTAAGTGAAGTAACACTGATAAGTAAAGTTACATGGAGGCTTTGCAACTGACTTTCCATCTGTCAGCTCCCGGGCTATTTAATTTCATTTGTGTGAGCATGGCTTCCAAGCAAATACCCTTACTAGTGACAGATAGGTATTAAGTAAATGAGAAAGGATGCAAATTCTGGCCATGCTCATTAGCAAAGGCTTTTCTTAAAATAGATCGAATGCCATTCCTAAGGACTTAATCAATTGGACGAAATATATCAGTGTGTTCTTCCTTCCTCTTCCCCCTTTACCTGGTCTGGACTAATGAAATACCACTTATTTAATGATGTGCATTCCCTATTTGCATCGCATTTGAGAACCTAGTCATGCTGTTTTTCTTCTTTAATTATCTCGAAAGAACATTTCAACAGTCTTTTCAAGACCTTCTTAAGCTATTATTCCACTTGTGAATGTAAGAGTTACTTTCTCCCCTCCAGACACATAATCTCTAATCATTTTCCTCATATAAAGTTGACAATTCATTTGTCTCCTAACCAATAAGACATGACTGCCTCTCTGCATAATGAAGAATTGCAGAGTATGAATTTATTGTGAAGCACATAGCAAAACTAATTTCATTTAACCACAAAAGCCTAATCAACATAAAAAATTAGAATATAGACAGTCAGTGAATGCTGGTCCCAGAAAGGACTTTAGAGATCATTTATGATCTGTGCAGCTTACAGATGAGAACACTCCATCCAGAAAGATTAAGAAACTTCTGAAGGTCACTGAGTAGCTCCTGGCAAAGCTGGGTCTAAAATCCTTCTTTCCAGGGTCTTCAAACTTTTTTCTCTTAAACTAACCTACTTTCTCGTGTATTAGGGATTTCGAAAGAGCGAGTGCAGTGTTATTTTTTAATGTACTTAAGAAATGTAATTTGCCAAAGGACCTAGATCTTTTCAATCTTAGTACAAGATCCGGTCAAATGCTACCTCGATTATGCAAGATTGACAGATCGCACCTGAAGCTGGGAGAACTTCTCTCTGTCTGAATTCTCATATGACATTCTCCACCTGGTAGATGACACTTGACTTTTCCTAGCTTGTGTCCCATTTACCTGTGTTCTATGAGTCACCTTCTCTACTAAATGATGAACTGTTTGTGAACAGAATGTCTACCTTTATATCTTTGTGATTTCCTAAGTAGCCAGCATACTTGCTGGTATAGTTACGGAATATCAGTCTCCCTCTTTCTGGCTTCACGCTCATCTCCCTCCTGTAGACTTGTAGTGCCATAGTCCAAGAATCTCTAAAATAATGCTGACTCTTTGAATTTGAGGGAAGAATTTTGTTTGCTTTAAACCAATAAAATGATCCAGCGCAGACGACATGGAGGCTGTGTGGTAAACTGAGCGGGAGTCTCGAACTTGTTAATGTAACCGTACTGTTAATTTCATTACTTTGGGCTTTGGGTACGTGGAACAGAGTGAGGTAAAGCTCAGGCTGGCGGAATATTTTAAATAATTTAGTTTAAATTTATTTTTGCACTGTAATTTTAAGAGAGATTAAAGTTTACAGCTTTCGCTTTTGTTACTGCCTCTAGAATTAGGAATAAAGCTAAGATTTCACTGCAGCCACTTACAGGAAAGTCAACAGTTGGGCAATATTGTGTTAAAGATGTGTTCTAGCCTTTTCGTGTTTTTTTCCATTCATAACGGTCAACAAATATTTACTGAATCCTGGCCATGAGCCAGTCAGATAGTGGACTAGCTGGGCACTGCGGATACAGTGGTAGATAAGAAAGAAGTGGTTCCCTTCCCTCAGGACACCCATTGGATGATGGGTAAGACGAGTAAGCTAGTGGGAAGTTACGGTTATGTGTGGGAGCTTTGAAGAGTGAAGCTCAGGCTTCGATGAAGCACACAGAAACAGCCCATATACTCAGTCACAGGGAGAGCAGAGCGGACTTCCTAGAGGAAGTGACATCCCAGGCTGAGCCACGAAGGGCAAGTGGGAGTTAGCCAGGCTGACATGGGTAGTGTTGGGGAGAATGTTCCAGACAGAGAGGACCCACATGTACATAGTCACACAGGTAAGAGAGCGCTCAGTGGGGAGAAGAAGTCCAGAAGGTCCGCGTTTGGGGGCGCCAACTCAGTCACAACAGGGTGGCTGTAAAAGGGCACAGTGGCTGGGCCATCATGACCTTTCAGGAAAAGGCATTTGTGATTTGGCACTGATGCTTACTGCTAGGAAGAAGCATGACCCTATAAAGTTAGATTTGTGCACTTACAACAGAAGCTTGGAGTCTAGGTTTTTATGAGGTATCTAGCTATTTTTAAATGTTGGTAATTACTCCCAAGAGAATGTGGTCCGAACAAAATGGCCGGCCTACTAGATCCATCCTGAGGCCACCAGGTTGTAATCTCTGATCTGGAGCAATGGTTCTGGAAGTGTGGTCCAGAGCCCACCATCCACACCACCTGTGAAGGTGTCAGAAATGTAAATTCTCAGGCCTGCCTTTACTTAATGATTCAAAAACTCTGGGAGTAAAGCCAGCAATCAGTTTGTTACTTAACAGACCCTCCAGGTGATTCTGATGCTCTTGAGGCCTGAGACGCTTTGGTTTGGAGCTGTGCTGTGCTGTCCAATATAGTGGCCTCATGTGATAATAAGCACTTGGTACGTCCACACTGAGACATAGTCCACATGGAAGATACATACTGGTTTTCCAAACTTTTGTATAAAGTAAAATATCTCAGGGGCGCCTGGGTGGCTCAGTCGGTTAAGCGTCTGGCTTTGACTCAGGTCATGATCTTTTTTTTTTTTTTACTGTTTTATTTATTTCTAGCAGAGAGAGAGAGAGAGACAGTGTGAGCAGGGGAGGGTCAGAGAGAGAGGGAGTCACAGACCGAAACAGGCTCCAGGCTCTGAGCTGGCAGTCAGCACAGAGCCCGACGCGGGGCTCGAACCCACGAACCGCCAGATCATGACCTAAGCGAAAGTCAGACGCTTAACTGACTAAGCCACCCAGGCGCCCCGACTCAGGTCATGATCTTACGGTTCGTGGGTTTGAGCCCCGTGTCGGACTCTGTGCTCACAGCTAGCTCAGAGCCTGGAGGCTGCTTCTGATTCTGTGTGAGTGTGTGTGTGTCACTCTCTCTCTCTCTCTCTCTGACCCTCCCCTGCTCACGCTGCCCCTCTCTCTCTCTCTGTCTCAGAGATAAATGAAACATTAAAAAAATTTAATAAAGTAAAATATCTTTAACTTTTCATATTGATGACATGTTGAGATAACATTTTAGAAATGCATTGGGTTAAATACGACATACCATTAAAATTCACTTCACCTGTTTTCTTTTCACATTTTAAAATGTGGCTACTAGGAAATAGAAAATTACATATGTTAGATTTCCTCTGCTTGGTGCTAGTCTAGGGTGCTGTGTGTGGGGTAGTGAGGCTGAAGCAGGTGAGCAGAAACAAGCCTTGTAGGACTTTGTCATTGTGCCAAGGACCTGTACTTGTCTCCTAGGAAACCCTGATATGATTTGAGCTGATGAGGAGTGTGATCAGATTGGTGTTTTCGATGAACACTGACCAGAGGGTGGCTCATGCGGTGGAGAAGTGCCAGGCTATCCACACAGAGACCACATGGAGGAATCCCGTGGGAGACACGCTGGGCTGGCATTGACACTAGGTGTGATCTGTGTGATACACTGTTTTGGTGCACGTTACTCAGCTGGGTGGAGAAGGGTTCACCCAAAGATGAATAATCTGTATTGTCTGTGTCCTCTAAGGAGCATACAGTCCAGTACAGAAAAGAGACACTGAGAGGCAGGCTTCAGTTCTAGTTGGAGTACTAGTTAAGTTTTAGTTGGAGTACTAGTTAAGTTTTAGTTGGAGTACTAGTTAAGTTCTAGTTGGAGTACTAGTTAAGTTCTAGTTGGAGTACTAGTTAAGAGAAAGGACTCTGGAGCTGGTCTCCCTGAAGATTGGCTCCCAGCTGCACCACCTTGTAAATGAGTGACCACGGGCATGTCACCTCTCTAAAGCCTCTGAACCAGGAATAATACTGCCTATCTATTGTTGTTGGAAAGATTTCAAGTGAGTCTGTATCTTTATCTCTTTACTTGTGTGTGTGTGTGTCTGTCTGTCTAATTGCTTAGAGCAGTGTACATGGTAAGTGGTATTGCAGTTATTTTCCTGAGTCAGGGGGGACTGCAGGGGAGAAGAGGGGTTGAGTTAAGGAACGAGCCTCCACTCTGAGCTGCAATGCTAGTGTAATGTACTGTTTAAAAATCCGGGTATTCCCAAGACTAAATACAGGATAATTGAATGGATGAAGTTTCTTAAGCCTGGGGCCACCTTGCCTTGACTTTCTCCGTTTTATTAGTTTCTTTCACTCTGGTCTGCATCTTCAATTTTCGTGCCTTCCCTTCTCTCCAGAAACCTATGACAGGTTCCTCAGTCTTCCCTAAATTATCATCAAATAGTTAAAGGCCTTCAATATCGCTTCTTGTATTTCTATTACCAGGCGCCATCTGTCAGCTTGAAGAAGGGGGTGTGGTTGACCCTTGGACTATGACGGGGGCTTGGGGGCACCAGCCCACCTCACAGCTGAAAATTTATGTATAACCTTGGACTCCCTCAAAACTTAACTACTAGTAGCCTACTGCTGACCAGAAGCCTTACTGAGTCAACTAACACATATTTTGTATGTTATATGTATTCTACAGTGTATTCTTACAGTAAGGTAAACTAGAGAAAAGAAAATGTTAAAAAAACTATGAGAAAATATTTCTGTAGCCCTGTAATTGTAGGAAAAAAAAATCCATAAGTGGACCCAGGCAGTTAAAATCCATGTCGTTTAAGGGCCGACTGATGACTTATTTCCAAGACCCTTTCAGGTGATGAGATGCCCCTGCACAGCTGTTAGGTGGGGTGGTCTTTTAGTAAGATCATTGGCCATGGAAGAGGGAGAGAAGGTGACAGTGAGCAGGAAGGGGTCCTGGTTGTAGCGGAGATGTGAACAGGTACTAGTTTTCTCTTCCTGATACTTTCCCCCCAGCACCAGGCACAAGACCTGGCATGGGAGACCCTAGTGTGTTTCATAAAGAAGGAGGGTCATCAAAGCAAAGTTACAGACTGAAAAGTGGGACGCCACTTTGAAAGCAACAGAAACTGTATTCACCTCTAGGGAACTGTTTCCTCTTTAGGCTGCTTATTGAGGACTGAGACTCTCAAAAAATGTTCCTAGTGAGTCCATAGAAATTCTACAGGGTCATATGGGCTGATTCACACTGAAGGAAAGGTGCTCAGAATTAGATACCTCAAGTAAGTCATGCCCCACAAAGACAGTACAGCCTCTTCCTAACCCTGCTATAGGACAAAAAACCCTTCCCTGGTGACTTGTGACATTCTGTTAGGCTGGCTCTTTTCTAGGAACAGTATTTATTTATATATGGGGCCCATGCTTGAGTCAGTGTAATAATGAAAGCTCTTTTAAAATTTATTCTATTGAAGTAGAGTTGACACACGTTACATTAGTTTCAGCTGTACAACACAGCAACATTGTGTGGCTACCATCCATCACCATGACGCTATCACAGTACCTTTGACTAGTTTCCTTATGCTGTAGATTTTATACCTGTGACTGACTTACTCCATAACTGGAATCTTCTACCTCCCCCTCCCACTACCCTTCACCCATTTTGCCCACCTTCCTATCTTCCTCCCCTCTGGCTACCACTAGTTCTGTGCATTTATGGGTCTGTTTCTATTATCATTTGTTCATTTGCTTTCGTTTTTAGGTTCCACATATAAATGAAATTGTATGGTATTTGCCTTTCTGACTGATTTCACATAGCATAATATCTTTGAGGTCCATCCATGTTGTTGCAGATGGCAAGTCTCATTCTTTTATACACACACACACACACACACACACACACACACACCTTCTATTGAAGGATACTTCAGTTGCTTCTATATGTTGGCTGTTGGAAATAAAGCAGCAATGAACAAAGGGTGCATGTATCTTTTTGAATTAGTGTTTTCATTTTCTTTGTGTAAATATGCTGTGGTGGTATTGCTGGATTACATGACCTTGTTTTAATTTTTTGAGGAACCTCCATACTGTTTGCCACAGTGGCTGCACCAGGCTGCATTCTCACTAACAGTGCACATGGGTTCCTTTTTCTCCACGTCTTTGCCAACACTTGTCATTTCTTGTCTTTTTGATTCTAGCCATTCTGACAGTTGTGAGGTGATATCTCATTGTGGTTTTGATTGCATTTCCCTGATGATTAGTGGTGCTGAGCATCTTTGCCTGTGCCTGTTGGCCATCTGTATGTCTTCTTAGGAGAAGTGTCTGTTCATGTCTTCTGCCCATTTTTTAATCTGGTTTTTGGTACGGAGCTGTATATGTTCTTTATATATTTTGGATATTAACCCCTTATTGTATATTTCAGTTGCAAGTATCTTCTGTCATTCAGTAGTGGCTGTTTTGTTGGTGGTTTCCTTTGTTGTGCAGAAGGCTTTTATTTCGGTATAATGCCAGTACTTTGTTTGCTTTTGTTTCCTTTGCCTGAGCAGATACCTAGAAAAACGCTACTAAGGCCCGTGTCAAAGAGAGTACTGCCTATGTTTTCTTCTGGGAGTTTCGTGGTTTCAGGTCTCATATTTAGGTCTTTAATCCATTTTGAGTTTCTTTTTTTTATATGGTGTAGGCAAATGGTCCAACTTCATTCTTTTGCATGCAGCTCTCTAGTTTTCCCACCACCATTTATTGAAGAGACTATCTTTTCCCCATTGTATGTTCTTGACTCCTTTGTAATAGATTACTATGTAAGTGTGGGTTTATTTCTGGGCTCTTTATTCTGTTCTCTTGATTGATGTGTCTGTTTTTGTGCCAGTCCCATACTGTTGTACAATAGCTTTGTAGTATAACTTGAAATCTGGCATTGTGATACCTTCAGCTTTTTTGTTTCTCAAGATCGTATTGGCTTTTCAAGGTCCTTTGGGGGTTCCCTACACATGTTAGTATTAAAAAGCTCTTAAATGGAGTTGTATCGTTTCTCCAAATCAACCAGCCTAAAGAATGCTAGAATAAATATGACTTCTCTGGAATTATTTGCATGTGAATTATTACTATAAATTGCCCCTCACTGGTGGGGTTTACCCCTGGGGTCACATTGCAAGTATTCCACATACCTAATCTACTTAAAAAGAGAAAATTCATGGTATTTCTATAAACCTCAGTGAACATTAAACTCAGAACTTCACTACAGAGAGGCGATTTACAGTTAGTCTTATCTCCCTTAAGAGCCAGCTTCCCAGGGACTGCCAGGCTGAGAATGTTCCTTGGGGAACCCAAGGGTGGATAATGATCTTGTGTGCAGATTCCTGTCAGCACAGGGGGCTGGCAAAGAACTAGACCTTATGCCCCAATGTTCCCAGATTTTGCCTTCCAGCATCTGGAAAAGCCCTATTTTACAAAATTCAATGACAGGGCTGAATGTAGTCATGTTGCTTTCTGAAGACCTTTCCCTGCCACAATAAAAATGCCTTTTCCACACAAGCATAAGCCCCTCTTTCAAACCCAGAATCTGCTTTTAAAAAATTAAGGGCTTGCGGCACCTGGGTGGCTCAGTCAGTTGAGTGTCTGACTCTTGATTTTGACTCAGGTCATGATTCTGGGGTCATGGGATCATGCCCTCTGTCAGGCACTGTGCTGAGCATGGAGTCTGCTTAAGATTCTCTCTCTCTCTTCCTCCGTTCCTCCCTCCCTCCCTCTCCCTGCCCCTCTCCCCTGCTTACACTTTCTCTCTCTAAAATTAGAAAAAAAGGAAAAGTGTTTAAAAACCTAAGGGCTTGAGGATAAAAAAAGACAAGGTAAAGTAATTTTGCAGGGCCTTTTAAAAAGCAGATGGAAGGGGCACCTGGGTGACTCAGTTGGCTAAGCATCCGACTTTGGCTCAGGTCATGATCTCATGGTCTGTGAGTTCCAGCCCCACATCGGGCTCAGTACTGACAGCTCAGAGCCTGGACCCCACCTCCGATTCTATCTCCCTCCCTCTCTCTGCCCGTCCCCCGCTCATGCTCAGTCTCTCTCTGTCTCAAAAAAAAAAAAACAAAACCAAAAAAAACCCTCTAAAAATTTAAAAAAAAATCATAAGCGCTTAGTAGGTTTGGTTTAACTGATGAGCATAACCATGACCAAGAAAGCCATCAACTTTAGTATTTTTTTAAATTAAATTCCTGTGTCATTGGAAGAAAGCAAATCATTGTTTTCATCAATGATTTATATGTAATTCTGCCAATTTGTTTTTAAAAATACAGACAATGATAGTCACAGTGAGTTTAATGATTTTCTAGATTTATTTATAATGCCCACCAAAACTCCAGCCAGTATGAACTCAGATATCTGCTAGAAGAGTAAAGGTTATCTAAATTATGCCACATTTATTGGGAGATTGTACAGCTATTGAAATCAGGAGCAGCAAAGTTTTTTGCCTTCATACCAGCACCGCGTGAATTCCACTTATTCCACATTGGGTCAACCCTTTCCGTCGTCTGTCTTTTTAACTTGAGCTATTCTGTCAGGTGTGTAATGGCATTTCACTGAAGTTTTACTTTGCTTTTCTTTAATGATTAGGGATATTGAACATCTTTTCATTTTTTCATGTTCTTAGGGAGCATTCATACATCTCTTATGAAGTGTCTGTTCAAATATTTTGCTTACTTTTTTTTTAAAGTTTATTTATTTTGAGAGAAACAGAGACAGTGCAAACAGGGGAGGGGCAGAGAGAGAGGGAGACAGAATCCCAAGCTGGCTCTGCACTGTCAATGCGGAGACTGATGTGAGGCTTGAACTCTAGGAACCGTGAGATCATGACGCCGAAATCAAGAGTTGGACGCTTAAGAGACTAAGCCACCTAGGCGTCCCTTTGCTTACCTTTCAATTAGAAAGGCCCTTCCCTTCCCTTCCCTTCCCTCCCCTCCCCTCCCCTCCCAGAGCGGGGGGTGGGGGGAGAAGGCGGGGGAGGGAGAGGAAGGGAGAGAGAGAGTCAGCATGGAACCCAACATGGAACTCCATCCCACAACCTTGAGATCATGACCTGGGCCAAAATCATAAGTCAAAGCTCAACCAACTGGACCACTCAGACACCCCTGGATCGTTTGTCTTTTTAACGAATCATAAGCAATCTTTATGCCTATTCCTTGAATAAGCTCTTTTTCAGATATCTGCTTCCAAATACTTTTTCCTACTTCGTGACTCCCCTTGTCATTTTAACTGTATTTCCCAAAGAGCAAAGATTTTTAATTTTGAAGAAGTCTGTCTTGTCAAAAAACATTTATTTTTAGGATTCATGCTATTTGTGTCCCATTTAAGAAGTCTTTCCTGTTTTCTTTTATAAATATACTATTTTAGCTCATAAATTTAAGATCCATTTTGATTCACTGTTAATTTTTGTGTGTGGTATGAGGTAGAAGGGTTGGAGATCTTTTCTTCCCCCTCATAGAGATATTCGATGGCCATTATCTTATAAAGTTAGATCCTTACCGTAGATCCGACAACCTCATTCCTCTGTTCGTTCAACTTAAGAGGACTGAAGACGTGTGAATACAAATATTTGTACCCCAATATTTACGGCAACCTTGTTTATAATGGCCAAGAACTGGAAACAACCCACATGTCCATCATGTAGTGAAGAGATAAATTGTGAGGTATTCATATAATGAAATAGTACTCAGTAATAAAAAGGCACAGAATACTTATTTAACATAAATGCATCTCAGAAATATGAGGGTAAATGAAAGAAATCAAATACAGAAGACCACATCATGTGTATTCCACTTATATGAGTTTCGAGAAAAGGCCACACTACAGGGACATAAAGCAGATGAAAGGTTTCCCGAGTCTGAGGGTCAGGAAGCAAAGGGATGCAAAGGGGTGTGAGAGAAATTGGGAGGGTAATAAAAATGGTTTATATCTTGATTGTGAAGATGCCAAAACCCTACTTTTAAAATGGGCAAATTGTATTGTGTGTAAGTTATATCTTAATAAATCTGGGCAAAGTACATAGACAGGAGCAAACGTAAGGGAAAAAATTTTAAGAGTGTCTCTCTCTGGAGAACGGACACTTTTATCATCATGTTCCCATGTGACGACTCTCTTTATCTTTGATACTTGGTCTGATATTACAGCTACTCCCCCTTCCTTTTGATTAGCGTTAGCCTGGGGCATCTTTCTGTTTCTTTACTTGTAGTCTTCGTGCGTCTCTAAGTTTAAAAAGTCAACATTATGTTGGGTCTTGTGTGTGGTTCACTGTGACAAGATGTGTCTTGTAATTGGTGTATTTAAACCATTGACATTTTAAGTGATTGTTGATATGTTTGGATTAATACTACCATATTTGTTACTGCTTCCTATTTGTTGGATTTTATTTTGTCTTTCTTTACCTACTGTGGTTTTACATATTTCATGTAATTCCATTTTTTTCTCTCAGCATATATATGTATATATACATACATATATATGTGTACACACACACACACACTTTTCTATTGGTTGCCCTAGAGTTGACAATATACATATACAACTAAGACAAGTCCCGTTTGAAGAACACTAAACCACTCCGTGGGGTGCAAGTATTTTATAGCAAAGTATTTCCAGTTCCTCCCTCCCACCCTGTATCTTCACGCCTATTCATTTCACTTATCCATAGGCTATACTCGTGGAATACTTTGTGGCTATTATTATTTCCAACAGACTCGTACTTGTGTGATCAGTTAAGAGTAAGAAACATGAGGTTTTTATTTTGCCTTCATTTAGTCTCCTTTCCAGTGCTCTTCCTTTCTTAACATAAATCCAAGTTTCTGACCTATATGGTTTTCCTCTTCTTTAAAAACGTACTTTAGGGGCGCCTGGGTGGCTCAGTCAGTTAAGCGTCCAACTTTTGCTTAGGTCATGATCTCACAGTTCGTGGGTTCGAGCCCCACGTCGGGCTCTGTGCTGACTGCCAGCTCAGAGCCTGGAGCCCGTTTCAGAGTCTGTCACTCCCTTTCTCTCTGACCCTCCCTTGCTCACGCTGTCTCTCTCTCTCCTAGAAATAAACATTTTTTAAAAATTTTTAAAAAAACATATTTTAATGTGTCTTGCAAAGCAGGACACCCCCCCTCAATTTTTATGTCTGAGAATGTGTTTATTTCTTCTTCCCTTTTGAAGCATAATTTATCTAGGCACAGAATGCTAGGTTGTTGATTCTTTTAACATTTTAAATATTTCACTTCACTCTCTTGTGTAGTTTCTGAGGAGATTCTGATGTAATTCCTATTCTTGTATAGGTAAGGCATCCATCCCCCTCACCTCCTCTCACACACTGGCTTTTTCAAGATGTTTTTCTGTGTCTTTAATTTTCTGGAGTTTGAATATGATACGCCTAAGTGTAGGATTGTTTTGTTTTGTATTTAAACTGCTTGGTTTTCTTTAAGCTTTTTGGATCTGTCTTCCTGGATTTGGTGTCTGTCATTAGTTTTGGGAATTCTCCGTCATTATTGCTTCAAATATTTCTTCTGTTCCTTATTCTTTTTTCCTTCTGGTATTCCCATTATGCCTATATTACATCTTTCTAATCGTCCCATAGTTCTTGGCTGTGACCAGTCTACTGATAAGCCTGTCAAAGGCATTCATTTTTGTTAGTGTTTTTTTTAATTTCTAGTGTTTACTTTTGATTGAATTCCATCCCTCTGCTTACATTACCCATATTCTTGCAATGTTTCCTACTTTTTCCATCAGCGCATTACCGTATTAATTAGTTGTTTAAAATTCCCTGATAATTCCAACATCTCTGCCATATCTAGTTTCTTCCAGATGCTGTGTCTTCACAATGGGTTTTGTGTTTTAGTGTGCCTTGTTGTTTTCTCTGTTGCAAGTAGGATATAATGTACTCAGTGGAAAAGTCAGGATGTGTTAGGTAAACAGGCCTCATTGGGACATTGTAGGTTTATCTGCCTCTGTTCACTGTTTGCTGTGGGTGTCAGGGGCTAAATTTCCCTCTAGTGCCCTTGCTTGTCTCCTCTGTGATCTTTGGGTTTCCCTAGAGACTTTAAAAATATCCCCTGATGGGGCAGCTGGGTGGCTCGGTTGAGTGTCTGACTCTGGCTCCGGTCATGATATCACAGCTCGTGAGTTCAAGCCCCACATCAGGCTCACTGCTGTCAGCACAGAGCCTGCTTGGGATCCTCTGTCCTCCCCTCTCTCTCTTGCTGGGGGAGGAGCCCCATTCTCTAGGCTTGTGCTCTGGTCTCATTTTTTTTTTTTTTCTTCTTAATATAATTTATTGTCAAGTTAGCTAACATTCAGCGTAAACAGTGTGCTGTTGGCTTCAGGGGTAGAGTCCCATGATTCACTGCGTACATACAACACCCAGTGCTTATCCCAACAAGTGGTGTCCTCAAAGCCTATCAGCCATTTTCCCCTCTTTGCCTGCCCCCCCCCGCCCCCCACCATCAACCCTCAGTTTGTTCTATTTAACAGTCTCTTCTGGTTTGCCTCCCTCTCTGTCGGAAACTATTTTTTCCCCTTCCATTCCCCCATGGTCTTCTGTTAAGTTTCTCAAGTTCCACCTATGAGTAAAAACATAAAATATCTGTCTTTCTCTGACTGACTTAATTCACTTAGCATAATACATTCTTGCTCCATCCACATTGTTGCAAATGGCATGATTTCATTATTTGTCATTGTCAAGTAGTATTTGATTATATATGTATATGCCATTTCTTTTTTTTTTTTTAATGTTATTTATTTTTGAGAGAGAGAGAGAGAGACAGGCAGAGCATGAATAGGGGAGGGACATTGAGAGAGAGGGTGACACAGAATCTGAAGCAGCTCCAGGCTCTGAGCTGTCAGCACAGAGCCCAATGCAGGGCTTGAACTCACGAGCTACAAGCAAAGTCAGATACTTAACTGACTGAGCCACCCAGGCGCCCCTGTATATACCACATCTTCTTTATCCTTTCATCAGTTGATGGACCTTTGGGGCTCTTGGCATAATTTGGCTATTGTTGAAAGTGCTGCTATAAATATTGGAGTACATTCTCCCGGAACATTCTCCAAGATAGATCACGTACTGGGTCACAAAACAGCCCTGAATAAATGTAAAAGGATTGAGATCATACCATGTATAGTTTTAGACCACAATACTATGAAACTTGAAGTCAACCAAAAGAAAACATTTGGAAAGCCTCCGAATGCAGGGGGATTAAAGAACATCCTACTAAAGAATGAATGGGTCAACCAGGCAATTAAAGAAGAAATTTAAAAATGTATGGAAGCAAATGAAAATGAAAAGACAACAGTCTAAACCCAGTGGGATGCAGCAAAGGCAGTCCTAAGAGGAAAATACATTCCAATCCTGGCCTATCTCAAGAAAGAAAAATTCCAACTAGAAAACCTAACCACACACCTTAAAGGGACTATAAGCAGACCACAGAGAAACCTCAAACCCAGCAGAAAAAGAGAAAAAATAAAGATCAGAGCAGAAATAAATATAGAATCCCCCCCCAAAAAACGGTAGAACAGATCAATGAATCTAAGAGCTGGTTTTTTAAAAAAACAAAATTGATAAACCTCTAGCCAGACTTCTCAAAAAAGAGAGAGAAACCCAATAGATAAAATCACGAATGAAAGAGAGATCACAACCAACACCACAGAAATATGAACAAGTATTAGAGAATACAATGAAAAATTATATGCCAACAAACTGGACAATCTGGAAGAAATGGAAAATTCCTAGACACCCATCCAGTACTGAAACTCAACTAGGAAGAAACAGAAAATTTGAATAGACCCATAACCAGTGAAGACGTTGAATCGGTTATCAAAAATCTCCCAACAAATAAGAGTTCTGGGCCACGTGGCTTCCCAGGGGAATTCTACCAGATATTTAAAGCAGAGCTGATACCTATCCTTCCCAAGATGTTCCAAAAAACATAAACAGAAGGAAAGCTTCTGGACTCATTCTATGAAGCCAGCATTGCTGTGATTCCTAAACCAGATAGAGACCTGGTTTAGGAGAACTACAGGCCAATATCCCTGATGAATATGGATGCAAAAATTCTCAACAAGATACTAGCACTTCGAATTAAACAGTATATTAAAAGAATTATTCACCATGATCAAGTGGGATTCATTCCTGGGCTGCAGGGCTGGTTCAGTATTTGCAAATCAATTGATGTGATACATCACATTAATAGACGAAAGGATAAGAACCATATGATCCCGTCAATAGATGAAGAAAAAGCATTTGACAAAATACTTTCTTAATAAAAACCCTCAAGGAAGTCGGGATAGAAGGAACAAACCTTAACATCATAAAAGCCACATAAGAAAAGCCCACAGCTAATACCCTCCTAAATGCGGAAAAACGGAGAGCTTTTCCCCTGAGATCAGGAGCATGACAGGGATGTCCACTCTCACCACTGTTGTTTAACACAGTGCAGGAAGTCCTAGCCTCAGCCATCAGACAACAAAATGAAATAAAAGGCATCCAAACTGGCAAAGTTTGGATCCAAACTCATCAAGCTTTCACTTTTCACTGATGACATGATACTCGACATGGAAAACCCAAAGACTCCACCAAAAGCTGCTAGAACTGATCCATGAATTCAGCAAAGTCGCAGGGCACAAAATCAACGTTAGTCTGTCTTTTAGTGCACCTGGGGCCGTGACCTTCACACGTGCTTCTCGGATTACGAGAAGCTCTTGTGCTTCAAGAGGCATGAAGGCGGGCGAGCCTATCCTGGAGTTGGGTGTTTCCCTTCTTCCACGTTGGTTAGGCTCCAGTAAAATCATTTCTGTTGAGAACAGGCCTTGTTAAAAAGAACAGAATATTCTGGGCATATTTAAAAGGATCTATTTTCGGGGTTCCTGTGTGGCTCAGTTGGTTAAGTGTCTGATTTTGGCTCAGGTCATGATCTCACGGTTCGTGGGTTTGAGCCCCACGTCAGGGCTCTGTGCTGACAGCTCGGAACCTGGAGCCTGCTTCAGATTCTGTGTCTCCTCTCTTTCTGCCTCTCCTCTGTTCATGCTCTGTCTCTGTCTCTCTCTCAAAAATAAATAGACATTAAAACAAATTTAAAAAACCCAGCTACCCTCCCCCTCTTTTTGCTCAAAGCCCAAGGGGATTTTTCTCACATCCTCACTGTGAGAAACTGATGGGCTGCAGGAAGTGTAAGTCATGGAGGAGGAGGCCCTGCTAACACTGGGTCTCGTGGTGTTTTTTTCTTTAAGTTGATTTATTTGAGAGCGAGCAAGCGAGCATATGTTGGGGAGGGGCACAGAGAGGGAGAGAGAATTCCAAGGAGGCTCTGCATTGATAGCTGTGGGGCTTGAACTCACACACTGAGATGATGACCTGAGCCGAAGTCAGGAGTTGGATGCTTAAGCCACTGAGCCACCCAGATGCCCCTCCCTTGGTGTTTTTAACTCTCAAACTTGTCCAGAGAGCCTCCAGCAATTCACTGGTTACAGCTTAGGTTCTGCTCGGCTGCTTCTGGTCTTCGGCCTCAGAGAAGCCAGTGGTGATTCTCCACATCTGCTGCTCTCCTCACCTGTAGAAGCAGTGGTTTGCCCTGTGACTGCGGTTCTCGGACACATTTAACAGGAGCTGCTGGCTTTCAGTGTGTTGGGCTTCTTCCTTGTGCGAACGGGAGAGAGGACGTCCCAGCTCCTCGAATGCCAGACAAGAAACAAGTACTTCTCTCTGGATGGTACTATATCTGTGCTTTCTCCTTCATGCATCCTTTACTTTGCATGTTTTCTACAATGTGCATACATTCCTTTTAAAACGAACAGGAAAACAATGTTCTTATACTACAGGAAAAATTTTTTAAACTGAGTTTAATCTCTGTTGACTTGGAAGAAAATAAGGCACGGTGCAGAGAGGAGTATGGTCCTTAAAAAAATAAGAATTAAAAAAAACATTTACACACACATACACACAGAGGCCCTGCTGCTTACTGTCTTTATAAAAATGACTTTAGGGGCACCTGGGTGGCTCAGGTGGTTGAGAATCTGATTTTTTTTTTAATAAATATTTTTAAAAATTTATTTCTAGGAGAGAGAGAGACAGTGTGAGCAGGGGAGGGCCAGAGAGAGAGGGAGTCACAGACTGAAACAGGCTCCAGGCTCTGAGCTGGCAGTCAGCACAGAGCCCGACGCGGGGCTCGAACCCACAAACTGTGAGATCATGACCTAAGCGAAAGTCGGACGCTTAACCGACTAAGCCACCCAGGCGCCCCGAGAATCTGACTCTTGATTTCAACTCAGGTCATGATCCCAGGGTCCCCAGGGTTGTGGGATCCAGCCCCATGCTGGGCTTTGCACTGNCATGTGTGCTCTAAAAACAAAACAAAACTTGAAAATTACATGGTCTTCATTAGCACAATCTTAGAATTCAAGGAGACTCTTGCCCGAGCAAATAACTATTGTTCATTACACAAACTTCCTCAAAGACCCATTATCTCTTTAACAAAGCACCAAAACTGATCTACATGCCTTAAGACCCTTTGAGTCTCCACCCGAAATCCTTGCTTTACTACTTCCCCCAATCCTAAATGATGATAGCGTCATCTTTATGCAATTCTAACCAACTCCCCACATTGAAAGACATACCTGAGAACAAGTTGCAATAAAATCCGACCTTGACCTTTCCTTTCAAACTACCAAAGCTCCAACAAGGTAGCATTCTCCCTTACTGCAGCGGGCAATAAATTCAGCTCGTCTTATTAACGGGTGCTGTTGGTGATAGCTGGGGAGCCGACCTTTGATGGTATATAGGATTCTAGGTGTTTATGTGAACATCAGGCTGTTATTGCTGATTGCCTTGTGGGGGTGAATTTAGGGTGGGGTCTTTTTTTGGTATTCACTATTTGTGGTGGGCACATGTCCATTTTATACTGGACTTTAATTAAAGCTTTTGCAAAAAATTTTAAAGATCTATTTGGTGGAGGGACCATGCATCCATTCTCTTTGAAGCTTATAATCTCCCAGTGAGCCTTGATTCATAACATTTCTTGGGTTCACAAAGGCTTCTTTCTTGTACATAATAAAACCCAGTGTTTATAAACAGGAAACTGGTTTCCCCATACTCTTGACTTAGTTGTTTTGCCTTATTCAATTTAGAAAATCCCTTTGGAAAATTCTTACTGAAAGTGATGCAGAAAACAGATACCTTCTTACATAAAGGGCTCAGTGGTTTGGAACATGCCCCTTCCATTCTCCATTAAGTCCAGTGTCCTAAACCACACCGGTGGTGAAGACAGCTCACCTGCGCATACCTCTAAGCAATTCTAGACCTATCCATCATTGCTTCTCACGCTATGCCTCATCATTTTTGATGGTCTCTCCCCAAGTGACTGAAAACACTGAGAGTCCTACACTTGGACAGTACATAGGAGTAGGGACAGACTGTGCTCTCTGTGGCTCAATGTAGCTCTTACTTGGAAAATTTTAAGAGGAGGAATAGATGTGGCTATTGTTCCCAGATAGCTGTATAGGAAGACTGACTGTTAGTATTAAATTTTCATGGGAACTGCATTTATTCGTGAGCAGAGACTCTGTCTCTGTCCTTGGGCTAAGCAGACCCAAAACACTTCCCCAAGTATTACACCTGATCAGTCTGGGTGAGGTTCGATTGGAGCACAATGAAGACTGCTTCCTGGTCACATATAGGACAGAAAAGCTGTGTCAGAGAGAGAGAGAGAGAGAGGGAGGAAATATTTGGCTTTTTCCCTTATTCTCATTTATGTTGATTTTACTGGAATGGCTATCGGGTGATGGATGTAGACACCTGTACCAGTCATGTACATCAAGCCCAGGTACACGTGGCGTCCTATTGTTTCCCAGGAGGGAAATGATAGACACGGAGAAGGTGATGGCGCTGGTGGTGCTTTCTCAACCGGGGCATGCGTCACAATCACCTGGAGGGCAGTAGCGCGGTCCATGTCGGCTGGGGTCTAAGGGACACGGTCCCGGCCCTTGTGAGTGGCTGGTCACTGAGAAGAAAGAGCCAGGGTGGTAGAGGAGCCCAGCCCAGGAAACTGGGTCTCAGAGCAAAGTGGGGTTTCAGCCAGGGCATTCTAAGAACTGAGTCAAGCCTGACGGGTAAGGTAAGCCTGGCTGTGTTAGCCGGCGCAGAGCAAGTCGGAGCTGGGGGCTTATTAACACACTGGTTCCGCGTCTCCCTTGCTGGACAGGCAGGGAGAGAAGCTGCCCAAAACTGGGCCTAGGAGCCAGAGTCTCACTCACAAGCTTTGGTGCACTGGCCACAGCTACTCAGTCTCTTGTTTGCATGGCCCTCACTTGTACAAGAGGAATGAGAACTAGGCCTTCTTGGGGCGCCTGGGGGGCTCAGTCTGTTAAGCATCCAACTTCAGCTCAGGTCATGATCTCACAGTTTGTGGGTTCGAGCCCCACGTCGGGCTCTGTGCTGACAGCCCAGAGCCTAGAGCCTGCTTCAGATTCTGTGTCTCCCTCACTCTCTGCCCCTACCTGCTCGCTCTGTCTCTCGCTCTCTCAAAAATAAACATTAAAAAATATTAATTGAAAAAAAAAAAACCCCACCAGCTATGCCTTTTTCACAAGGTTCCTATAATTAAATAAACCCATTAAGGGATCCAGTCAGTACCTTTCCCTATACTCTTAGCTTCCTTCCTGCATTCCTAGCAAACCACAGACCTTAGAAAGAACTAAGCCCACCTACGGGCTCAGCTCCCTGAGCTGAACCAAATGACAGTCATGAGGAGGATATAAAGGCAGCAGCACCCCAGTGCAGGATGGCTTCCCTGTGGCTAATGCGTGCTCACTCTCCCTACTGCCCCAGCACTGTTGTGTGGACCTCCTCTCCTCTGTGCTGGAGTCAGGGCGAACACCATACCGCCGGCTGCAGTTGGAATGAGAGGATGTGCTTCCACAACAGGAAATCTGGACCATAAAGGCAATGGTCTGGATGGCGTCAGAGCAGCAGTGCCTCTGAGGCTGAGAAGACATTCCAGTTTGTCCATCAAGTATGGGAAACAGCAATGGCAGCAGGGAAGTAAGACTCTTCTCCTTGAACTGAAACCAAACCATTAACAACATCTAATACAGTTGATTCTCAGATGGGAGGCTCCAGTCCTATTGTGGTCAGCAAACTCTATCAACAAAGGGTGAAGGAAACTCAGCACACTGTGTAATGCTCGGACTAGCTGGAAATTCAGACGGGAGAGGGACTCTTAAGAGGGACAAAGGAGTTTCTCAGGAGGATGCACTTTGTGACGGTCAGGTTTCCTTCAAGATGCCAAGCAGGAGCCGTCAGTGATTCTGAACTGCGGCCCTCTCCGAAGGCAGTTCTGATTCATCAACCTATTAGAGAGGAGAGAAACCTTTTCCATGTTGGTCCCTGTTGTAATGAGGTCCCTGAGAGAGAAGGCACTGGTGGTCTTTGAAAACTTGTAAAAGCAAATAAATGCAAGACAATTTGGAGACCGCTGGGGGAAATGGGACTGTGATCACCCAGGAAATACTAGGAAGCTACTGCTCATTCTCTTGGGAATGAGTGCGGGATTGTGGGAGGCAGGAGATGGCTTGAGTCGCTGGGGCTTTGTGCTCAAGTACTTAGGGGTGAAGTGTCATGACGGCTAGGACTTATTTTCAAAGTGGTTTAATAAAAAAAGGGAGAGGGATGAAATACTGACCACTGTTGAGTCTTAGTAGGAGAGTGTATAGATGCACAGAATTGGGCTTTTTCTCTTGAACACCTGTGAAGTCTTTGAAAAATCAGAAGAGATTAATAGAGATGTATTGCATACCACAGTATACTGCAAATCTATATTGCCATACAGATTCTCTGGCTAGCACACAGAATGTAAGGCACTAGAAAAGGTTGGGCAGGGGCTTGGTGTGGCTTGGTCCATGGCAGCAAATGTCTCCCGTTGCTGGAGAGTAAAGTCACGAAAGCAACGAACGGGCTCCTGTCCCTTGTGACCAACCTGGTTCATCCCAGGAGACTGCCTCTCTTGGCTATCTATCTATCAATCAATCAATCATTTAACCACGCTCTCTGGAGTAAGAGACTGCCCAGCCCTCTGCAGGAGACCTTCGCTCAGGCACCAGGGTTACAATCCCCTAGGACTCAAAGAAAAAACCAAGAGGCAGTGTTTGTGGAGCTAAATTGTCTCTTTATTAGGAAAGCACCACCACCACATTCTTGGAAATTACTGGAATTTTATTTGCCTCAGGCTTATGACTCGCAACCAAAGACATTGTGCAAAGAAAGCAAAGATTAAGTACACTTTAGGGAGGAGGAGACGATACACATCAGTAACATAGGAGGTCGGGGTGACAGAGAAGCCATCCAATACACTAGAGAGGGTGCAATATTCAATAGCGTTTTCAAAAGAACTTTTTCTTTTTNGATTTTTATTTGTTAAAGAAAAAGAAAAAAAAAAAAAAAAAAAAAATTTAAGCAATGTTTACAGTAGACATAAATCTTATACAGTTCAAAAAGCATTTTTTTTCAGATCATAGAGCATAAAATGGAAAAATGTCTATGCAGGTGAAATCTAACTACTGTACACTTATCACCTATTAAAGTTGCTTATATGTACCACAGTGTAAAAAAAAAACAAAAACCCAATACCGAACAAATAAAAAGTCTGAAAATTGCCTGATGAAAAATAAAATAACCAGTGGCTTTTAATGGCTTCTCCTGGTTATCAGTGCTACAAAAAGACAAAAAAAATCTTCTCATCTGAACAGGTGGTAAAGCCAGGCACAATCAAACCGTTACCAAATTAGACCCACCCATAGAAATATACTATCCACCCACATATTTTCCATCAAAAGCTTTGCTTGTTTTAATCTCTGAATCTTTGAGGCCCATTTGGTCACAATATGTTACAAATATTTGTGTGTGTGTGTGTGTGTGTGTTTTTACACCATGATATCATATGTTTGTCTGGCACTATCCTAAAGCTAGTTTTTAAATGAAGATGATATAAAACAACCCAGTGCCCATAGGACAGATGAACTCACTGGGCAGAAATGAGAGAGGGGAGGAGGAGCTCCACTCTACCGAGGAAAAAAAGGTCCATACTCATCACTCATCGTCAGTCCCGCTTGCTTCTGACTGTTCCTGAAAATGAAAACAAGACAAAATGAATGAGATGACATCTAAGAAGAAGACGTCACAAACCATCCCACGGCAAGGTAGAAAAGAAGTGACATTTTAGAGTCAACCCAAGTCTCTTCATTCTGTGCCAAGATGGGCAAGACACCTGCGAGGAATCCAAGCTAAAAGGGGAGCCCCCGCTGGGAAATCCCAAAGGACGCCCCACCCTCTGCCCTACTGTCTTGTTCTCTTTCACTGTGGCATGGAAAGTTCAAGGCTGATGATTATTATTTTTAACACTGTGGGTTTAGAAAATTCACCAGAGCTGAAAGTACCATCGTTTGAGGTCTACTCGGGGGTGAGTCTTCCAAAGAAAACACAGCATTTTAAATGTATTTGACAAAGCCTGAGGCAAGGGCAAAGGCCAGGTGTGGGGCCGGGATTCTCCAGGATTCTCAGATGGTTTCATCAGACCCAAATGGGGGTGCCCTGCAGCCGGACCAAACTAGCAAACAGACCAAAATGTTACTTATTTTATTTTTCTGGACCGAGAGAACCTGAGGTCTTGAGGAAAGTGAATACATGGAAGGTGCTTCTCCGGGCTCGACAGCAGCAGTTTCTGCCGCCGGTGCCACGTGCCGCCCGCATCCAGGGACGGGGTTGTGCTGTCTGCTGCCGTGACCTGGGGCAAAGCATCCACAGCCGTGGGCCTGGCTTCTGGGATACGTTGCCGGTAAGAGAAGCATCAGGTGTGGTATCGCACGGGAAGGTGATTATTTCAGGGCCGGGCTCCATAAATGCTCCTGAATTCTTCCACCATGAAGAACACCCTGCCATGGAAACTACCGGGTGGGTAAGTGGCGGGAAGACGAAGGAGAAGAGGCAACGGGAGTGACTAGTTTTGGAAGACTACGAAACAGCACTGAACACAAAGACCAGAATTCTTTGTCCCAGGTCATTCAGCTTTAGTTCACATCCCTGAATAACGAACTCTCCCCTGGTCTTGATGTTTCCATTTCTGGAAAATAAAGAAGGTTACAGAGGAGGGAAGGAGGGGGGTGGGCTCCTGGGCCCGCGTCACAGCCCGGCCCACTTACATTTTCCTCCTGCTCCTCATCGCTGTCGAAATCGCTCACTACGGGCTTGGCTTTCCCCCGGTTCGGCCTTTTCTTGCCTTTGCCTTTGTCCCGGCCTTTCTCGTCTTTTTTATTGAGCTTGATTTTCACCTTGACAGATTTTGCTGCAACAAAAACAAAACTGCAGTGAGCCATCGCGGGGACGTCCTTCCGCAGGTAGTAAAAAAGGTGCCAAGCTGCACGTGACAAGTCAGCTGGTCCAGGAGCACCCGGAACGTTCTCGATTCATGCTTGGTCTCCATGGTCCTGTCAGCAACCCCTTCCACTCACAGACTTGTCTAGGTTGGGAGGATAAATTAACACGGTCACCCTAGGCAGGCAGCATGAGCAAAGGGGTCGTACAGAAGGCTGGGCCCTCATGCTGTTCTCCTAACTGGCCAGACAGGGCTCTCCCTCAGGATAAACGGAGCTGCCTTCTCTACTCCTAGAGGCTTTTGTAGGAAAAAGTACAAATAAGTGTAAAGCTTTTAAAAAAATTTTTTAAAGGCCAGTGTTACCATGGAGATAATTCTAGTTGACTTAATATTATTCAACTATGTGCATTTTCTTTTTAACAGCACAAAAAGGTAGAAAATGAAAAGTTAAATGATTGTGAATGCTCCCTTTCTCTCCATCTGTAGTAATTCTTTGTTGTTCTCTTTCTGGTGGCAATTTCTGGAAAAACCAGTTTACATTTTATAACTACATAAAGATGTCAAGCATGTGCGCATGCACACACACTCGGTTTTATGTGTGTGGGACTTTTCTATCCATTAATAGACATGTTGGCCTAATTCTAAGTTTTTTTTTTCGAGAGAGAGGGAGACAAAGAATCTGAAGCAGGCTCCGAGCTGTCAGCACAGAGCCCAACGCGGGGCTTGAACCCACGAACCTTGAGACCATGACCTGAGCCGAAGTCAGATGCTTAACTGACTGAACCACCCCGGCGCCCCTCCACCTAATTCTTTCTAAGGCCTGTAAATGTTCTACTTCAAGGGTGCGCTAGAAATTCTTTAACCCTCTACTGGCGGGTGCTGAAGTTCCCAGCTTTTTTTTTTTTTGCAAATTTATAAGCAAAGCTGCTGTAAACCTATTTGTTGACAGGTTTGGCAGAACTGATGGGGGCTATGGGGAACATAGATCCCACCTGGTATAAATTTCTACCAGTATTCTGCTAAATGAACCTTCAATACATGGCATCCCTCTCCCCTTGCAGGGCTGTTCCGAGGACAGGAATAAAGACACGGGCGAGTGCAGCACCGCAGCGGCAGGTGCGTATGCGTCCCCTGGCATCCACAGATACCACGTTTAGGGTTCGATGTGAAGTCACTGTGGGTGTGGAATCACTCCTTCAAACCAGTTATCCCAGAATATCAGGTTTATTGGGCCTAAAGGCACCTGGAAATAGATACTGTCATGGAGGGAATTACAGCCCCAGAAGGAAACTTACAGATGAAAGTTTTTCTTTAAAAAAAAAGAAAGAAAAGTTTATTTAAAAGTCGGACACTTAACCGACTGAACCACCAAGACCCCCCGGATGGGAGTTTTTCAGACTTGTTGTGTGAAGTGGAGGAACCCACCGAAACATTTACAAAACTGAACTCTTCCCTGGGAGCACAGGCTAACCACAGAGAAGAGATCGGAGCTGCTTCGAACTGTAGTTCCAAAATATGTCCTCCACCCGAATGCAGCAAAGGCCAGCAAATCAAGTACCGGAAATAAATAGTGTTCTAGTCAAGGCTTCTCTCCCCTGTGCCCAAACGTCTGCTGCATAATGAGCTATGAGGTGTGGCTCTGTTGTTTTGGGTGGAGTAATTTAGGAAAAGACAGGGCGGGGAGGGGGTGCAAAGGTCAGCCTATTAAGAGAAATCCATAAATAAATGAAGTTCCTCTAAAAAACCTCTAAAAATTTGTGTAACTTTTTTAATGTTTATTTTTGACAGAGAGAGAGAGATGCAGGCTCCAAGCTGTCAGCACAGAGCCCGAGGCAGGGCTGGAACCCACAAACTGTTGAGATCATGACATGAGCTGAAGTCTCATGCTTATTAGCTGACTGAGCCACCCAGGTATGCTCCCTCTAAAAACTTTTTTTTGAGAGAGAGGGAGACACAGAATCCACAGCAGGTTCCAGTTTCTGAGCTTGAGCCACCCAGGTGCCCCTAAAAGGTTTCAGAAATGAACAGAAGACATGAGATGTCTTTGTCTCTATAGGTGGAGCCCTTCCTGACATCCGCAGTACAGAAGACCCATGCGAGGTGTGAAAGGGCAGAAGACTGGCGGTAAGGTGAGAAGGTGTTTCTTTAGAGTGCAAGATACTCTAAAGCTACCAGATTTTGTGTGTCAGTCAACATGTACTTCCAAAAAAACCCACCGGACAGGCCGCGGTGCAAAACTAGACTAGAAGACTGGGCTATCAGATGGGCACTACAATGGCTTTGTGATACCACCATTATCGACCCTTGAAAACTGTCCTTTATCAAGGGCAGCAGGCAGAATACAGCCCTTTGTAGATGTCCCTGTCCTAATCCCCAGAATGTTACATCTGCGCATAAGGGTTTAATGTTGCTAATCAGCTGACCTTCAGCAGGAGAGAGAATCCTGGATTAGCCATGGGGGTGGTCCTGGTTCAAAATGGCGATGCAGGAAGATTCTGAACTCACCTGCTGAGGACACACTGAATCTACGGCTAGATATAGAACAATTTCTTCAGAGTGGGGAAAAAACCCCCAAAACTAGCTAAGTGACTTTCACACCTCAGCCAAACGAGGAAACAACTACAGCACCTTCTCACCATCAGCCCCACCGCTGCGGTGATGACCCCCGATCAGCAGGTTAACTCAAAACCTGGGGATGGTGCCTGAGGAGAAAAGGGTGTATACCCCACATTGGGCGCCCCAGCTCTTCAGACAGCTGAGAGAGGAGTCCATAAAACATCTAACTTTGAAAACCAGTGGGTCTCACACCCCAAAACCCCACAAGGCTCCAAGGGGGTGTCGTGCCCCAGGACAGAGGCAACGATGGAGAGGCACGCAGACTTTAAGTGAAAAGGGATGATTTGTTCTATGGAAACCTCACCCTGAGGGCCAGACGCCTCACTTGACGCCCTTCTATAAAGGCCTGCAGGGGTGCGCTCTGAGGATGGAGGCATCACGCACTTTCTCTTTCCCTCACGCCAGTAGCTCCTGGAAAGGCGCTGCTACCCTCCTCTGCCCCAATTTTGGCATCTCCCACCCCCTCAGGGCACAGCAAAAGGCAAGAGTCCAAGAACCCCAGTCTGTTAGTGAAAGACAGATGCAGTCTCAGGTGCAGGCCTCTAGTTAAACACCCATCTATCGAAAGCCAGGCAGGGATCCGTGCACCGCACCCTGTAGGGCAGGCATGAGCTTTGAGCCCTTCCTCTGCCACCCTCCAGAGCGAGCCAGGAGATCCCAAAGGGCCACCTCCACACACATGTGGTGCCCTGGTTTTTATGTCGGCCGGCCCCAGGGCCCGGCTCCGGCGGGCAGCAGGCTTAGCCTATGACCCAGCGCTCCAGACGCTGGCAAACCTTCTAAGTTGCTGCCTGAGGGTCTGGCATCTGAGCAGCCTGAACCGTGATGCTCACGGAAATCCTCCCCTGTGAGACCATGACAGGTCCTTGGTGCAACCTTAACCACTGGGAGCCAGTGAAAATACAACAGGCTGCTTAGAGTATCACAAAGGGGGGAGAGAGCACCAAGAGGGAGATCAGGGTTGAGTAAGTTTCATCCTCACCAAGAGGTGATGCCCTCAAGACTGAGAGAAGCTGTGGTTTAACAAATGCACCAAAACCAACCCAGACTCCAGGAAAATGAAGAGACAGAGGTAGAGTGTTCTGAACGAAAGAGGAAGGTAAAAATTTAGGTAGATCACTTACCTCTATTTTCTTGGGGCCTTTTTCTGCTGAGTTGAAAATAATGGCCATAAAAGTGCTCACCGAACTGGGTAGGAGAATGGATGGACATAGTGAGGACTTCCACAAGGAGACAGAAGAGAGAAACAAGTACCCAATAAAAGTCACAGAGCTGGGCCGCCTGGGTGGCTCAGCTGGTTAAGCATCCAACTCTTCACTTCAGTCCGGGCCATGTCTCATGGTCTGTGAGACCAAAAGCCCTGGGCTGGGGTCCGTGCTGGGCGTGGAGCCTGCTTAACATCCTCTCTCCCTCGTGCTCACTCTAAATGAATAAATAAGTGAAAACTTCACGAGGGGAGTTCCAAAGAAGATGGAATAAAACAGAACTGGACCAGCTGGACACGTGCTAGGGGAAACCCCAGAAGATGATCAGATTTGTCCGCAGAAACTTCCTATGCCAGAAGGACAAACAGATGCATGCAAAGTGCTCAAACAAAAGGCCAACCAAGAACACTCTACCTGGCAAGTTTATCATTCAGAATTGGAGAGAGAAAAATGTGTCCCAGGCAAGCAAAAGCTAAAGTTCATCAAGCTCTAACACTTCGTGTTAGGCTTGTTTAAGGGACTTTTCAAGCTAAAAACAAAGGGTGCTAGTAACAACGCCTACGAAACAATAAATCTCACTGGTAAAGGGAAGTATACAGTAGTGAACAGATCACTTGTAAAGTTAGTATAGAAGGTTAAAGACAAAAGTAGTAAGAGTAATTATAACTACAATAATTAGTTGAGATATACAAGTATGTACACAAAATAGAGAGATGGAAAACGTGACCTTAAAAACCTAAAACGTGGGGGTTGGGGTGAGGATAGTAAAAAGGTAGAGTTTTGGAATATGTTAAAACTTAAGTTGTTATTAACTTAAAATAGACTAAATGTAAACTGTTATAAGTAAATCCTCCTGATAAAACAAAGCTAAAACCTCCAGTAAATATACAAAAAAAAGAGGACTAAGGATGTCATGAAACCACAGAGGAAGAGACCAAAAGAAGAAAGAAACCATAAGAATTCCGGCAAGCAACAAACAAAATGGCAGTGAGTACACAGCTATTAATAATTGCTTTAAATATAAATGGGCTAAATATGCCAGTCAACATGGGGTGAATGATTGGATAAGAAAAAGCAAGACCTGTGTATAAGAGACTCACTTCAGGTCGAAACACACACAGACTGAAAGTAAAGTGATGGAAAAAAAAAAAATAAATTCCACACAAATCGAAACCTGCAGCAGCAGCAACACTTGTATCAGGCAAGAGGGAAGAAGCTTTATATCATGACTTAAAACAAAGGCCAATCCGAGAAGGAGATATAACTTTCATAAATATTTATGTACCCAATATAGGAAGACTTAAATACATGAAACAAATATTAAAGGATATAAAGGAAGAAAATGTCAGTAATATGATAAAAGTAGAGGAGTTCATTATCTCACTTAAATCAGTCGATGGCTTTAAATGACAGAGATCAGATGAAGTTCACAGGTGTGCAGAGAACATTCCAACCAAACATTGCCGACGATACATTCTTCTCAAGGGCACATATGACATTATCCAGTACTGATAACATGTTGGACCAAAGAACAATTCCCAGTACATCTAAGAAGAATGAAATCGTGTAAAGCATCTTCTTTTTAACTACAGCATTATGAAGCTACAAACGACTCACAAAATGGAAACTGGAAGAAAACAAACATATGGATACCACACAACTCTCTACCAAACAACCAATGGGTCAACAAATAAATCAAAAAGAAAATGAAAAAGGCTCTTGCACAAATGCAAACACAATTGTCCTAAGTCTGTGTATGCAACAAAAGCAGGGACGTTCACAGCAATACAAGCCTACCTCAGGAAACAAAAATCCCAAGAAACTTCTAATAGAACTAGAAAAAGGAAGCCCAAAGTTAATGGAAGAAAGGAAATACTATAACTCAGAGAGGAAATAAATGAAATTGAGACTAAAAAAGAGAAAACATCAATGAACTAGAAGTTTGAAATGATAACCAAAATTAATAAACTTGTACCCAAGACTCATTAATAGAAAACGAGGTCTTGAATAGAATCAGAAAGACAAAGCATCACGAGTAACTACCATGAACTACCATGATTATAAGCCAAAAAAAAATGGATCAATGTCTAGAAACCACCTTCTAAGAAGCCTCAGTTAAGAAGAAATAAAAAATCTGAATAAACACAATAATAAAATTGAATCAGTAATTTAAAAAGCCATAAAGCAAAGTCCAGAGCCAGAAAGCTTCACCAGTAAATTCTACCACTTAACAGTTATAACCTATCCTTTCTCAACTTAGTCCAACAATTGAAAAAGGAATGTTTTCAAACTCACTTTACAAGGCCAGCATTACCCTGATACTAAAAGGTCAATATACATAAAGAACACAGATGCAAAAATTCTCAGCAAAATACTAGCAAACCGAGTTCAACAATGCATGAAAAGATCACATGCCACAATCAGGGGGGATATACTTTCAGATGCAGGATGGTTCAAATCCACAAAGCAATGTAATATGCCCTAGTAACAATGAAGGATAAAATTTCTATCAATAAGACACCAAAAACACATCTAACAAAATTCAACAGCCATTTATGATAAAGTTTCTTAGCAAAGTAGATGTTGAGGGAACATACCTCAACATAAAAGAGACCAAATACAAAAAACCCACAGCTAACACCATTGGTGAAAAACTGAGAGCACTTCCCCTAAGAGTAGGAACAAGGCAAGGATGCCTCCTCTCAGCACTTTTATTTAACACAGCAGTGCAAGTCGTGGCCCGAGTAGATACTGAAGAAAAAGAAAGAAAAGGTGTCCAAGTTGGAAAGGAAACAGTAAAACTGTCACTATTTATGGAGGACACGATACTATATATAGAAAAGCCTAAACACTCCAGCAAAAAACTATTAGAAGGTGTGGAATTTCAGAAACAAAATGGATGGACATCTGGGAAAGGGAAAAAGAGAGAGAGGGAAGCAAACCATAATATAGAGAACAAACTGAGGGTTGATGGAGGGAGGTGGGTGGGAGGGGGGTTACGTGGGGGATGGGTATTAATGAGTGCACTTATGATAAGCACTGGGTGTTGTATGTCAATCACTAAATTCTTCTCCTGAAACCAATATTACACTATATGGTAACTAATTAGAATTTAAATAAAAATTGGAAAAGAAAAGCACTATTAGAATAAATGAATTTGGCAAAGTAGTAGGATACAAAATTAACATACAGAAATCATTTGTGTTCCTATATATTAATAATGAGCTACCAGAGAAATTTAGGAAACAGTGCTACCTACAACTGCGTCAAAAAAAGAAATGAAATACCTGGGGGTGAATGTAACCAAAGAACTGTAGGACATTGATGAAAGAAAGTAAAAATGACACCCATAATGGAAAGATTAGACATGCTCAGTTGGTTAAGCGTCCAACTTTGGCTCAGGTCATGATCTCATGGCTTGTGGGTTCAAGCCCCGTGTCAGGCTCTGTGCCTCCTCTCTCGGCCCTTCTCCACCTCTTTCTCTCAAAAATAGTGAACTTAAGAAGACTGAAATATCAAAGCATCTTTTCTGACCACAATGGTATGAAAATAGAAATCAATTATAAGAAAACTGGAAATTCACACATGTGGAGATTAAACAATGTTACTGAATAACCAGCATACCAAAACTTAGGCAGCAAAAGCAGATCTAAGAGGGAAGTTCATGACAATAAATGGAGCATCAAGAAAGAAGAAAAAATCTCAATTTACTTTTACATCTCAAGGAACTAGAAAAAGAACAAACCAAGTCCAAAGTTAGTAGAGAGGAGATAATAAAGATTGGAGCAGAAATAAATCAAATAGAGGGTAAAAAGGCAGTAGAAAATATCAAATTAAAAGCTGGTTCTTTGTAAGAAAAACAAAATTGGCAAACTTTTAGCCACATTCATCACGAAAAAAGAAGAGGTCACAGAATCAGAGATTGAAGAGAAGTCATAATTGATACCACAAGATCATAAGAGAGTATTGTGAACAATTAATTATATGCCAACAAATTTGATGACCTAGAAGAAATGGATAAATTCCTAGAAATATAAAACCTATCCAGACTGAGTCCTAAAAAGAAAATATGAACAGATCTATTGATCTAAGGAGATCAAATCAGTAATCAAATACCTCCCAACTAACAGAAGTCTGGGTCCACATAGCCTCACTGGTGAATTCTACCAAATGTTCAAAGAAGAATGAATACCAATCCTCTCAAACTCTTCCAAAACAGAAAGTTTCAAAGAAACACTTACAAACTCATTTTCCAAGGCCAGCATTACCTGAATACCAAAACCGGACAACGATGCCACAGGCAAAGAATTTCATAGGCCAATATCCCTGATGAACATAGATGCAAAAATCCTCAACAAAATATTAGTGTACAAATTCAACAATACATTAAAAGAATCATACCCCACGCTCAAGAGGGATTTATTCTGGGCATGCAACGATAGTTCAAATCACAAATCAACAAATGTGATACACCACATTAACAAAGCAAAGGATAAAAATCATGATCATCTCAATAGATGTCGAAAAAGCATTTGACAAAGTGCAATATCCACTTATGACAGAAACTCTCAACAAAGTGCATGTAGAAGGAACGTAACTCAACATAATGAAGGCTATATATGACCAGCATACCCAATGGAGAAAAGCTGGAAGCTTTTCCTGTAAGATCACAAACAAAAACAAGGATGCCCACTCTTGCCACTTTTTTTTTTTTTAATATTTTTATTTATTTCTAGGAGAGAGAGAGACAGCGTGAGCAGGGGGGGGCTCAGAGAGAGAGGGAGTCACAGACTCTGAAACAGGCTCCAGGCTCTGAGCTGGCAGTCAGCACAGAGCCCGACGCGGGGCTCGAACCCACGAACCACGAGATCATGACCTAAGCGAAAGTCGGATGCTTAACCGACTAAGCCACCCAGGCACCCCATCTTGCCACTTTTATTCATCAGAGTAATGGAAGTCCTATCCAGGCCAGTTAGGCAAGAAAAGGAAAACGCACCCAAGTTGGGAAAAAAGAAAACTATCACTAATTGCAGGTGATAATATATATAGAAAACCCTCCAAACTTCAAATATGTTAATCAAAGAATTAAGTGAAATCTTTTGTATTTCTAAACACTACTGATGAGCTTTCAGAAACAAATTAAAACTATTCCATTTACAATTGCCTCAAACAGAATAAAATACCAAATTTAGGTATTTTAACAAATTTAACCAAGGAGGTAAAAGATGTATAACCTGAAAACTATCCAATATTAATGAAACAAATGAAAAAATATTTGTGTTATCAACTGGCAAAAATAACACTATTAACATGCCCATACTACCCACAGCAACCTGTAGATTCCAATGCAATCTATCAAAATTCCAATGGCATTTTTCGCAGAGATAGAATAGTCCCCTAAAATTGGTATGATACCACAAACGATCCAGAGTAGCCCAAACAATCTTGAGGAAAAAAACAAAGCTGGAAGTATCACACTCCCTGATTTCAAACTGTATCATAAAGCTATAGCAATCCAAACAGAATGGTATTGGCATTAAAAACATATAGATCAATGGAACAGCATCAAGAGCCCAGAGGTGAAGCAAAGATATGGTCAATTTACAACAAAGGAGCCAAGAATGTACAATGGTGAAGGGCCAGTCTCTTCAGTAAATGGTGTTGGGAAAACTGGACAGCCACATGCAGAAAAATGAAACTGGATCACTATCTTAACACCACACAAATTTATCTCCATGTGGATTAAAGACTTGAGCACAAGACCTGAAACAGTAAAACTCCTAGAAGAAAACCCCAGCAGGGAGCTCCTTGACATTTGTCTTTATGGTGTTAGATCCGAAAACTCATTGCCAACAAAAGCAAAAAATAAGCAAGGGTGACTATATCAGATGAAAAAGCGACCTAGTGAATGGGAGAAAATAGGCACAAATCTTATCTGTTCAGGAGTTAATATTCAGAATACGTGAGATCTTCTATCATTCAGTAGCATAACAACCCAATTAAAAGAATGGGCAAAAAAACCTTGAATCGATATTTTCCCAAAGACATATACAGATGGCCAACAAGTATATGAAAAGGTGCTCAGTATCACTCATCACCAAGGAAATGTGAATCAAAACTACAATGACCGGTCACCTTGCACCTCTTAAAATGGCTGGTATCCAAAAGACCAAAGGTAAAAGGTATTGGTGAGGATGCAGAGAAAAGGGGACCCTTGTATCCTGTTGGTGGGAATGTAAATTTGTGCAGTCACTATGGAAAACTGTACAGAGGTTCCTAAAAAACTAAAATAGACCTTATATCTGGCAATCCCAACTGTGGAGTTTACATGAAGAAAATAACACTAAATCAAAAACGGTGTTTGAACGCCCATGTTCAATGCGGTGTGACTTACAGTCAAGGTTTGAAAATAACCTGCATCCATTGATGGGTGAGAAGAGAGAATGTGGTGTGTGTGTGTGTGTGTGTGTGTGTGTAGTGAAATATTATTCCACCATAAATAGGAAATTTTGCCATTTCTCACAATATGGATGGACCCAGAGGGCATTATACCAAGTAAAATGAAGAAGATAAATAACCCTATGATCTTACTTAAATGTGAATTCCTAAAAAGAAAACCAAAGAACTCCCTGAGGCTGGTTGCCAGAAGTAGGGGCTGGAGGGTGAGTGAAAGGGGTTGGAAGGTACAGCTTCCAGATTTGAAATAAATAATGCAGGGGTTATAAATAACGCATGGTGACTGTCATTAATAATACTCTATTTGTGGTGGCATTTGCTAAGAAAGCAGATCTTGTATGTTCTCTGCAAAAGAAAACATTTGTAACTATTTGTGTGATAGATATATATTTTTTAAGTTTTTAAAATTTATTTATTTTGAAAGAGAGAGAGGAAGGGATACAGAGAATCCCAAGCAGGCTCCACACTCTCAGCACTGAGCCCGATGCAGGGCTTGAACCCACAACCAGGGAGATCGTGACCTGAACTGAAACCAAGAGTTGGAAGCTTAACCGACTGGGCCAGCCAGGGGCCCCATGGTGATTAATATTAACCAGACTTACTGTGATCATTTTGCAATGTATACGAATGTAGAATCCTTACACTGTACACCGGAAACTAACATGTTATTGTATCTTCAGTTAAAAAAAAAAAAAAAGTACGAGAGGAGACAGAAAAGAGGGTCAAAGAGCTGCAGCAACAGAAGGACGCACAGGAAATGGGTTCTTGCCTCCAGTGAGGAATGCATCCCATGGACACCTTGACTTTGGTCCAGAGAGGCCCACAGCACACTGTGACCTACAGAATTGTGAGGTACTACATATGGGTTGTGTTAAGCCACTACATGGGTGGTGGGTTGGAATAACAGCCGTAGAAGGTGAATATGCCAAGTCTCCAGAGAGCTCTGTAACTGATGGGGCCAAGAGGTATTTGAAAACAGACTAGAAATGTGGCTCTAAAATCCGGAAATGCCGACCTAAGCTAAGCTGTGTAGACCTCCATCGTCAACGCTAGGGAATCACCACAAAACTGAAAAACTGAAGTTAGTAAGAGAATCATTGAAGAGAAGGTCGTGGAGAAGAGATGTGGGTGTGGGGACATAGGCCCTTAAACACACGGCTGACAGAGATAGGGGCTCCGTTCTGTGGGGCATAGGCAGGAATCAGAGGTTTGAAAAATGTTTGCACTGATTTTTGGGTAAAAGCTTTCAAGACATTGTTATTTAGGGTGATATTGATATATTTTGTTCGACTCATTAATGAATGTTAATAGATATTGCTGTATTAATGCACTATGGGAAAATGTTCATAATACAGAAAAATTATACTATCAGTGTGTTGTGGTTTTATAAAGAAAATATATATAGAAAAAAATTGGAAGGCCAATACCCAAAATGTTAAATGTATACTAGGTAATGGGATTATAAATTTTCCTTTGTTAAAAAAATATTTTCCAAGTTGTCTGTACTAAGTTCGTAATGAGGAGGAAATCTAATAAAAAACTGAAGTATACCTGTACTGTTTTACACAGAAGACCATACACTATGGAGGTTAATTACTTGGAGAGGAGGTATGGGTGAGAACATAATTAAGTAATCAAGTTTAGACTTTTGAAGGCATCTAGGATGAAGCTGCCACAAAAGAGGTATTTGCCTTGAGTGCAAATTTTCTCAGTAAGGAAGATTTGATACACATACACACACACACAGAAATATTACTCAGCCATAAAAAATAAACTTTACCATGACATGGATGGAGCTAGAGAGTATTATGCTAAATTAAGTAAGTCAGAGAAAGACAAATACCATATTATGTCATTCACATGTGGAATTTAAGAAACAAAAAAAGGGGTGTCTGGGTGGCTCTGTTGGTTAAGCATCTGACTTCAGCTCAGGTCATGATCTCAAGGTTTGTGAGTTCAAGCCTCACATTGGGTTCTGTGCAGGCAGCTCAGAGCCTGGAGCCGTTTCAGATTCTGTCTCTCCCATTCTCTCTGTCCCTCCCCCGCTCAGGCTGTCTCTGTTTCAAAAATAAATACAAACTATAAAAAAAAAATATTAAAGAAACAAAAACAAAACAAGCAAAGGAAAAAGACAAACCAAGAAACAGACTCTTAACTACAGAGAAGAACAAACTGATGGTCACCAGAGGGAAGGGGTTAGGGGGGAATGGGGGAAAAAGATGATGGGGATTAAAGTTCCCACTTATCGTAAGAAGCACTGAGGAAGGTAAAGAGCTGCTGAATCACTATATTGTATACCTGAAGCTAATGGAACACTGTATGTTAACTTTTCTGGAGGTAAAAATAAGAACTTAAAAAAATTTCTCAAGGCACCAAAACTAAGTAATCGAGATAAACATGCTAATGTAGTATTTGAAAACCTTGACGCTAATGCCAAAAATCAATCCATGAACAAAATACCAAAATTTTAAATCAAGACAGGATCGCTACTGGACCTATGATGGATAAAATGGACCTTATTTCCAACTCATTTTAACAATTACTTCCTAAGATTAGGATTCTCACAGTGTGTTCCTGGGCCCCCACAGCACCAGGATTTCCTAGGAAAGTGTTAGAGACACTCAAGCCCCAACACAGGTTATCAGAAACGCGGGGGGCGGGGGTGCCTAGGAATCAACACTCTGTCAGTCCTTTCAGACTAGAGCCACGGTGCTCATGACAGGTGTCATTAGCAGTTGGTAGAAAATGTACACGACTCTAATTTTTCAAAGACAACATTCAGTGAGCATCTGCTATGAGCCTGGCTGTATGCTAAGCTCTCTGCATGCATCTGGGGTGTTTCTTGTACCTCAGTTTTGTAGGGAAGGAAAGTGACCTTGAACAGGGTTAAGCACACTGCCTGAGGTTGCCCAGCAAGGACACAGGAGACCACGGAACGGTGGACTCAAGCATCTGTTTTGCTAGCATCTGTGGGAACATCTGTGCAGGTGACAAGAGACACAGAAGTGGCGGAAACACATGCCTGGGCTTACCCTCCGACTCGGACTCCTCTTCATCTTCCTCCTCCTCCTCCTCGTTGCTCTCGTCCTCACTCTCTTCCTCTTTGGCAATTTTCTGCCGAGCGCTCTTAAACACAGACTGTAAGACGATCGAGTCTTCATAGATCTGAAGGGTCACAGGGGCACCAGTTAGAAACTACAAGCTGAGGACTCACAATCACAGCCCGCAGTGTGCTCTTCCTCCCGGCACAGCGCGCTTCACTATACATGAGTCCTATCAGAAACACCAGTGTTAGCTTTTATGCCTGTGGGGAACCCAACAGGAAAACGCTGGACTCCAATAAAGACACACACAGTCTCACAGAGAAAAAGTCCAGTTGTGGTGGACATTGTGTATGTGCCTGTGCACTCACTTAGGGAAGGGTAGACTTCTGTAAGATACCCTCACAACTGTGGCAACACAAAATACTTAGAAAACTACANAACGTACAGTCTTTTCATAAAAGGCCCATGTGAGGGTTCTCTTGTTCTCCAGTTTAATGATTGGAATGGACATGAAGATTAAAAAAAAAGATCAGGAAAGAAGCTTAAGAAACTGAATGGTGGCTTAACACTGTACTGCTTGGAAGACACGCCGATCTCTCCTCTCTTGGTGATACGAGAGCATTAGGTCAGAAATACAGAGAAGAGAAAACAGGGTGCTTACAAAAGGGAGCAGAATTGAGACATAATTATGAGAGAACCCTCTCCCTAGTTATTTTAATCAACTGAGTATCACTCACGGACTTGTACACTTTAAGACTTGCTGACAGTGGGAAAGGGGAGTTCTTCACTACAGTTGGTTTGATAAGCATGTTCTGTAAGCAATTAGAGGCAATGGTTCTTTTTTCTATATGCACCTTTTTTTTGTTTGTTTTAAATCATAGTATTTTCACTTCCTGATGCAAGGTTATGGTCGGAAAAACGAAGGTGAGGTATAATCAAGTACACAGTCTCTACAAAAGCAGAAAACTGTACCTCTAGCCTTGAAGCATTACGCTAAGTGATTTCCTTGAATTTCAATCCCAATTAGAAGCCAAGCCTTGAAGGGAAGCATAAATAGGAGCTACGGCACAGCTCTGGTACAGAGGCTGGCCTTAATTTGAAAGAGCCAAAGCCTCAATTTACTTACATACTCGTGTACAATGTAGGCTTTTATTTCTCATTTTTGATTCTGCCCCCTGGGCGGGGGAGTAGCAGCGGTTCGAATAGTAGAAAATGAAACAGATCACTTAAAAGCACATAAGCACATTTAAAGTGAAGAGTTTTTCATGCAACTGAAGACACACACCTGGGATCCTTCCAAGTTGAACGTCTGAGCATTGTGACAGAGAAGCATGACATCTTTCTCCAGGTCACCCAGGCTCCGGTACTTGTGATTACGAATCCTTTCCTAATGCAAATTTTGGATAAAATAGAGGTTAAAGAAGAGGAAGGAGGGGGGAAATGCAAAAAACCATTACTTGGTCCAAAAGAAGCCTGATTTGCCCTCTTTGTCTTCACAGCAGACCGCCGTGCCTGGGATGCGGGACTGCACAGCTCTAGGGGGCGCTGTTCACAGAGANACTTCTTCAAATAAGTGCAATAGAACACACTGAGCTCTTGACATGATAAAGTAATATACATGTAAGGGCTCAAGGATATTGCAGTCATTCTGGGGACAAGTCCTAGAAGGAGGAGTGGGGGGTCCACGGTGGTCAGACAGGATGCCACCGCCAAGCCCTGACTGTAATCATTTCAGTGAACATACTCTTTTTTTAAAATAAAGTTTGTAAATGAAATATCTACCTTTATTTTCTTGAAATCCACGGGCTTCCTAATTAATTCATAGTATTCTGGTAATTCTTTCCTTGAAGGTAACTGAATGAAGACTTCACTGAGCTGCCGCCCTGAACTGTAAGGTAGAGGGAAACAAACAAAAACATATGCGATCACGTACTTACTGAGGAAAGCTTGTATTTCAGAAAATGTTAAAAAAAAAAACCCCAAAAACTGCATCCCATGTATTATAGACATGGGGCCCCTTAAATCCAAGAAAAACCCCACAACTATAGTAGAGACTAATACTCCTTGTGCTAACTCCGAAATCACATTAAAATGCCATTAGGTCCCTACTTCTGTCACACATGATATGGGAAGTCCACTGTGAGTTCCTCTTTCAGAATGAACAGATCTCTGCTTTTTGATAGAAACATTTAAATTGTCCTCTTCAACTAACAGCTCCATTTCTTAAAATGAATAATAATTGAGTTGGTAAAAAAAAAATTACAATGGCTTTATTTCCACACTCCTTTGTCTTCAAACTCCCTGTATATTCAGAAAATAGTATGTTAGAATATTACTCTGGAAACCCAAATGAAAAGCTTTTTTGTGTCTTTCTGTGCTATTCCTTTCAGAGTGTTGTACATACTGTGAACCACACGCACCTTTATTATTATTTGCCAGAGGACCCCCTTCATTTCGCCCAACTGCACTTCTGTGGGTAGGAGCCGTTTGGGCAGAAGGGAACAAACATATTTAGCAAGTGTGGATGCCTCATGTTTCTGGGATTAGTGCAGGACCTTCCCTCAAATTCACGGTAGCTTTATTTGCAAGCAAATTTAATAGCAACAAAAGCTTAGTAATTTACAACTTTGAAAAGCAGTCTATAAAGCATTAGAAGCTTTTAACATCACTTAATATTAGAAGCAGACATGGGGGAAGGCACAAAGATATTCACAATTTAGGTTCAAGATGCTAATATCTGGCTTGGCCTATCCAGATAGATGGTAGCTTGTGAGGTATGGAATGGTCATTTTTCACCAAACTCTTGCTTCCCTTATGATGCAGTCTCTACTTCCTTTGTGAAGGCAGAAATACAAAAAAAATAAATAAATAAAAGAAAAGAAAAACAGAAATCACGGCCATGTAAATCTCGGAAGGGGATTCCAGGAGTGTGGGAGAATGCTGTGGCTAAGAATGAGTGACAATATGCTGTTTTAATCCACAGTCCCAGTTGTATAATTAAAAAATATTCATAATGACAGTTATCATAAAAAAGGCATGCGCAGTAACTCAAAGCGTTGCTTAGCAACCAGTGGGGAAAATGCTGAAGTGCAAAGGGGCCTGCATAAATTAACCGAAAATCCACTGTCAAAGGAATGGGCGAGTTTTTCTGTTACACGGGGGTCTCTGTTTTATTTTTTTAATATACCTACGGGCCTCATGAATATGGAAATCAGGGGGCACACACTGGAGGTTGAAGAAGACTGCAGTTTAATAGGGAATTGGATTTTTAGGTTACCATGGGAAGAACCAAGNCCCCCTCCCCCCCCCCAGGCTTATAAATCTATTTGTACCTCCATAAATTATACCACCGAGTTTATGACAAAAACTCGTTTATTTATGGTCACCTTCAACTTAGGGCAACAATTCCTGGTTTGTTCTTTTCCTCCTATTCTGAGATTTATACATACAAACATTTTACCTGTTTGAAAAGAAGTATCTGGAAGGCAATTTATTAGCTATCATTTTTTTCTAGTTCTATCCGTGTCTTCTCAACAAAGAGTCAGACCTCCCTGTAATCTCAGGTTTAACACCTGACCCTCAACGACATCTTCACGATGTCATTTTCGACATTGCCAACAGATGGTGTCATTTTTCTACTGATGGATTACAAGGACATCTTTGCTTTGTACACCTGTGATGCACAGACCCTTGACTTCAGCAGGGCTCTTGGTGAAAGAAGAAATAAGCTGTTTGCACCAAGAATGTGATAAAGGGCTTTCTAGCAGGGGCAAAATGGCCAAAACAATCTTGGTCTGATGTCTCTGCCTTTAGTCAGGTGGTGGGAATTCTAGACCTGTAACAGGACAAGTCCAGACTTATCTGTGCTCCTAAAGGAGAGCGATGAATGTTCTGAGACTCAGAAAATCAGACAAATTTCTTCTGTTGACACGGTTTCAAAAGTTAAGGCTCACTCAGTATTCCAGTCCTATTTCCTCTTCCCCCCTCTCCCTCAGAACAGAGGGAGCAATACGGCAAATGAAAGATCTGGAAGCTGCTGAAAAAGACCTCTTGTGGTCTGTTGGTTGCACCATCAAGCAGACATGTTAGTCCCCCTCAGCTCTACTGATGACCTGACTCTTCTGTTCAGGACAGCCTCTTTCCTGTGTGCCCGTAAAGACCATGGTCAACCCACCACGTGATTACTAATTCCCAGGCTCCATGCCTCCAACCATACTTGAAGATCAAGAACCCATTCTCCATAAAAATGGAAGATATTTGCACTGCCAAACTAACCCCTGCTGCCTCACTGCCCAGAACTTAATTCTCCTATGTATTTTTCTTGTCTTTTTCCAAAGAGGGTGGGAACATCAGACATGCAGTTCAAAGCCTTCCCATCCCTGTGGGAAGCCATGGTTCTGAGGGCCAATTTGGGCGGCAGTGTCAGGAGGACATCCGGCTTTGCGTGACCTAGAGAATGCACGGACGCAGGAAAACCACATGTTGACCGATCACTACAGTGGCTTGTTTTTTTCCTAAATCAAGGGTTAAAGAAAAAAAAAGTAAATGAAAAAGCAAGTCAGACAGACTGACAGGGGCTTGAATTCTTGGCATTTCTTTCTCAAACTTAAGCTGAGCAAAAGCTTTTTCAATATACCTTTTCAAATGCCTTTCTTTTTCAGTGCTGGAAAGTTTTGTGTGTGTGTGTGTGTGTGTGTGTGTGTTTAAAGTACAGAACAATGGACTAATTGTACAGTGGCTTGCAGAAGGTGTTCTGTATCTGTTGAAATGCTTAATCTACCTCCCAAGGTATTTTCCATGATGTCATTTTATACAGTTTAAGGCCCAAGTATGAATCGTTGGCTGGAAGTGTACAGCTTCCCCAAGACAAAAGGGAGATATATAGCCGCTACCCTCCAAAAGAGGGTTCCACTGAGGGTCCGCGATTTCAGATCTATTTCATACAACGATCCGTCACGGAACAGGAAACGTGATAAGGCGGAGCCTGGGTGGCAGAGGCATATAGTCACAAGGGGACACCGAAACTTCTCAGGGTTTACAGGTGCTGGTGGGCAGCACAATTCTCTCCATGGAGGTGAGCGGGCACGGGGACGCGTGGCCATGTCCTCACGGTGTGTGAGACAGAAAGGCCGGACGTGCCGCCGTGTAAATGGCAGTGTGCAAGCCCTGCATGTCCTGATGGGAGTGTGCGCGTTACACACGGATACACAAGCACACGACAGAGGCAGCCTTGGCCGTGGGGGCTTCACGTGGAACCAGTTTCTCTCCCATCACTTCCGCAAACCACAGAACATTGCTTTCACGTCGGTACTACCAGGACCCTAAAATGGTGACTGCGTACGTTAGGAACGTTACATCAGTATCAGCGTCCCCTTTGATTATATTTTAGGCATAGCCTGACTGGAAGGGTACAGAAGCCAGACATTGCTAAGAAATCTACTGCTTTAAAAAGCCAGCTGCTCTGCCTTCTCTGCAAACCCAACCCAGGAAGAGAAGGTACTGGGTGAGAGGTGTTCTGGTTTTGGTTCTCATTCGTTTGTTTTTTGGCTCTTTTACGATTTTCTTCTCACCTGCCCAGGTTGATGTGTTGACAAGCATGGATAATGGATACTTGTGAAAAAAGAATTTAGCTCATGTTGAAATGGCCACATTTTTGCATTTATCAACTAAATAAAGCCTATCTTTCTTCCATTAAAAAAAAAAAAACGATGTCATGATTTAAAATACCCACTTGGAAGGATTTTACAAAAAAAAAAAGTTGTTATAGTCCTGTAGGATTCAAACACAGGAAATCTTTTGGGAAGAGAACTTTAAAAAACTGGGTCAACATTGGAGGGCAGTAGGTGAAAGCATGCTCTTGCTTTTCAGGGTCAGACTCTTGGGAGGTGTAATACAAACCACTTGAAAATGCACCTAAGGGGCAGCACCCTGCTTTCCGAGGGAGTCCCCGGAAATGTGAGCCAGGCACAAAACAGGTGTGACCATTACCTGTGCTCCGTGTTCACTACTGAGATCTCTGACCTGAGTCTTACTGAGTACTGACTGAGAATTCCCAACAAGCTTGGAAATCTGAAGAATACAGGGGGTTATGGCAACACAAAATGGGATGATGGTCGGCTTGCTTTTGGTAATGGAAATGGCAGCCATTAAAAAATCATCCCCAAGGGGTAGCATTAGGACAGTAGATAAAGGATGTGCCTGAGTTCCCAACAAGAATAAGGTTGTATCAGGTTAACGCATGGTAAAGGACCAGAGGTTAACAGCAGTCTATACAGGGCTCACTGAGCTGGGCAAAAACAGCAAGGCTTTGGGGCCCCTGGGTGGCTCAGTCGGTTGAGCGTCCGACTTCAGCTCAGGTCATGATCTCATGGTTTGTGGGTTCCAGTCCCGCATCGGGCTCTGTGCTGACTGCCAGCTCGGAGCCTGGAGCCTGTTTTGGATTCTGTCTCCCTCTCTCTCTGACCCTCCCCGGCTCATGCTGTCCCCCTCTCGCTCTCAGAAATAAATAAAACATAAAAAAGAAAAAAAGAAAAAAGAAACCTTTGGGAAAAAAACAACAGCAAGGCTTTATCAAGAATCTTAAGCTGGGGCACCTGAGTGGCTCAGTCTTGTTTTGGGCTCAGGCCATGATCCCAGGGCTGTGGGATCAAGCCCTGCATCAGGCTCTATGCTGAGTATGGAGCCTGCTTAATATTCTCTCTCTCCCGCTGCCCCTCTGCCCCTTTCCCTGGCTGGCACATGTATGCACTCTCTCTCTTAAAAAATAAAACAAAAAGAATCTTAAATACAGTTATATCTCGTATGTGGTTCTATTTTTGGTAACCTATCCTAGGTGAATAAAATAAATATATGTAACATATAAGTATGTACATACAATACATACATAAATGATGTTCATCACATGTCATTATTTAAAGTAACTAAAGCATCCAAAATGTTTACTGGGGAAAGGACAACAGAATGTTAGGGAGTCTAAAATTATGAATTTTAAGATTATGCTTTGGGGGGAGCAGGAGGGGGGTGATGGTCATGGAGGAGGACACTTGTGGGAATGAGCACTGGGTGTTATATGGAAACCAACTTGACAATAAACTTTCAAAAAGAAAATTAAGAAGGGAAAAACCCTTCTGGTGACCTTCAATAAAGAAATAAATAAAAGAACACAGGAAATCAAATTGTAAATGCAGTACAACTGCAACATTTTTAAAAAATCATAAACTTAAGGACCAGAAGGAGAGATGGCGGAGCATAAATAAATATTAACGACAGTGTACTCTGATTCAACAAAATGGGGTTTACACTCATGTAATTTGGAACCATATCATCATCCATAAATAAAGTAGGTTTCAAACACTTTTAGTGGGTTACCTTCTTTGAAAACATGCTGTGCGTCAAAAATCTAATCCAATTTTTCCCAGAGAAATGATATCTAAGGGGTATATGATCAGCTTTTATTCATATCACCATAAACAGCACATTTCACCAACTGGCGCCCTTTAATTCTACCATGTAAAGCCAAATAAAGAGAAAAGTAGAACAGAATAATTCCATAAAATTTTTAGTATCTGACAACCATCAGAATCTACTACATTATTAAGTTCCAATTTATTTCTTCAGGTTTCTCTCCCTGAGCTTATCACTACAAATCAAAGGTGTTCCTCAGGATGTGGGATTCTCAGAGTTATCTGCATAGACAGTTTGGGGAAACTTTGGGAGAATCTATCATCTATCACTGGACTCTTTTAGAAATATTGACTCAGAAGGTCCAGGTGCTTTTCCCCTTTGACTTGCTTGACATTTCCTAAGAGCAGGTAGAAGTCCAGAACTGTTAACTGCCCACCTGTCCACCCATGACCTTGGTCACGGATTATGCCATCTCCTCTTGTAGACCTGGCCATGACTCAGAATGCCTTCCTTTCCAAAGGCCCAGACCTACCTTCTCTTCCATCAAGTATTCTGAACGCTGATCCATCCCTTTGTCTCTACTTTGTAATAGTAAAAACACTTCAGAGTTTTAGGCTGAAATGTGACCAAACTCAAAAGCACACAACTTCTGCGGGCAAACAAAAGCAAATGCCTCCCCACCTGAGCCTCAAGTCCCAAGTGTCATTTTGTCCAAGGGGCAGGTTTAAGGGGGCACCAGAGTGCTGCTTTTCCTAAATCACTGCTGTAGCAAATTCTCAAGGGAGACATAGGTGTGAGTCTAAGGAACACGGCCGTCTTTCCCCATGAATATGCAGGAACATATATGCCCAGTAACGGCCATGTTTCAGAGCAATCCGTTTTTTTATTAAAATGCTTGCAGAGTGGTTTTAAACATAATTTTATCAGACTGTAAGAAAATCTGTTTTATTCCAGCTGGGACCCCTCCGCCTCCCTCAGAGAGAGGTCATTTATGCTGGTGCTGGTCTGCAGCTCTGAGAGGCAAACACCCTGTGCTTGCCCACGTCAGACCCTGGAGGCCTCAGGGAGGCCTTGTGCGCCTTGTAAACAGCAGACGGGCTAGGTTTATTTGCGGGCTGCCCACTTGCTTTACGTGGGTATAATTGGCTGAGCATCATAAAGTGTCAAGTCGCCTGTTCCACTAAACATATGAAAGTATCAATATTTGTCATGAGGGAAAAATAAAGTGCTGAAATCCTTATTTCCGCGAGCAAATTCTCTCTGGACTAACTTCTAAGCTCCAGTTCAGCCATTTCCCAAGGTGTGCTCCACGGAACACAAGCTTAATGAATTTTTAACGGTTTTCC
>NW_027529428.1:13869135-13872061 GCF_008692635.1 Crocuta crocuta | reverse complement strand
CAAAGTGCACGGGGGTTCTCTAAGAGGCTACAGGACCGGAATTTGAGGACCCTGGTCTGGGGAGTATCATTCCAGACAACGCACAAGGCTACAACCCCATCAGGCTGCAACTGCGTCAGATGAAACTGGAGGCCCCCGTGCTGAGTGTGAACCCGTCTGACACAGGAAAGGCATGAAGCAAGGCCCTTCACCTCCCACGAAGTTTTTCTACAAGCGTGTCCCCTTGATCACACTATTTTATGGCAACTTCCCTATAATCTAATCGGGGCTGCTATATGCACAGGTGCTCGGGCCCGAGACCCACAGTCCTAGCCTTCCTCCCCTACTCAAAGCAACGCAGCAGGCGGGGTGCCGACACCGCTAAAAATAAATTTCGTCCAAGAGAGCTTCTTGGCTGGTCCTGGAGAGATAGTCAATACTAGCAACGTAATCACAACATCAAGGGCTGTGAAGAGCCAGGGGTAGGGATCGCATTTCGCGGGGGGGGAGGTAGCTGGCGCGCGTATGCATGCGGCATGTATGCCCGCGTGCACGCAGCACGCACGCGCACACGTGCCCCCTTTCCTCCTACCTGCACTTCCGGGGAGCCGCCCACGCTGACTCGTCAGCGCGGACAGAGCTCCGAGGGCTATGCGTGGGTTCTCCCCGTTTCCCCCGCGCTGTGCGGGTCCAGGCCCACTGGGACCACGTGGTCTCCAGAGGCGCCCGCGGTTGCGTCCCAGCCAGGGCTGCCGGAGCACGCCGGCCTCGGTGCCTTGCGCGGCACCCCGCACTCTCCTTGGGGTTCCCGCTCTGCCCACACACAGACCTGACGCCTCCACCGCCCCCTCCCCCCCGTGTATACACACGCTGTGTGCTACTGTGCCCCTGTTCTTCCTTGATCGCTCTTTCCAACTCGGCTTTAAGGCATTCGTTTTACTCATTTCTCCCCCACCTGCGATACTCGGCGCGGAGACAGACACGGACCCCGCTCGGCACGTCTTATGCACGCGCGCTCAGCACGTTAAAATTCTGTGCGTGCTAACACAGCCTCTCAACACCACACATCGTGAGCTCGGGGGCTAGTGGGAAAGCACAGTGTACGGGGCGGTAAGGGACGAGGGAAGCCGGCGTCAAGCCCGTCGCGGTGGCTCTGGAAATTACAGTTCAAATGTGTCTTCGGGGGAAGCGTATTTATCTGGGCCCCAGGGACATGCAGCCATATCCTCTCGCAAAAAGGCCAGGCATGACACTGGAGGCTGGCAATACCCTTCAAAGTTGTGATTAATCCACTTTTCACAGTCATATGACCATTCTGATGTCAGAGGGGGAAAGGAGCTTATGTCTGCCCTGGTTTACTGGGCTGGCCGTGTAGCCACATCATGCCATGTAGACCTGAAGGCTTCCTCTCCATGTTGGGCAACGGGCTGGTGGAGGTGGAAGCGGTTACCCAATTTGTTCTTTAATTTAAACGGACCAAACTAATGAAGTCAAGTTGCATTTTGTTTCAGTCCCAAAACGCAAATCCGGACTGAGTTCTTTCTCATAACGGCGAAAATGGAACACAGTTCTTGACGTCCTGCGATACACGCGATGGTGAGAGCGTCTGTCTGCCTTCCGGGGCTGAACACTGTTTACTGAACACCAATAGGAACTATCAAAAACCAACCGTCTTGGACAACAGTGCTATCCCCACACGGACGCGGGTAGGCACAAATCACTCCCACGTTCGTGTCCTTACATACACACCTGGGATCGGCATTCGTTCCGGAATGCCGGATGCACGAGGCTTCAATGCTGCTTCCTCCTGGCCCTAGACTAGAGCCTACGCTAGCGGGGCTGGGGGGATGCTGTAAAGGACGGTACCGGGTCAACGGACCCAAGTGCAACATGGATGGGCCAGGGGCGCACTCTTTTTTTTAAGTTCAAGCTGCAGAAAGAAATCTTGTAGGACTGATCGCTCCCAACTCCGAGAAATCACGCACATCCCTCTCGTCCAACATCACCCTGTTCTCACAAAATGCCTAAGAGGAAAAGCATTTCTGTTTTCCGCCCGCAGCCGCAAAAGCACACCCGAGTCCAGCAGGCTGGCGTGGGGCACTCAGGACCACGCGGCAGGCACACGCAGACGGCGCGGCAGGGCGCGAACCCTGCGCACGCGGGGGCCAGCTCCCGAGCGTCAGGCGCGCTGTGTACACGCAGGCGTGTCTTCACGCCCTGCAGGAGCCGCGCAACGGACGGGCTTTTCAGGAAGCTTCGACAGCAAAGCAGCGGGGAGTTAGGAGGCCCACAGCTGTAAGACAGAAGCCGCCCAAGGGAGGAAGAAGCAAGAGAAACCATCTCTGNTGCGTCTCCGTGTGCCACCCCAAGTGGGCGTGGTCGGGAGGCTAGCGGAGAAAACGGTGGGCTTGCTGTCCAGAGGGATACCTGTGTTCAGAGACAAGGGGGTACGAGACAGATCCTGACCTGTTTCCTTCTATTTCCAACTGAGAATTACCGGGCACCTTCTCCACGTTACACCTGCAGTAGAGTAGAAAGAACACTGGAGTCAGAAGACCTGGGTTCGAGTCCCAGCCCGGCTCTTCCTCCTACGTTGGGTGACCTTTGGGGGAGTCCTGTCCCTCCTCCAAGCCTCAGACTGCTCACCTGCCTGCCCGGTCTACTCACGGGATTTGGTGCTGGGGGCAGGGGGGAGGGCTGTACAGAATCATGTGTGGAACCGCATTCTACACACACACACACACCCACCCTTCTGCAGGAACGGGGAGAAAAATCTTTTTCGTGACGTCTCTGAGACTTTTCGCTTCTCCGACGCACGCATGCGCGTGACTCCGGTTCCTGCTCCGTCTGCGCATGTGTGATACGAGCCTCAGGGTGCGGTCCCGGGCACGGCTCCAGAGGCCGAGGAAGTGAGGCGGGGGGCATGGCGGGGGGCATGGCGGGGCCA
>NW_027529428.1:13858392-13869120 GCF_008692635.1 Crocuta crocuta | reverse complement strand
GGGCGCCGCTCGCGAAGCCCCTTCCCAGAGCCACGTCGCCCTTCGGAGGGCGTGAGGCTCCGCACGAAGGGGAAGCCGTAAACCGAGGGGCGGAGCGGCGCGGGAGGGAGGATGCGGAGAACTGGCTGCAGGGTCTGCAACAGCAGGGAGGACGGGAAGGGGCGTGCTGGCCAACGACGCTGCGAGCTCACGAAGGCCCGACGGCGCCGAGAAGGCCGGTCACCCTCCGTGGGCGGCGGGCAGCCCCGCAGAGTTCCGCAACGGCGGTCGGCGAGGAGCTACACGCCCCGGAAAGGCAGGGGCCGCGGGCGGCATGCACGCAGCTGCCCAGGCCAGGCCACCCGCCACGCGGCAAGGGCCTCGTGAAGAGGCCGGGGGTGGGGGGAAGGCGGGGTGCCCGGGAGCGAGGCCGGAGCGTGTGTCAAGGGACCTCTGCTCCCGAGTGCATTTCAAGACTAAGGCGCAGAACCGGGAACACTCTCCGTGCTGCACATTTGGGACACTGGGTTGATGGGGACACAGAAGCCACATCCGGACGGCGCGGTCTCGGGGCCACTTGCCCGGAAGGAAGGGAGACCGAGGCATGGTAAACCCTCCCTCAGACACTTCACAGAACGTGTTGTAAATAATTCGGGGGACGACGGGCAAGGTTCTGTGAGCTCAAACTAACGAAGATTCCGGTTCACAGGAGACGCGAACAAGAGAGATCCCCGCAGGATCATTTCAAGTGACTCGGGTGAGGAGTGAGCGGGGACTGACCCACACACACACACGGGTCAGCCGTCTGATCGCTTCGGGGGGAAGCAAACAAGTTACAAAATACTCCAACAACCACGGAAAAAAGAATACTCACAGGGACACAGATTAGGCTTTAAACATCTCGGTTACTACAAATCTGTCGCAGAGAGAATACCGGCAGTGGTGTGAAGTGTGCGCCCTGGATCGAAGCCTCGGGAGGGTCATCAGTGTGGGAAGGCCCCCCCCTCCCCACCCCTCGCAGTAAATCATGCACGTCAGGTGAAGCACTTGAGAGAAAACCTCAAAACCAGGCAACATTTTTTTTTTTTTTTTTAAACAAGAGCCCATCCCTTCTGGAGCACGGATGGATGAGATGCGGACCTTCAAAACCAGCAGCGCGGCCTTACTCAGCTTGAGGCCAATGCCACGGGCCACTTCAGTGTGTACAGGAATTAAACAGTACATTGAGTCCTAAGGCTTGCGGTCTACCCCGCCCTGGGAAAGGAGCTACAAAGTAAAGGAATGACATACTGGCTCTCCTTTCCCAGGGTAAATGTCTTTATAATGATGGTATATTTTTTTTTTCCTAAAAAGTGACCCTAAACAAGGACTAATGTCATTGTGCCCTCACTGAAGAGGCTCACATGGCAATTACTTCCCTGGATCCCCCTGGCCGCCCACCTGCTGGAAGGAGACGGTCTACCTCCCCCAGTGCATGCGCTGTGAGCAAGTAGGGGAAGTACTGTGGGTTTTTTTGGTTTATTTTTTTTCTTTTTGATTTTTGGTTTTTTACCCTCTGGCCCTATTCTGCAGTACAGGGTTGGAACTACAGAGGGGATGCCATAAATATTTCCGGTATGAATGAATGATTTTCTACAGTGTGAGGACAGCTGAAATTCAGAACAAGCCAAGGCCTTCCACCGCTCTCAGACCTATCATGAAGGCTTCTGAAAACTCAGGGCAAGAACTATCACGAAGGCTTCTGAAAACTCAGGGCAAGAAGATGATAGTCCGTGTTCAGGGAAGACAGTGGAGCCTCAAGTGGGTCAGGGACAAAGGAGCCCAGCAGTCCCCAGCCCTGCCGCCCCACTCTTGGCTACGCTGTATCCACCAATCAGACCAGCCAGGCAGGGGTCTCCTGCCTCGTCCACTGCTTCCCTGTGTCCATCTGCAAAGCTGGCCCTTAAGTCCCAACAGCAGACAGCAGGGCAGGCCTCATGAATGCTCCTGCTACAGTCTCCAGACAATTCTCAGGGAGGGGAGAGAAGACACCACCTCATCTTCCCTTTCCAGATTCTTCAGGGATGAGGACAATGCTCAGATTAGAAAAGTTAGGTACAATACATGTTGGACAAAAGCCACCGATGGACGGGACTGTTGACCGCATAGGAAGGCGCTTCGCATGATTTCAAGTATCCAGTTCCAAACTAATTACACCCTGAAAGACTATGCAGATTGCTTCTAGTAACGTTTAAGAAATCACATAGAAACAGTCAGAGGACGAGAGGTGAGAGTCAATGTTCCCACATCAAAATGAAAAAGGAGACTTGAGACCACTAACCTTGATGAAGACCCTCCATAAAAATTTAGAGATTATTCAGATGCCACAGGGCTATTGAGAGAAGATAAATAATATCATTTAAGTACTAGTAGGGGGAAAAGCCATGGCAAGCTGACCTCATTTTATTCTTTCAGTGGGGTTTCTGGGTGGATAGAATGGAGAGGCCATAAACATGGGTGTCTTGGCCTCAACCTTTCTTGATAAACTTGACAAAGGACAGACTGAGTGAGTATCATGATGGCATGGTCATAAGAAATTGCAGGTGGCTAATCAACTTTCAGGATTACTGTTCAGGGGCACCTGGGTGGCTTAGTTGGTTAAGCATCCAACTTTGGCTCAGGTCATGCTCTCACAGTTCGGGAGTTCAAGCCGCGCGGCTCTGTGCTGACAGCTCAGAGCCTGAAGCCTGCTTCCGATTCTGTGACTCCCTCTCTCTCTGCCCCTCCCCCGCTCGTGCTCTGTCTCTCTCAAAAACTAAACATTAAAAAATTGTTTTTAAAAAAAGGATTACTGGCTAGTACATTTATGTCAGCATGAAGGGATTTTCAGGGGCACATAATAGAGATACGTCCTTTGCCTTTAAGAAGTTTCTCACAAACAGCTTATAGCAAATCTGATGATAAAAACAAAACAAAAACTGACTTAGACAAGGAAACATGATTTTTAAAAAAGGCACAGAAATTAAGTTATAATACTAGACCGGAAAGATGGGACATGAATCAGTTAAATGGAACTGCATAAGGGAAAGAATGAAATTGATACAGAACAGGTTCAAAAAAAAATCAAGTGCTTATATGACAGCTAACCTTGGCAGCATTCAAGTGAGAAAAGAGCTTTCTACATGTTTTGAGGAATGGGAGCTTTTCAACAAGTCCCACTCTCCATTAAGATTAACTCTGTGTCAGAGTTGCTGGAAAAAGTTAAGACAGTCTTGAGGCAGGGTACCAGAATATTGGTGTGCAGATCAAGGAAGCTCACCACTGCCCTGCGATTAGCCACCAGAGCACCTCTGGAGGTATGGGTGCCGTATTTTACATGGGACACCAAGAAAATAAGATGTGCCTGAGGAAGGGGACCAGGATGGTGCAAGTCTAGGCAGCACTCGGAGAGCAAAGGGAGGGGTTTCCGCCTCAAGGAGAATGTCCTGAGGTGGATACATGCACAAAGCACACTGCTCGGAATGAGAACAGACGTGCTCTCTGACCATCCAAGTAGAACTGCTGGAAGTCGGAAGGGCTGAATCCTACAGGAAAGGACTGTTGTGTTTGTGGCTGCGTTTCAGTGTCATTAACTGTCCCCCAACACAGTGCACTAACTCTTGGGGGGGGGTCCTCACAGAGGCTGGATGGCAGTCTGTCAACGATGGCAAGGGGGACATGTTTGGGTCATGGGAAGATGGGCCAGTGAGAGCAAAAATCCCAGATCCCTCTAGAATCTCTCCCTTATCCAAGTAATTACGAGCCATGTCTCTAGACTCAGGATAGCTCTCCCAGACCCTACCCTTCACCATCTGATTCTAGATCTCATCCCAGGGGTAATTTTAAAGGGTACAGATGCAAATTAGGATGGATCCTTTTTTAAAGGAATAGTGTCTTAGGTTAAATATTATATAATCTCAGAAAAGGATTTTTAAAAGCCTCCCATAGAAACAGAAAACAATGCATATCATAACAAGTTAAAACAAAGCCTTCTAACACTGTTTGATTTGGGGAATGAAAATGGTAGCAATGAGTTGTAGCTGACCAGTCCTAGCTTTAAGTAGCAGTTACTGCAGAAAGATTTTACATTTGTGAAACACACAAAATTACTGGCTCTTTGGGGTCATATTTTCAAAAGTATCCTTAAAAAAAAAAAAAAAGGCCTGGCACTGAAAACAAAGGCAATAAATAGATGCTTAAATTATCCTAGTTCTTTATAAAAAAGAAAGATACATCTGTCCCAGAATCACGCAAGAACTTTGAAAAAACTGTCTCATGAGAGCTAATTAATTCTTATATATCAGTTAAATATAGATGGCAATTCTTATCTAATACACTGCTAATCTGACTGTCAGAACCCTAACATTTGAGGTGGGGTGGGGAGGCTGGTACAGGTGGTATTTCTTGCACAGGTAGGCTGAGACACTATATTAGTAGCTGACTTTAATGGTACAAAAATCTCAGCACATGGAGGGGTAGGTACATTTCCCAGCAGTATTTTCTAAAACCAACAAAAATATAACAATGTATCCAATTAAGGCCCTCCTAATTTGAGCGCCTCCTACTTGAGCACCAAGTTTGGGAAGAGAAATAAAACACAGAAATATTCAGGATAAGTGCTTTTTTTTCCTTCTAGAATACTAACACGAAATATACATGAAGCATGCAGCAGTGGGAATGGGGAGTCCTACTCCCCAGAATGGACCTAAATGTGGGGGCTAACAGAAGGGGCCTTAGGAGGGTACTTTGCAAGGAAGAATTAAATAAATACATTAAAACCAGAGAAACAGGAGGAAAAAAGTACTCAGTGTCTGCATGCTAAAATATTTAAATATTCTTTCCCTACAATAAAACCAAAGACATGTTCGATAATCAGTCCCAGTGAAACTGTGTTTTCCGCGTCTGGAGCGGGGGAGGGAAAGCATAGGAAAACGTATTAGCAAAGACGCTTACTTTCAAGCGCTCAGAGCTCCATTTACCCACCTGATGAGCTAAAAGTAGTCTGGAAGGCTGATTATTAATAATTAAACGACTCAGCAAGCAAGCTTGGCCTGTATTAACTCCTCCAACTCACCTGATGCCTCTAGAGGCAGGTACAGTAATCATTCCATTTTGTGGATGAGGAAAGTGAGGCTCAGAGGGGTTAAGGAAGTCCCCCAAGCGCCCCACAGGTAGTAAATAAATGCTGGAGTCAAACACACGTGGGCTTAACCCACGTAAGAGCTTAAGCGATCAGCAACGGTGCCGTGCTGTGCTGAGGTGCAAGGCATCTAACCTCCTGTTCTGCGGTGGTTGCTAGGAAGGGGCCAGCCCATCACTGTGTGTGCCGGCAAGTCCAACACCCAGAAGCCTGTGGAGCCAGCAGGTGATATAAATGAGTCAAGTGGGCCCGGCGGGAAAGCACCAGGATAAATGGCAAGTGAGACTCCACGTTGGAAGGATGGTAGCAGGTGACGGGGCTGCGGCAAGCTGGGTCAGGAGAGCCCATGGGCGGGGAGGGGGAGCACTTCCTCACCCCTCCCCGTTATGACCTTGGGGAAACTTGGGTAGAATGCTGCATGTTTTTTAGGTTTTTCTAAAAGAATGGAAAATGCCTGAAGTTTATAAGAAATCTCTCCGGTTTTATGTGTTTGCTTTCTCCCCAGCCCCATCTCCCCCAATCCTCCACCAAACAACATGAATCACGAAATCAATCAATCTGCGGGCAATACGTGGTCCACCAGCTGGTGACCTCTTCTGCACCATTACAGAGGAGCCAGCCGACACCTGGAACAAAAGGCCTAGCTCCTAAACCTCTTGGCTCTTCGCCGTGCTCCCGCCGCCCTAGACTCTACTCAGCAGGTTATGAGCAAGACGCCTGTCAAATATCAAGGCGCACCTGGTCAGAGTAACAGATGTTGTGTTCTGCTCTCCTGAGACAGAGGCAGAGAAGTTGGAGGTTTATGCAGGGCGATCCTCTCTACTTACTATTATTATTTTTTTTTTTTACACCAGAGGCAGATGAAAATAAGGCATCCTTGTCCAAGCTGGTTTCCCGGAAACCCTTCCTGCCTGTGGCATAACTACCAATAGGGCTGGGGGCGAACAGAACCCTGACAGAGTTACTGATTCTTGGCTTACAAGGAAGGGTGCCCGTTTACTCTGGTCCAAGAACGGACTTGTGGCCGAATTTTCCTGTCTGGACGGCTGTCATGCCTCTGTGTCCATGAGTAGCCTCCCCAAACCCAATACAATGGGGCTGCTCTTTGTTGCCCCGTGTGAAATATACAAGGGGATGCACTTGAAAAAAGGAACAACAAAGGCAAGTAGTAAGAATAGTAAGCAGAGAACCTAAAAACACAAAGAAGGGCAAGAAATTCTGACTCTTTCACACACACTTCCTGCTAACACTTTCCACCATTTCTAGAAACTCCTTATAGATAACAAAGACCCAACAATAAAATCTCTTGGTGGAATTTCTTCCTGTTTACACGACTTCATCTTTATTATGAGGTTTTCTTCCTGATATAAAACAAGCACTAAAGTTGCAAAGAAAAACTAAAATCACAGCTTCGTTACGTGTGTTAAACACTCCTGGGTGTACAGAGCAACGCTACCGTAAATTTAAAAAAAAAAAAAAAAAGTAATAAATGACCAAAAACGGATTAAATGCCACTGCACAACTGCGAGAAATACAATGTTTAATTCTTCTGTTTGTTATCAATTTTTCAACTGGAACGAGATGTGATCTTTCTATGAAAACTGCATCACATGATTATCAAGCAGAAACCAAAACAACTAACCAAAATGTAGCCCAACTAGTTTATCTACTGTGTCGAGCTGACGGACACGGGTCTGGGGATTATAATGTCCCTCGCGGACTTCTCCACCCTCATGAAAATGAGGTACATCTCCCAGAAAACCATGCCGTCTATGTAGTGTCATTAGGAAGAAGGAGATGTTGTTTAAACGAGTGCTCAGAAATACAAGTGTGTTGGAAGGAAAGACGGAATGGTATTTCTGACGAACCACCTCTTTGGTTTTCGACAGAGTCTCAACACCAAATATTTACCTTAAGTGTGCTAGGATTCTCCTTTCCCAAACAACTCAGCCCAAAAGTATAATTTCACTATGTCGTTCCAGCCCTTCTACAAACAGGATGGTATTTCACAGATGCTTAGGAGTCCTAACTCCTCCGGTTTACATTTTCTTTTTAATTTTTGTCACCTACACTCCTATTTCCAAATATCATAAACAATACCTGGTAAAAGAGCATAGAAAACAGCAATGGCAGCCACTGTGAAAATGGTACAAGGTTCCTGATACCTCTGGGCAAAAGCCATGAAACACAACGCAGAAAGAACCTTAACACCCCAGGGCACACCTGAATCCATCTTGCTCTGTCGTGACTACCAACTGTGTCTGGGTGGAGGGGATCAAGGTGTAGGAGTGAAATACTCACCTGTCTTTGTAGTTTATTACTGTATCAATGATGGCGTTCATCTGCTTGGTCAGTTTGGGGGGATTTGGGGATAGTTTCTCGGCTGGAGGGCGGCCTCTTCTCTTCTTGGCCTTTTCCACGTCTTCTTTGGCAGGATCTTTATCCACATTTCTTCGTCTTTTTCTCTTCTTGAGCCGCACCTCCTCTTCCATTTCTTCCAAATTGCCGTCTTCAATGGCCTGTTGTAGTAGGGAATGAAGGAGGAAAATTCAAGACAAGAGATTAACTGAGAAAATTGTAAAAAGCCAAGTTGAGTCATGAGAATAAAGTAAAACAAACAAAAATAAGATAAAAAATAGAAGTAAACAGTAACCAGTCAAGTAAGAAGAGCAAAGACCGCCATATTGGGTAAATAATCTTTAAACCAAGTCTAATCTGGGAACAAAATAGAGCGAGGGCTAGAAACACTAATAGCAAGAAGAAATGACGAATACAAAAAGGTCTATACACGTAAGTGTCTGAAAGATAACTGAATCCAAATTAAATTTTAGCTCAGTATAAGAAAAAGACCTTAATTGTTTTACTACTATACAAGAGGGAGAAGGTAAAACAAAACAAAACAAAAAAAAAAGAGGTGGGTGAAGAAAAAATTTCCTCTAAGAATACATCCTTAGAATCATATAAGCCCTGACCCTCCTCTAGGCTTTTACATCAATTTACTCATGATTCACAACATAAATCCGTATTCCATCCAGATTTTGTTCTAACGTAGCAATTAGTAAACAAGGAAACAGGAAGTACAAAGCCACATTCCTTGGTAAATGCACTTAAATCATCTGATAAAGAACACACACACTCACAGACAACAAACACTTTTTTCCAATTACCTGCAAACGCTTGCTTTAAACCAGAGCCAGCAGCACTAATGCAGAGAGATAATAAAATAGCTATAAAAACAACCAGGTATAAAAGAAACCTGTTCGTAAATGGCTAAAAGATCCATGTGACAGACCCAGAAGTTTAAACTTTTTTTTTTTTTTTAAAATCCCCCTGGTAAATCTCAAAACTTAAGAAAAACAAAGAAAAACTGCAATGGAAAAAAAACAAAACCAAACAAAACAAACCAGATAAAATAAAATTTGACCATGAAAAAGAAAAAAATTTTTAAAAACCTTTCAATTGCATTTCAAGATTGCTTTCTCACACAAAATAAACTGATGTTGTTATTTGTTCCTCCTGGCTCTCAATATTGCTTCCAGTATGCAAATGCTAATCAATCCTTTCTCGTAGCTGAAAGAGCCCTAATCATAAAGCAATTACCTTCATTCCTCCACAGCACCAAACATGGCTAATATTTATGATCATGTGAGTATAACAATCAATATAAAGAGTGATTACAGCTCAGACATAATTTCTTTCACTTGTGTACAATGCCTCCTGAAAAAGAAAGGTTTTAGGAAGAAAACCTGGTGCAGAACACGAAACAACCTGGCATGTTAAAAATGCTAGTGGGATTAAAAGAATGTTTTCTATGCATCTTCCAATGTGCAAACCCGAAGAAGCAACATGCACACAGACAGAATCCTAAGGGACAGTCTGAGGCTAGGCCTTAATAATCAAAAGACAATTTCCATCATGATCCTACAGTGTTCAGATAACCACTATGAAGGAGGCGAGATCTGATGAGTTATGAGGAAAAAGGAAAAAAAAAAAAAAGGAGGAGGAAAAAAAAAGCTTCCACATTATTTCATTAATATTCATTTGCCTAAAAGCAGGACACCCAAACTATACAGCTAAACACACTGCAGCTAAGCGAAGATTAAGAAAAGGAAATTGTCCCGCAAATGTTGGGGACTGAACATGCTAATAATAAATACAGCATGCAACGCTGTCAACAGTTAATGGTATTGCTCTCCTCAAGCACCCAGTTGCACACAGAAATACGGAGAACACCGGCTTTTGATGTGTTACACACCTACACATGCCTGGGATGTAGTTCTACTGAATCTTCAAGACGGCAACGAAAAAGGATATTTACCTTACCACTATCAGCAGGCCGGCTATCGGAAATCACAGTTAGTGGGGATAAAATTAACAAGCCAGCAAAGCAGCGAGCTGCTAGTCTCTTCATCAGCTGATCAGGAAAAAAAAGAGAGCTGGGGAAAGGCTATGTTTTCATATACAAGTAATTTTATTTTACTGAAAATTTAATACTGAAAGGATTGTGGATACTCAAATCTGCTGTTTCATTCTACCTACTACAAGGCCCGAAGCCTTCCTCCTTCAGCCTGTTTTAATATTGACAACTACTTATCATATTTTTCCCCCCTTATTATTCCAGGAAGCAGAATTAGAGATTTTTTAGCTCAGATGGTTTCTGATTCTTACTCTCATTTTAACAATTAAGCCAATAAGGAAACAAATTAATATTCAAATTTATTTAAAAAATTAAAACAGTTTAAGCTTTTGTTTTGGTATCTTAAACCTCATTTTAGTGCCTTTTAAAAAAAAAAAAACAGGCTGCATGTTTTTGGAGCAATCTAAGATGATTTTTTTTTGCCTAAAGAATTTTTTCATTAAATGCATGTTGGTAAAAGCAATGTGCATGTTTCTCAAGTTCAAACATTTTAATACAATGTCATTCTTCTCTTTAAAGAAAATCTCGAACAACTGTGATACTTCCCTTTCAGTTTCGTGCTGTAAAATTTTTCATTGTTTTTCTTTTCAGTGGGATCCATGACGAGGGGGAAGTTGTGAAAAGGAGATTTCTACTCTCACCCCCTCCCCTTAATTTGGGGGGGGACACCGGAACAAAGCATAAGCTTGTGATATTTGGACTTATCAATCTCTAAATCTGGGAGCAGCTAAGAAAAGCGAAAACAAATAGCAAAAAGAACTAATGAAACAATGTTTATTGCAATTACTCATACGTGCAGATTCTTATTAAATTTAGATTTTTGGAATCACAAGGAAACACACAAAGTACTGACCATTATTCCCCTTAAATTAAGGTTTTATGCAGGAATGCAGTCAGCTACAAAACATCTTCCCCCCTCCCCCAAGACCCCAAACACATCCATATGCAGTACTTTATGTTCAGGGATTTCTAAGGGTCTTTTTCTAATGGAAATCAATTCGCTAAATTATTTCCCAGTGCTTTTCGCACTGAAAGAAGTAGAGTAAGATTACTCCTGCATGTAAGTAAAATTATTCATGGAAATTTAAAACTGATCTTTTATTTTAAAAAATTATTTATTACACTGGCTCAACAGACTCAACTCAGTACTAGGCGGCGGGGGGGGGGGGGCCCC
>NW_027529428.1:13789667-13858383 GCF_008692635.1 Crocuta crocuta | reverse complement strand
GAAAAAAAAAAAACTTGCTACACAATGCTAAAGTACTACCCCGAAAAGAATGCCCTTCCAAACCTTTTACCAGCACAATAATGAAATAAATCACAGAAGCAAACCCCCAGTTTCCGACTGGTGACGTGTTGCGCAAGAGTGCGAGCCCTAATTCAACATACAGACGGCTCCCATGCTGAACTGCCTCTAGATTTAATGAAGTGAATAGGAAGGAAGTCGGGGAAAAAAAGTGTACAAATAAGAAATTAACACTTTCCTTCCCTCTCCAAACGGTGAGATACAACTACGGCGAAGTTTGGTGAGGCACTTCTTTCCTTAAAGGCACACTGCACCCATTTGGCTCCGAATGTCACTTAAAAAAAACCCTTCTGGTGATAAAAATCCCCAGCCAAGTTAAAATAGTTAAGCATATTCCAGCTTGTGTTCTTCCTGAATGAANCCTTTTCCCCCCCCCCCCACCCCTTCTTTCTTTCTCTTTCTTTCTTTCTTCTTCTAATTTTTTTTTTTTTAAAGAATACATTTGCACGACACCAGAACCGGACACAGAAAGGCTCCTTCTTCAATTAGCTCTTAAGAAAGCGGCATGTGGTTCTGATAACAAAATGCAGGAGACGGTCCTGCAGGGTAAGCGGTTTCAGAGCAAACACTTTTTGCAGCCTGCAAGGCACATGGCAGAGCCGACCGGAGGAATCGGTCACTGCACGTGGGTCTGGTCGCGCCCTTGCCATCCCGACACACGCCGTGTCTTTTAGGGGAGGACGGATGGTCCACAGAGAGGGCATTATTCTTGCTCGCCTCGCCCCGCGCTGCAACGGGGTGCTGTTAATACGGGACTTCTCAGTATTACCCGGGCGGAACAGAGCGGATTCATGCCGGTGAATAGGTAAACAGAGACGAGCAAACAAAAGCCACAAGCAAGTAGGAGGCATTGTTTCTCTGTGGTCGCCGTTTACCACGCCAGTGTCTCTGAGCCCACCGTGCAGAGTGGCGCAGCCCCAGCAGCAGAACAGACCATCTTCGAAAAAATCAAAAGGAGCAATTCTAAAGACATCTAGACAATGCATGGAAATTTCTTGGATAGGAAATGGGAGATCCAGTATTCTCATACCCAGCTCTGATGTTTAAACACCACGTTTCTGCCTACAGACAAGGACAAGGTCTCCTGCTCTCTTTGGGGGTCCTCCTCCCTTAGGAACTTGAATTAGGGTCCCAAAGAGGACCCTAGATGTTATGGGGGGGGCGGTTTGCAGGACATTAAGGCAGGCGGGTGAGGACAATTACATATCAATAGAGTGCTCCCTTCAGACCACACGCTGCTAAACTTGATTCTGATACTAAGGGAGGCTAAGCCTCCCTCACGCCCTGCCCAGACCCTGAAAGACAGGTAATGATGCCAGCAGCCGCAGGGGCAACAACAAATAAAGCGGATTTTTAAAGAAACTTGAAGATTTCACGTATGGAAAATTTTCTTACAATAGGGATATTTAGTAACAGCAACAAATTGAACGTGGAGTTCTGGAGCTCATGCTAAAAATGCCAGCCCATTTCAGTCTCTTGGTTTAATAAAAATCATGGCACTTCTGGATACAGAATTTTGGACTTGGGGTTTGGGACCATTATAAGTTTTTTTATTTTGAGAGAGAGAGTGAGCATACAGGTGGGGCAGGGGTAGAGAGAGGGAGGGAGGGAGAATTATAAGCAGGTGCTGTGCAGTCAGCACTGAGCCCAATACGGGGCTCGAACTCAGAAACTGTGAGATAATGACCTGAATCAAAATCAAAAGTCAGATGCTTAACCGACCGAGCCACCCAGGCACCCCTGGATCATGTTAAGTTTTTGATCATTACCATCCCCAAAAGCAACCTGTTAGATCAGGAGGTGTAAAATCAAACTCCCAAGGGAAAATAAGCCAGACACCAAAGGACAGATACTGTATGATTCAACTTCCATGAGAAAGAAGAACAGCGGTTACAAGGCACTGAGTGTTGGGGGAAGTGTGGAATTAACTGCTTAAGGAGGATCGAATTTGGGTTTGGAATGACAGAAACATCCTGCAGTGTCTAACGGTGATGGTTCACAGCAGATTTGCTAAAGTGTACACTTAGGTGGGTTAAGGTAGCACATTTTACATTACGTGTTTTTTACAACAATTTAAAAAAAGTCCCGGGACAGGGGGAATAAACTCTGTAAATATTAAACAAAACAAAGCAAACCCGACTACAGGCTCATACGTGTTCCCGCCACTTTAACACACAGCACACAATACCAGAGAAGTCTAGCTGGCTTTCCTTCCAACCTCAGACCCTATAGCATTTCAACAGGTAGCACGTTCAGACTTGCCCTCACCGGTGACTAGACGCCTTTCCAAAAATTCTTATTCATTCACTTGTTATTAAGGAAATACCCAGGATGTGAGAAAATAGCTGTATAGAAGGACAGGACATACCTATTCACACACTTTATAGTTTTGTTAACAAATGCCTCAAATATTCAAGGACACAGATGGGTTGATCTAAAGGGTTTCTGTTTTTTGTTTTTGGCATATTATTTTTTTTCTTTTCTCTTTTTCACTGTGGTGCAATTGCCTGATATCCAATTAATTCAGTGGACCCTCACTTCTTCACTCGTTCGTCAGGCACCAGGGTGTTGGGGACTGAAATGGCAACACTGGCCATGAAGGGCAAGCACATGGATCCTCTGTTAACCTGAATTTCTGCTCAACGACTTTACATCACTTTTGCCAACATGAACCAAAGTGTTCTTTCCCTAATGCCATAAGGAAGCTACCTAAGGAAACCTAGGGAAAGTGGGGGACAAGGAGAGCTTATACAGTTGAGACAAGGCAAATTAGAACCCTATTTCAGGTAAAAGCAATTGTGGGTGGGAAGAGGGGAAAAAAAAAGTATAGGAAGCATAAAAACTATTTCAGTCACAGGAACAACAAAGAACCCATAGGGCACCTTCTGTGGAGTATTACGCACAGTACTCTGATCAGAGCGTGACTGTTAGATTTAGTAGAGGGTGGCCCCTGCAACATCTGGCCCTGTAGACCCTCGCAGGTGACAAACAGGATGTACTGACACCTCTGTTCTCACAAGTTAGGCACGCACGGTGCTGGAGCTCCCTTGGGTGGAATAAAGAACCAAAGAGAATATATGAGCCAGCAAGAGGCTTAGAGAAACAACAGAGAATTAAAAGAAACACGGTTCTGCTTTCTTATCCTGAGACCATTTAACAGTTACCGTAATTCACAACCCACTGGTGCCCCAGGGAAGGCTTCTCAGGGAGGCCTGGGTCACCTCATACTTTGGGGTTCTCGGTATATTAAAATAAAAAACGAAATGCCAAAGCTAGGTAACAGATTGTGGTATAATTTCAATGCTTACAAAGAATAACATGATGGGGGAGCCTGAGTAGCTCAGTCGGTTGAGCATGTGACTCTTGATTTTAGCTCTGGTCATGATCTCGTGGTACATGGGATCAAGCACTATGTCAGGGATGCGCTGATAGCGTGGAGCGTGCTTGGGATTCATTCTCTCTCTCCAACAAACAAATAAACAAAGAGACAGACAGACAAACTGGTGGTGCTGGGTGGCAAGGTAAGTTACGTGTCGGACTTTGGCTCATGATTCCTGGTTCGTCGATCTGAGCCCTGCGTCAGGCTCTGGGCTGACTCAGAGCCTGGAGCCTGCTTCAGATCCTGTGTCTCCCTTTCTCTACGCCCCTCCCCTGCTCTGTCTCTGTCTCTCTCAAAAATAAATATTTAGTGAAAGAAAGAAATTTTAAAAAATAAGAATAACATGATGTTTTTGAGATAGACAGGTAATGTACAATGACTGAGGTTAACCTCATTCGGAGGTCCTCCAGCCAAAGAAATGGCTTGCCTGTGACAGGCCATTCAGGAGCGACAGAGCCCTCCTCTGGGCTTCCAAACTGCATCAAGACACAAATTCCTTGGGCTATAAATGCGCTGTGGCTGAAAAGCATCAAATCCCAACAAATGGGACAGCTCAGAGTAGGGTGCCTTTCCTGCCTGAGGCAGAGGCCAAGACCAGTAATAGCCAAGATAAGGCAGAAGAACATATAAGGAACACAAGAAAGCAAAAGCACTGTAGCCCGGGGCCATCCGATGGAAAAAGAGTTTCGATCCGTTTCGATCCCTCTGACGATACATGGCATGGTGGATACTTCTACTGCCCCTACACCACCATCATCACCAGCAGCCGCAGCACCAACCCTCAACACGTATTACTGACACAGGTGCCAGCCCTCAGTGCTTTACATACATTTGCTCATTTAATCGTTACAACATTAGGCGGCAAGTACTGTAACTCTCCTCAGTTTACAGGTGGGAGACAGAGCATCTCACTCCAGATCCTACAAAAGTAAGTAGCGGAGCTAGGATTTGAGCTCTGGGGGTTTGGCTGCATTAGGCCACACCCTTAAACAGGATATCATTCCACTATACAGCACAAATGAGGACTCTGAGCCCCATCAGGAAAAGGCTGATGATGCTTGCTAGGCTTACGTGAATAATGCACGTAAAACACAACGTGGTATATCGTAAGAAGGCTCTCAGCAGAAAAGATACATGCCCGCACACGTACACAGTCATCATTTTGCATGCAAAGTACGGAGACCACACACGATTGTGCGATTTGAAACCACAAAAATCCAGTCTAATAATCAGAAAATCATGATTTTTTCCATGACCCTTACACATGTACGTCAAAAAATTAAAAATTCTTATTGCCAGTTATATGCACACGAGAAAATGAAAAACATTGTAAAATGAGTATCTCTTTAGTTCATGAACTTAAAACATTAGAAATGAGTATTAAGAGGAATTTTTGTGGTTAAAAAAAAAAACCCCACCTTATCAGTATTGGACAGCATTGGCTTTCCTCTTCTCATCAAATAACTTAAGAAACAGAACAATCCTTTCTCCCGGGCTATGGCATACTGCCCAGGATCTGTTACCGACATCTTACCCTTCGCCCTTTTGTTGTTGTGAAATGTCTCACTCAGATGAACCCTTGATGTGAGGGTTTTGTTTTGTTTGTTTTGTAGTTGCTGTCTCTTCCTCTGGGACATCATCATCCTTTTCTTCAACAGCACCTTCGTCTAAGTTCCTCTAGCTGAATATCCAGACCCTCCTTTATGGTCACCCTACAGCCTCACATCTTTCTTCACTTCAGTTCTCCATAGAGGGGTCTTCCAGAAAAGGCCAGTCCCACCGGTAGTCGATACTGGGTGATCCTTGGAACCTGGGTGCAAACTTCCCAGCAGTCCCCCCTGGTCGGCCCCCGGGCAGCGCCACCAACCCACTCCATTCACACCGACTTCTGAAACTGTGAAGCCGGCCTTTTCTGGTAGAAAAGGTTCTTCTCCAGTCTCCTCCTAATCACCATGCTCTTTCAAAGCAGAACTTCAACACTTTGGCCTGAACACTGGCCAAGTTGTTTGGGATTTATATAAATAAATATATGTATAGATGTCTTCATAGTAAACGCTCAAATTCAATTAAAACTGAAATATACTGAGATGACTTTAGCCTTGTAGTTTTATATTCACTGGACTGTTTCCAGGGTGGTTTACACTAAAGTTTCATGCAAGGCTCCTCAAGTCTTCACAGTGATGCCTCCATTTTCAAATCCAGTCACATCCAAATTCACCTTGTGTTGTTTTTTCTTTCCCCCCTGCACTTTCACCTTTGGTGGCCGATTCCCTCTCTTGATCATCTACTTTGGTAGATTGTTGTGTGGGTCAACCACCGGGAAACAAGGAGGCACAGCAACCCCATGCCTCACCACCTGTCCCTGGACTGAGTAACAGCTACTCAATGAGCAGTCACCAACACACTTTGACAAAAGTGATGGGAATGGTCATCACATGTGTCTGTCACTTACAGAGCGAGGAGACTAAAGAGCTAGCAGCCCAGTTTGTACTTTATATAATGACACATGTATCTTGGCCTTCTGGTATCCCCTGGTGTGTCCCCCCCCTCACACTCCTAAGTGTGGTCCTAAGCCCGGGTGTTCCTTAGAATGCATATATATTTGGAGACAGGCCCCTTAAAGAGAGAACTGAGGTACAAAGAGGTCATTAGGGTGAGGCTGAATTCAGTACAACTGGTGTCTTGGTGAGAGGAGGTGGTGGCACACAGACCTCGGACCATGTGAGGTCACGGGAACAAGTGGTATCTACAAGCCACGGAGGGAGCTACAAAAGAAATCAACCCTGGGGTACATGGGTGGCTCAGTCGGTTAAGCATCCGACTTCGGCTCAGATCATGATCACACGTGGGTGTGAGCCCCGTGTCAGGCTCTGTGCTGACAGCTCAGAGTCTGGAGCCTGCTTCGGATTCTGTGTCTCCCTCTCTCTCTCTGACCGTCCCCTGCTCACGCTGTCTCTCTCCCTCTCTCAGAAATAAATAAAACATTAAAAAAAAAGTTAAAAAGCAATCAACCCTGTCAACACCTTGATCTTGGGCTGCTAACCTCCTGCTCGGTGAGAAAGTCAGTTTCTGTCCTTTAAGTCACATGGTCTGTGGTGTTTTGTTACTGCAGCCAGAGCAGACTGATTCGCCTGATAACTGAAATTTGTTGGGGGGGGAGGGGGGCCNCGGGCGGATGTCTCCTGAAGGAGCATAAACACACCACTGAGTAAGTGACAGCAGCCTTGGCCTTTCATGCCTGCCCTAGAATCGAAGAGAAAGTGCTGGGTCTGTAGTGCTGGCGGCCCGGCTGCCACGCTCTGTGCCTGGCAACTTGGCCCTGGCCTGGTCTCATCTGGTGGGACTTGGAAGGTGCCGTGTTCTCAGAAAGGACGGTCTCTAGGCTTGGGCAGGGCCTGGGAAGAGGGTCTCTGCATCAACAGGAAAGCGACCGCAGTAGTTCACTTCTCTTAGGACTCTGGACTGCCAGCCAGCACATAAGAGTGTGTCAAGCTGGTGTGGGAGCTGAAGCTGAATGGAAGGAGCAGGAGGGTCGCTGGCCCCAGGGGGAGGCCCTAACTCCATACGCACAGACACGGAGCCGTGACTCGTTAGACTTACCCAGGGACAGCAATACATGCGTGCACGGGTGCACATATACATATATGCACAGATGCACATATACATACTTGCACAGATGCTACTAGGGTGTCTGTCACAGCCTGGCCCCAGTTAAACTCGAGAAGCCAACTTGGACACGTACAACAGTTACAGATTTAGATTTGCTCAACTTAGGTCTGCACGGCGCTTCTAAATATACGTGAAGTTATTTGTCAAGCAGGACTATCTGACTTTATTTAATTCCAGGTCAGTAATGCTCAAAACTCAAAAGAGAATTCTGAGCCCTCGGTGAGCTATCCCTGTTCTAATACTGTTTGTCATGCGATAAACCTTCAAACGAGTCTAATTTTAAGGCACAAACGAACAAGAAGAGAGGTAAATATGACCAGGTTTTACTAACGCGCATGCTAAGCACTACTCGGGCCTTCAAGGCCCCCAGGGCCTCTTGGTAGGCTAAGCCAGGACTAGAAAAGTTTTGCTGGCAATCGATAGCTGAAATTAGCATGGGGGGCAGAGGAGGCAGCACAGGAGACAGGGTCACCTGAAACATGGTCGGCCATCTGCACAGTGCAGACACACACAGTGACTGGCTCTACCTAGCGGTCACAGTCATGTGCAGAAAATCTCCCCTAAGTGCTATTCCAGGAACAGAGCCCCTGGAAGAAAGTTTAGAGGAGGCACACCTGTCAGTCACTCAATCTGAAGGCAGTGAAAAGGTTCCTTCAATCCCCCTCCACTTCAGGCCCGCCCACAGCGAGGGCCCTGGGCTCTTTCCACCTGGCTCCTATACCAGCACTCAGTGGTATTCCCAAAGATCTTGATGCCAGTTACACTTGTTACTGGAACCACATAATTCCAGTGGAGACTGTATAAAATGAAACACAGTCCGGAAAAGAAACAGGGCTCTAACGGCTACTGACCACAAGTATAAGGAGAGACTCCACAAAAGGGGTGTGACCTAAAACACAAAACAGTGTTGCTGAACTTGGCACGGGCTAGACTCATCATGTGGGCGGGAGTATGCACTTGCGTGCTTTCTGAGTATCGGGATTTGCCTTCCGGTGATGGATGTGTTCACGAACTACATGGGGCAGTCCTTTCAAAATGCATTTTTTTAAAATGTTTTATTTATTTCTAGGAGACAGAGAGAGAGACAGCGTGAGCAGGGGAGGGTCAGAGAGAGAGGGAGTCACAGACTGAAACAGGCTCCAGGCTCTGAGCTGGCTGTCAGCACAGAGCCCGACGCGGGGCTCGAACCCACGAACCGCGAGATCATGACCTAAGCGAAAGTCGGATGCTTAACTGACTAAGCCACCCAGGCGCCCCTCAAAATATATTTTTGACAGGTCTTATGACTTTGTTCCTCATCCCTCAATATAGCTGAACTTACAAAAAAAAAAAAGAAAAAAGATTCTAACACCCAAACTGGAGGCCCTAACTGAAACATAATAGGGTTACTCAGGCGAGAAAGACTAGTCAGCAGTCTCAAAGAGGCAACTTCAAAAATAAGTTAAAAAGTGAGAAGTACTCATTATGCTTCCCATTAAAGGTTTCATCTACCTATAAACGACATTTTCCCAGTTTAATGTTTTCACTGACTGACCCGCTACTGATGACGATGATTAAGAAGTTAAGGAGTTCTCTGTTCTTTCTTTTCAGAATGGGAGTCAAAAGAAAAGTCATACTACCTTGCTTTTTGTCATCCAGCTTTTTCCTCCCCTGCAAGAAGATCTAAATAGCTCAACTAGGGTTTTTTTTTTCTAAGCAGTTATGGGCTACATCCCATTGGCCAGATCTGAAATGCTTCTTTCATTCGGTTACTGCCCTACTCAAGTTGCAAAGTTATCCTTAGGACTCTGCCTCTGAGCCTCCCCGCCAGACTCCAGAGGGCTCCATAATCGGATTTTACCCAATCTGACTTGCATTGCTTCCCGGGCCCGGAGCAGAAAGCCAGCACCTGGCCCAGGCGCGCCGTATTTATCTCCACCTTTGTGATGCCTCTCACAGTGCTCACCTGGAGCGGCCTCCTCCTCCCTTGGGCCACACCTCCACCCTCGACCCAACCCCTGCTCAGGACCTTCCCAGCTGTAACAGATCACGCTGACCTTTTCTTATTGAGATCATGCCTTATACTTTTCTCCACTTCCTCCACAGCACTTGGGGAAGCAAAGTCAGCGAGTATAGAGTTGGAATACAAAAGGAACTTTCAGACAGGATCCCCTGGGAAAACTGACCTTGGGAATACCCCTGTTTATTGAACACGGGTCATGAATGCCAAGTGTATCTGTTGTAGGTACTTCTACGTGAATCTTCAAGGACGAAATCACAAACTCTAGCATCAAACTTTCTGCGTCTCCCCAGGCTTCCCATTTCTCACTCCCCTGTACTACCGAGCTGTGGAGTCACCTGCACTGCTGAAGTTACTTCCCCGACCACGGAGTTAAACTCCTTACCACCTAGGACAGGACGTTGCTATTTTTCAAAAGTTGCTCAAAGCTTCCAAATTCCCCTGTTAGTCTGGCCTAAGGCCTTATTTATGTTCTCATCCACTGCTCCTTATTTAAAATCTCTCCTTCCTATAACGTTGCAGTCTTGAGTCTCCCTATCTTCTCTTGCCTCTTTTTTCTCCCCTTGAATGCTGATTCCCCAAGTTTTCCTTTGGCCCCCATCTCTCTTATCATGCTCCCAACAGTAAACCTGCAGTGAAATGTGACTGCCCTGAGCCCACAGCAGACATCACACCTGTGTGTGATGCCCTCACCAGCTGCAGGTGAGAGGTCTCTTTTTGTTGTTGTTGATTTTTTTAATGTTTGTTTTTCACAGGGACAGAGACAGAGCTTGAGCAGGGGAGGGGCAGAGAGGGAGGAAGACACAGAATCCGAAGGAGGCTGCAGGCTCTGAACTTGTCAGCACGGAGCCTGATGTGGGGTTTGAACTCAAGAAGCAACAGATTGGGACCTGAGCTGAAGTTGGACACTTAATCAACTGAGCCACCCAGGCACCCCGAGAGGTCTCTTAATGACCCGCAGAGGCATGGGCGCTGGAGAACTTCAAAACCCCTCCCCTGGAGGTGGGGGTGGGGGGGAGAGGAAGAAACCGTCACCTTGTGAAGGCTTTGGCCTCTCTGCTTCCAAAGTGGGGCCCTTGGTGAACGTCCCTCTGCTGAGTAGCCCTCGGGGTGGTGGGTGCATTGTGAGCAGCCCTTTGCCACTCAAGAAGTCCAGTCCCCTGTTCTGGATGTGACACCTTCTGTGGAGATCCAGGTTGGCCCTGGCTTCACTGTGCTTTTGATGCACACGGCTTCAAACATTATCGCTCCGGCCTGGACTCGCTTTGGAGTTACCCGTTGTGACTTCCAGTATCTTGGTCAAATGTCTCTGCTCAAATTCACCGCTCTTCTCCCAACAGAACACGTTATTTCTCTCTGGCTCTCTGTGTCTCATCAAAGGGCAGCATCATTCCCCCTCCCCCGCCAGGTATCCAACCTAAAAACCTTTAAAATCACGCCTGTCCCTCCTTACAGCCTGGCAGGCCTGCCCATCGCTGTGTGGTCTGCCCCTGAAAGAGCTCATTTCCTTCTGTTCATTCTCCTCTGGCACAGAGAGGGTCAGAGATAATGGCCTCCCTGTGGGTTGGTTTCCTTTGCCCTCCCCTCTGGGCCCGGATCCATCCTTCACAAAGCAAACGGTTATCTTCTGCTTAAAAGGAGGAACACACATGGGTTCTCCCATTTCAGACCCTACGTGTCTTTCTATGGAATTGAGTAAAAGCCCAGCTTCCTGGGTCACGCATCACCCCCAGGAGCACCCCCCCCCAACCTTAGCTTTTCTCATCCATTTCTATCTCTATAAAAATACTGTGCTCCTAACACACAAGGTCACGGTGGAAGGAGCCACACAGTTCCAAGCCTCAGTGTGGGTCAGAGCCCGGAACTCTCTCTTCCTGACCCCCTTGTCCTATGCAAATCATACTTTTTGCAGGAATGGTTAAAACATCACTTCCTCCATAAAATCCTACATGAGCTCCTCCTTCCCTTGTACTTTGTACAGTATGTTACATGTACTTTTGTGCACAGTTTATTTAGCTCTGCTTTGTAGGAGCGTTGTTATCCAAACAGGTCTGAATCGCAGATCAGCCTGAAATCTCTTTGGGAGTTTCAAAAAAGTCACCTTAGTCAAAATGTAAAGGCATTTAGATTGATGCCTTACCCAAAAATGGGACCCAAAAATCTTGGTGAAATAAAATTATATCTTCATTCTTTATTCTTCTGCTTTCTCAAAACAGCAGGGCTTACCGAGTACGGTCAAGACCTGGCTTATATGACTTCTGTCCAAGGGCTGCTACATAATCAGACAGTGAATTAAAAATAAGCCAGACAGATGGGGCAAAATAGATTTTGGGGGCTTTGTTGGCCCTGTGCCAACCCACTTCTTTAAACTGCCTTTATTTTACTTTTATTTATTAAATTTTTTTTTAATATTTATTTTTGAGAGAGAGAGAAGGAGAGACAGCGTGGCAGTTAGAGAGGGACAGAGAGAGAGGGAGACACAGAATCGGAAGCAGGCTCCAGGCTCTGAGCCGTCAGCACGAGCCCGATGCCGGGCTCGAACTCATGAGCCGTGAGATCGTGACATGGGCCCAAGTCAGAGCCTTAACCGACTGAGCCACCTGTGTGCCCCAACCTTTATTTTACTCTTAAATTTTACTCATTTCTTCTCAGTCATCTCTACATCAAAGTGGGGCTCAGACTCACGACCCCAAGATCAAGAGTCTCATGCTCTTCTGGCTGAGCCAGCCAGGGACCCCGGAGCTGCCTTTATTTGAACTGCCTCTACTTCTCTTGCTCTATAGCTTTGAGAGTCAAGTGGCCTAAATACGACATCCAGCCTCACTGGCAAAGAGAACCGTGCGGCCAGGAGGAACGGCGAAGATCAGCCCTCACCTGGCGACAAGGCAGAACCGTGTATGCGGCCCAAGGAGGTGAGGAGGCCGGCGAAGGGGAAAAGACAGCAGGAAGACAAGCTGAGCCGAGCTCTTCAAAGCCCCGCAGTCCCAGTGCTCAGCAGAAGGAGGTGGACCAAGAAGCTCCTCCCCCCCCAGGAGCAGAGGGTCTAATCCCCTTCCGAGGTATGTCTTACATCCATTCCAGCTCCAGGAGGTCTTGAACATCCCCGGAGGCAAGTCCTCGAGACTCACCTATTGCTAATCTGACCGGGGCTCCCACACCTTTTCTGGGAGCAGCTGGAATTCACAAGCCAGGAGGAGGGTGGCTCAGTGGGCAAAGGGGCTGTAAAGTGGGATGGGATTTGTCTTTGGCCAAAACCCCACAGTCCTGCAGCCTTGCCCTGATGTGCATTTTTAAGATCTTTAAAAGGCAGTAAACTCAATGTCTAGCAATCATCAAAGGAATCCAGCTCCTGTATCCCAAACCCTCCACCTGAAAACTCTCCTCCGCACCTGCGAGCCTTAGTGCCTCATCTGTAAAATGGGAGAAGTAGTATCTACTCCAAGTCTATGAGGGGATGAACACGTGCTATGTATTTATAGCTCCCAGGCTAGCTAGCTCTGTCTGGAACAGAGAACTGGAAAGGGCAATGTCAGAAAGTCTGCGGGAAGGAATTTGGATTAAGAATTCAGACCTGGCAACTAAAAAGAATACAGTGTTTTTAATGTCAATTACATGTCAAAAACAAACAAACAAACCCTGCAACAAACTCACATCCATCTTGCGGAGGGGGATGGGATGACATGAGCCCACTTTGGGNCACAGAGGTGAAAGCAATTTTGAAAAGCGGGGGGTCACAGCCGGTGAAATCTCAAAAAGAGATAAAAGTGCCCAGTTTGTGGAGAAGCAAAAATCGCTCTTTCAGTGTGGAAGGCATGCCCCCACATATCCCTTAATGGCCTTAACAACAACAACAACAAAAGTCCCTCTGGCACAGGGAGCCCCGTAAAACGGGGTGTTCTTAAGACCGAACGGAAGGACATACAAATATTACTAAGGACAGGCTGGGGCTTGATGGGCCTCATGGGCTGGGATTTACTGAAACTGCTACAAAAGAGCCAAGGGGCAGCCTCATAACAGGTTAAAAATAATTCTGAATGTAATGGCACCGAATTAACCCCGTCCATGTTTTACTTGGCTCCATCTCCAACTTGGGAACGTGAAGGTCAGTGAGATTATAGGTGCTTCTATTTTCNGGCTCTGTGCTGACAGCTCAGAGCCTGGAGCCTGCTTCGGATTCTGTGTCTCCTTCCCTCTCTGACCCTCCCCTGCTCACGCTATCTCTCTCTCTTTCAGAAATAAATAAAAAAACATTTAAAAAATATATTTAAAAAATGCAGAAAGATACAACGAAGACAACAGTCCATCACCAGATTCGTGTAACAGGATAACATGGTGGCAAATAAAACCCCCTCAAGTGGGTTGGTAGCTTCTCTTGCAAAACATGTATTTACGTCAGGGATCCCCCTGCAAGGTCGACACTGTAGTCTGTCCGACTCGACGATATCCTGTGCCGTCCAGTAATGTGCCATGAAATTAGTGTACTGACTTTTTAAAGAAAGGTTTTATTTATTTCTGAGAGAGAATGGAAGCAGTGGAGGTGAAAAGAGAGCGGGGGACAGAGCATCCCAAGCAGGCTCTGCGCTGACAGCAGAGCCCAGTGTGGGGCTCAAACTCATGACCTGAGCCGAGGTCGGCCCCTCAACTGACTGAGCCACCCAGGCGCCCCAATTACTGATTTTTTTATTCAAATGAATGTAAATGATAATTTGGGGTGGGGGGGGTTGACATGTGTCAATGAAGAAAATAAACCCATGTGTCAGCTGTTCTACACTTGGTAGTGTGCAAGGGATTAAAAAAAGCCTCAAGGGGGTGGGTGGTTTCTTCTTGATGACAGAGCGCTAGAAGATGCTTGGTGTCGGTCTGTACAGATCAGAAGAAGCCCCCCACCAGCTGCGTGGAAAAGGGGGTCCCGCATGGCAGGTACGCTGCTCCCCTCGCATGCCCTGCTACGTTGGCGTCCCGTCCGGCGTGAACTATCAGCACACGGACACAGCTCATCTCCCTAAATGCTACAGACAAGCAGACGGTCCCAAACACTGGATCGTGTACTGATCCTCCAACGTGCGACAGGCCCTTGTGGCAAAGCTGCATTTTCAAGAGAAAGCCTTTGGGAGAACGGGCAGGAAAGCTGTCACCCGTGCCCCTCTGTTTTCTTCCTTGAGAGCTAGGTCTCAGAGCTGGAACGAGACCAGGCTAAATCCATGGAGTTCTCTCCAGGGTCCCCAAACACAGAGTCAAATAAGGACGGGGCAGCAAAGATGGGGCCACGGACTCTTCCTCAACCTCATCCCTCCTGGGACGTGAAATGACTCATCCAAGACGTCATACAGCTTAACAATGACAGACCCAGATCCCCTGTCCTTCCCACTAAGTTATCAGAGGCAACTTGGAAGACAGGAATAGACCCACTGGCAGCCTCGATCAAGTTTTGAGGCTGTCACTTTATTTAAAAAAATTTTTTAGTCTTTATTTTTGAGAGAGGGGTGTAGAGAGAGAGAGAGACAGAGACAGAGAGATAATGAAACGAGTGGGGTAGGGGTAGAGAGAGAGAGGGAGACACAGAATCTGAAGCAGGCTCCAGGCTCTGAGCTGTCAGCACAGAGCCCGACACAGGGCTTGAACTCACTAACTGAGAGCTCATGACCTGAGCCAGTCAGATGCTTACCAGACTGAGCTACCCAGGTGCCCCTTGAGGATATCATTTTAAATAATCTTTAGAAAATATTCTACCCAAAATCCTAGGGAGAGATATTTTATGAAACAATTTCCTGCATTAGGATTATGCTTTCTACAAAGGACTATGAACATAGTGACCTTAAATATTGTATTTCAGCAGGAGGGGCAGAGTAAGCTTTGCCTGGAGCAAAGTTTCATGGTCCCATCTACAATTTTTCATGATTCTGACAACCCACATTCTCTAATAGAAAATAAGAAAGGAAGCGGTGTTAAAGTCCAGGGCCTTATGCTTAAAATGCACATTCTCTTTTCGGGGCTTTCTTATACAAAAATAAAAATGAAAACCCAATTAATTTAATGCTTTTTAAAAAAACAGATTTTACGGGGCGCCTGGGTGGCTTAGTCGGTTAAGCGTCCGACTTTCGCTTGGGTCATGATCTCGCGGTTCGTGGGTTCGAGCCCCGCGTCGGGCTCTGTGCTGACTGCCGGCTCAGAGCCTGGAGCCTGTTTCAATCTGTGACTCCCTCTCTCTCTGACCCTCCCCTGCTCATGCTTTCTCTCTCTCTCCTAGAAATAAATAAAACATTAAAAAAATTTAAAAAAAATAAAATAAAAAAAATAAAAAAACAGATTTTAACACTTATTTATTTTTGAGAGACAGAGACAGCGTGTGAACAGGGGAGGAGTGGAGAGAGAGTGAGACACAGAATCCGAGGCAGGATCCAGGCTCTGAGCGGTCAGCACAGAGCCCGATGCGGGGCCTAATTCATGAACTGTCAGATCACGACCTGGGCTGAAGTTAGATGCTTAACCCACTGAGCTCCCCCTACCCCCAGGTGCCCCTAGTGTTTTCTTTTTGCCTTTTCATTTTGAGTTATATTAGATGTGCTACTCCTATATTTGCTGGAAAAGAAATAAAAGGGTTTGAGCTTGGAAAATGGCTGTTGCGAAATCTCTGGCAATTTCCAGGGAATAGCTGGGTTGAAGCACTGGTTGTACTTGCGTGTGCATAGTTAAGTGATCTTCATCAACGTGCTCTGAAATTAGAACAGAGCCTTCAAATTCTTGAGTAGCTCAGGAGCACTTAAGTCAAAACTGCATGCCTTTAGAATTCTTTTAAGGGAGAAATCTTTCCGAGGAGACACAGATCACTAGACCCTAATGGGAAAGAATGCCAGCAATGTCTACCTTGACCCACATCAGTCAAAAAAAGAAAAAAGGAGAAACGAAAAACAACGCAGGGTTCACAGGGTGTGCCAAAAGGACACAGACTGCAACCACCTCTCCCCCAAGCCCACATCTCTGGCTGGTCCGCTCTCGCAGTCACAAGTATTCGCCGAGCGCTAACTATGGGTGAGGTGCTCAGATGCGGGCTCAGGGCACTGGACCAGACAGGTGAGCGCACCGGCTTGCTCGGAGCTGAATGCCAGTGGAAGGAGAAGGTAGGATAACCTTGGCCATAAAGACAACTAGCCTGGGGCACTGATATCCTGGCAGGGTGGGGCTACTTCAGCGGGGGCGGTCAGGAGGGATGCTCTGGGAAGAGACCGTTAGGGCAAGGAGACAGGCATCTGGGAAGGGGCCTTCCTGGAAGGGCAGGGGGCCGGAAAGACAGCCTGGTGTGCAAGCCTTCCTGAGAGCTAGGGGAGAAGATGAGGTTCAAAAGCCTGGCAGAGGCCACATGGCCACGCCCCCCCAGGCCATGGATGGAGGGTTTTTTGCAGTGGGTGGGGGAGCTGGGATAGAGGTAGCAGGCAGGGGGTGATGGGCGTTGGTATTTGTTTTGGAAAGTACCCTCTGACCTCTCTGGGTAGCCCCCTGAACTGATGTGAACAAAGAGGAAAAGCCATCCTCCAAAATTCCAGGAATCCCCAAATATCACACGCGCCAGCACCTAACCCCCTACACCTCCTTTTCTTTGCTCAAAGGTGGAGGATGTGCTGTGTTTCTCCTCCAATGGGGGGCAAGCAGGGTCAGTAGAAACCCCAGGGCACGGGCATGGCTGTCAGAGAGGCTCCGGGTCTCGGGAGGTGAGGGGAGCAGCCAGGAGGTGACCTCTGTCTGAGAAGTAACTGCCCTCCCCTCCTGTGGAAGTCTTCTTAGGGCTGGGGGAGGGAGAATCAGAAATCACTTCTCCAAAGGCAGGACACTAAAACTCTAGCATAAAGTAGAATCCATGTTGCCTCGACTCTGCTCATTGCTGGAACAGTTAAAAGCCCCACAAGTTAGAGCATCTCACAATCTATTTTAATCTCTATTAATTCCCATCTGTGTACACTTGGAGACCTGCTCTTGACAAGCTCTTTAAGGTGGCTAAGTGTGCACTATTATCTCTAATAGCATCTCTCAAATCTGGCTCTTAATTGCACTAATAAGGCGGGCACTGCTCCGACAGTAAGGAACAGAAACTTGACGATTAACGCCACTTTCCCTGCTCCAGGCACATGCAGTTCAACCTACTCAGCGTTCAATAAATGGGCGTCAAAGTGAATTTGCTTTCAAACAGGCTCCACGCGCGGACCCACTAATAGGAAAAGCAGAGGATGATCGTTACCCAAACCAGAGAACAAAGTGAAAGGCAGAGCAGCTTCCTGGATTTGGGAGGTTGTGGAAGGGCCCCTGCAAATCACAGACAATGCAACTAACTCAACCCAGGAGGTCCGAGGCCACACGGCTGGCTGGCTGGCGGGGCGGGGACCCACAGGCCCAGTTCCTGACCCCTGGGCTCAGCGCTCTGCCCGCACGCACACAGGATTAGACAGTTAGAACAGACAGTTGATAGCCAAGTGTGTACAGTGTGGTGGGCTTGAGGTGAGTAAGTCTGTAGGCCTAGCACACAACATATTCAGCAAGCAAACATCCTGTCCTCCTTAATTCCACTGAGTGGGGAGAAGGACGTCTTTACTCGCCCCCTTTCCCTTTCTCCTGGACCCCAAGACATGTAGTCAGGATATGCAACAGAGGGATTTTTGTTTCCTCTTTTACTGTTACCTATCAGGTGTACTCAGAAATAGTGAGTACTTTTTTGTAATGCCTTGTTTTTGGAATCCTTCTTATATGAACCAGGTTCTATACTATGCACTGAAACCTCAGAAAACTCTGTGAAGAACGTGCAGTTATTTCCCTTATTTAACAGGTAAGGACACAAGTCTAAACATCTAAACCAAACTGACTCCATGACAGGCTTTAAGTTTCCCCTCTAAACTAGAAGGCCTGAGTTTCAGCTTCCCAGAAACTATCAGGCAGACACACACCGCCCAAGGCAGGAGAAACCACCCTTGCAACACCCAATCAGGAAAGGCCAGCGACCACCCTCCACATTACTGAGGGAGAGGCCTGGAGATAGAGACTATAGATAGGAGCCTGTTACCTAATATTAAAGTTAACCCCTTAGTCGCTGAATAAGACCCTAGGCTCGCTCTGTGATTGGTTAAATTTAAAGGTACTCTAAACGTTGTAACTGGATCCCGCCAAAAGTAACGAATACACTAGACAATGTGCATGGTCAAACCCGCTGTCAATGATGTTGTATAATTATGATTGGATCACTGTTCCCATGTCACAACTTCTGTAACTCCCCCGTCACAAACCCCATAAAAAACCCTACTCTGCCTTTGTTCGGGGCTCTCAGCACGGATCCACGGCGCTGGTGAAGTCTGTGAGCCCGAGCTCAAGCCCGTAATAAAGCCCTTTGCCTTTGCATGTGTGACTCGGTCTCCCCGGTGGTCTCTGGTCGGTGAGGATGCTGCGATCTGGGTATAACAATAGCAAAGCTACAGGAGGCTACACTAGGCACGTGGGGTCGCAGGCTGATTATCATAGATGGAGCTGGGATTTGAACCCTGGTTCAAGGGAAAGCAAGGCTTACTTTTTAATTTTTAATGTTTATTTATTTTCCAGAGGGAAAGAGAGACAGAGCGCTATCCAGGGGGAGGGGCAGAGAGAGAAGGAGACAAAGAAACTGAAGCAGGCTCCAGGCTCTGAGCTGTCAGCACAGAGCCCGACCCGGGGCTCGAACCCAAGATCCATGAGGTCATGACCTGAAGTCAGACACCGAACCGACTGAGCCCCCCAGGCATCCCTCCAAGGCTTACGTTTTTGGCCACTATCCTAAACTCCCCAGGTAGATGGCCACCAAAAGGACAGCTGTGACAGTCACCCAGGCAGAGAGGCACAGTGACCGTAAAGTCACCGGCCCGGTCTCGGTCTCTGACTTCCAAATACCCTCTCCCACCTCCACCCCACGAATGACTCATTTCAAAACCTATACCTGTATCAAAACATCGCATCTCACACCTGAGATTTATATACTTTTTACTTCTCAAAGACAAAAATTCTTTCAAAAAGATCCCCTTTGTGCAGTTTACTGACTGAAGAAAAAAGAAGTCGAAAAAGTGGAGGACAGAAACCAAATTTTGATTAAAAAAAAAAAAGCAGGCGTATTTCTAAAACCATCTACTTCCCTGCACGATTTGGCACCACGTAAAGATCTGGAGAACTTATTGGGGCTTGTTAATACCAGTGAACCCATTTCCCATGGTTACTTTCCATGCCTGAGCTGCACTTCGGGGCCAATCCCTGTTCCAGAGGATAAAATGTGAAACCAGAAATTCCACGCACCACAGTTTCAAAAATTGGGCAAAACAAGTCTCTCTTGCTTCTCCACCTTTAATATTTATTTTAGTTGGTCCTTTGAGGACTATTTCTTCTACTGAATTTTGACAAAAGGGAACAACATATCGAATAAGGTCCAGTTGCTGTGAAAACAATCTAGCCAGTGGATTTAAGAAAAAAATAAAAAGTGCAGAAAAGTGACTGAAATGCTTTTACTACTGTCAAGTATTTCCCCCAAACAATTCAAACTCCTGCCATTAATCAGTGCAGGACTTCCTTCCTAAAGTACTGCAGAGCGTGAAATTTGGCAAAACCCGGATCTATTTTCTAGGGCCTTAGCTCTCCCTTGTGTATAAAAAAGGAAATGCAGCTTGCTAGAAATTTTGCCCCAGTAGAACTGATGACCCGATTTTAAAAGCTAAAAATGCCATTTGATAAAAGAAAATCAATTTTTATATCTTATAGCAAAAAAACAAAGAAAAATTACTCGAAGGGACAAAAGAGAAGCATGAACAGATTAAAGGCATCAGGCACATTATACTTTCAATAAAGAATCCCAAAAATCAAAAACACACAGAGAAAACCTTGTCCGTATAAGATATTTTAAGAGAAAAGTACATCTCACAGAATCATAGATGCTCTCGGCTGTGATTAGAGCTTGGAGTTTACAGCCTGTCTCTGACTTCAGGCTGGATCGTACTTAATCCAGCCCAAACACAGGAGATATTATCCTGTTTCAAAGATTTCTAGAGAGAAAAATCCTCTTTGGATAGGGGAGAAGGTAATTCTGCTATGTTCCACTGTGTATTTCAACAGAGTTTCAAATATTTTGTTTGAAATGGCAATCTTTTAAAACTTTCTTGGTACTTTGTCCAGTCAATTGTGACTAGCTCTCTGCCTCCTTCCCAGGTAGGGTTTGACACAGGTTGCTGGTTATGGAAAGCCATTCAAGGAAGGGCTCTTAGCGTGTATTTGGAACCTGGTGTTACATAGCTTATTAAGGCACACAGGTAAATTCCCTCGAGAAGTATCTCATTTTACTTCCTGATTTCCCCCTACTACTTTATGTTTTGAGATTTTGTTACTGTTTTCTCCACTTTTGAGCTGTGGGAAGGACAGACCCCAACAATCTTCCCTTTAGTGGTCAAGAGATGGGACCATGAGGCATTGAAATCATGCGGAGGCTTGAGCTCTTAGTTGGTGACAGACCGGTTGAGGAAAAAGAGGCTAATCTCTGTGCTGCCCTTTCTGGGGGTCCCTCTCGAAACCCTAAAACTTCTAAAACAAGCTGCATCTATCCCTAGATTCAAAGATGTGAGGAAGTGGGTTTTCCTGCTATCATTCATGTAACATGGTTTGGAGTCCGACTAATAGGACATCGCAAAACCACAGAGCTACCTTCCTTCAAGGAGCTTATACAGTACACTCCCCCCCCACCAAAAAAAAGCGTCTTCACGCTCATACATGCGGACCACACAGAGAGCCACCAGAAATGAGGAAGGACCTTTCCAAATCAGTTTCATGACATCACATCCACTGTGAAACAAAAGCATCGTTTTCAAAGTTTGTTCGCTCTATGTGGCTGGCAATTAAATGTTATAGAGAGCATGTAATTTATTTTGCATTCCCATTATCCTCAAGTGCTGCAGGGGACAAATCACTCATTCGACAATTAAATAAATTCTGGGGTGTCACTAAATGTTTTCAGGAAAGGGAAGGGTTCTGAACTCGGTGGCGGGACCAAAGGAACAGGAAGAACAGAAAAAACCCAAGCGTTCCAGAACTCACCTTCAGCCCAGCTTTTAGCTTTGCAATCCGCCCCTCCCCCCCCAGTTTTATGGAGCTCCCGCCTCAAGAATGATTACAATACTAGAGAGGCTCCAGGCAGTGCACTCGTGGCAGGAGGTGAACCGAAAAACCTGTCCCCCTGGGCTCATCGGACAGCTGCCAATTCAGGCCGACGGAATGCCCGCCTGCACACAGAAACAAAGACATTTTCCCAAGAAATCATCAACACGAGCCAATTATCACGTATGGGCAAACACAAGGCGCGTATGTCCACGCTCAGTACACGGTGCAGCACGGTTGTTACCTGGGGTACACCACCGGAAAAGCTACGCTAATGGAGACAGCATTTTTAAAACCACATTCGTATTCTAAAGGCACCATTCCCCGTTTGGGGAGTCACCCACTGCTTTCAGAAGGATTGGCATAAAGTTGGTATGCAAAGAAAAAAACCCCAACGATACCAGTGACTTCCAAAAACGGATTTGTGAGCCCAGCCTTAGAACAGCAGACTGAATCAGGATTTGTTGCGGGCGGGGGGGGGGTCCCCTCAATTCCAAAAGCTCTTTGCAATCAAGCGCTACCCTCGTGGACAGGGGTCTGCAGAACCTCCCAGAGCCGCAGCGCTGAACCCCGTGGCTGGGCCACGTGTGGATGCGAAGTTGCGACATATAGGACACCAAGGCAGGGTACAGCGCCTTCTTTCTTGGCCAGAAAGGGAGGGAAGAGGAAGAGAGGAAAAGGTCAGGCCTGAGGATACTGCCACCTGTTGTATAAAATCTGCCTGGTCTTTGACCTCGGTTGCTGGCACAAGGCTTCTAAAGCCCCGGGAATTTCCTGAGTGGTAGCGGTGTCTTTGTTATGCTAACGAGGTGACCCAGGGAGGCCCCCAGAGGGCATCAGGATGGGGACTGTCCCCAGAAGGACAACCACTGGATTAGATGGTTGGGCTGCTGGGCCGGCCCAGCCGGGGAGGGTGGGGGACTGGAGAGGAGTCCAGCGGCCTGCTGATGGTTTTAATTATTTGAGCCCAGGTAGGAGTGAGCCCCTGGTAAGTGCACAGCTCAGGGGAGCGTCCTGCTTGGTGAACACACTGATGTGCCCGAAGGGTGCTGCGGCCTGACTCAACAAGGACAGGGCAGGGAAACTCCGTGTCCCCCTCTTAGACCTCACCCGCTGCGTCTCTTCATTTGCTGGCTTCGCTGGTCCCCCTGCCTTGTGGCTTCCATAATGTAACCGATCACAAAGTAGTGCCGTTCGGTTCGCCATTCCAGCCAAACACTGAACCAGTGGGGGTCACGAGAGCCCCTGAAGTTAGAGCCAGCCAGTGAGAAGGAAGTGCAGGTGGCCTGGGGGCCCCCGAAGTGTGGCTGGTGGGTGAAGGGGGCGGCATCCTTTAACCTGTGGGGTCTGCACCAGCTGGGGACCTGGTGCCAGACATGAACCTGGCTGGGGCCGAAATGGAACCCTCGCCCGCGAGGGTCCCAGTCTGGCGTGCGTGGGGGGCGGGGGCAAGGAGCAAGAGGAAGGAGGCCCTAGGCTAACAGAGCGCACACTTCAGGACACTCACCTCACGGGCTCCTTCCAAGGCTCTGGGAGGGTCCCTCACCAGGTGTTCAAAGGGTCAGTACAATGTGCACAAGTAAGACATTTTTGTCACACTTGTTTCATTTTTATTTATTATTATTATTTTTAAGCATTTCTTTATTTATTTTTGAGAGAGAGAAAGAGAGCACAAGCAGGGGAGGGTCAGAGAGAGAGGGAGACACAGAATCCGAAGCAGGCTCCAGGCTCTGAGCTGTCAGCACAGAGCGGGGCTCAAACCCACAAACTGCGAGATCATCCTGAGCCAAAGTCAGGTGCTTAACCGACTGAGCCACCCAGGCGCCTCTGTCTTGCTGGTTTTAAAAAAGCTCCCTCACCCATCCACCTACCCACCTATCGGATTCTAGAAGATTCAGTCCTTGACAGCCCCATGGAGGGGACTGTGCCATTGTCGAGAAACGGGGCCAGGCTGCCTCGCGTGCTCCAGCGCCGTGTGAAGAAAGCAGCCAAGACGTGGCAGATGCCCCAGCGGGCACGAGAGAGCTGAGGAGGGGCCCTGGGGCACACCAGCAGGGCTGGGGTCCTCACGAGCCTTCCTTCCGAGTGCAGGGAGCTGCCCCCTAGGGATGCAGTCGGCTCCCCAGACTTCAAGATGTCTCCCAGGGGATCCCCGAAGTCTCCCAGGGGATGAGATGGGAACCAAAGGCACATCAGGGCGTCGAGGGATGGGCCACACCGGTGGGCAGTCCTGCACTGAGCCCAGCACAGACCCACAGGACAGAACCGGGCCACCAGCCCCCAAGGCCATGAAGAAACCCCGGCTTCTGCCTTTTTCCAGATGCCATTTGAGAAGGAAGATGGGACGTCAGGCCCCCAGAAAGGGGAGGCCAGCCCATGCGGTGCAGGCATGTTGGCCCGACTACCCTAAAGAGATGAGTTAGCTCAAGACCGACTAACACCAAAGAAATCTCAGTTTCCCTCCATGGAAACAGGGATTTCAGAACAACTTGAAAAAAAACCACGTTTGTTTCTTTTTTTAATGGAGCTGTGTTTGAAATTGCGATCCTTCTCATTTAAAACATTATGAATACAGAAAAATTTAACAACCTTCCAACTAAACAGATTTTCTAAAGGTCACTGTGGGAATTTTTAGCATAATATGATTATAAAATAAAACCTGTTTGTGATAAAACCGTAATACAATTTTCAAAGAAAGTGGCCATATCACTTAAATGTAACCTAAGTGTTCTGAGGCAGAGACTGCTAGCTAGTCACCAAAATCTTATTTTCCTGGGCTGGCAGCCAGGCCACATTTCCCAGTCTCCCTTACAGCGAGTGCGGCCACACGACCGACTTCCCGCCGATAAGAGTCTGAGCGGAAATGATAGAGAACCATGCAGGCCTGGCCTGATCGGCCTGAACCCAACACCCACCACTGGGTGCTGTCTCCCCCACTCCCAGCTCATGGAGATGCGGGTGAACAAGCCGGCCGAGGCTCGGTGGGCCTGGATCCCTGAAAAGCCTGAGCCACCTCGGGCTTTTCCGTGAGAGGTAAAATTCTACTTAGGTTTTTGGACAGGCCCACGAAAGGGGCATGGTTAGGCCCAGCTGTTGCAGCCGTGAGCATGCGCCTAGGCTCTGCTCTTGCACATCAACCTGGGGCTGAATCAAGGTGGCATTCCCTGGGCGCTTACTATTTGCGCGTGGAATTCCTAAGCTGTAGCAAGATCCACCTTACCCACTATGAGGAGAGCAGGCATGTCGGCAGCCAGCAAGAACGCGAGGAAAGTGGACTGGAGCTGTGACAAAGGCATGTGAGAGCACAAGGGGAAGTTCAAGGACCGTGTATTTGGAAGAAGGCACCACAGATATGGCGGCCAGGGGAGCTGGGCCTTGAAGGATGAGAAAGCTTCCAAAGATAGAGAAGGGGTGGGGGGCGGGAGGGAGTTCATTCCAGGCTGAGGAGATAGAATCAACGCCAGTGGGGAGCAGCTACAAGGGAAGAGGATTCGGTCAAAGAGAGGGGGGGAAGAGCTAACAATCGGGGCTGGCCACGACCTGGAGGCGCTACGCAGACAAAAGGGCAGATCAATTCCTCGAGGGGTGGCCGGCCTCCCAGCACGGGGACTACCAAGAATGCAGTTCCAGCAGGGGACGGAGAGCTGCGCCGGGGGTTCTACGCATCCCCGGTGCCTCTGCCAAGCAGGCTTCTCACAACGTCGCCAGGAGGAAGAATTATTCTAGCCCGGTGTCAGCATTGCTTACACGACGACGACGAGGGTCCCTGCCACATTCCCTTTCAAGGCCGCGTGGGCCGGGCCCATTCGCTGCCTTCTACTCTAAGCCAGTAGAGAATATTCCTTCAGGACCCAGGCCCTTGAAAACCCCTTGAATAGAATGTTCATTACGGAAAAGCTTAGGAGGCTGAAATTAACCAGGATTGCTGCTGGTGACCAAGAAAACAAAGGACAGGAAGTATCTGTTTTGAATGCGGAGGCCCCGGGCTGTGCTGTGTTAAGTGCTTGTCTTGGGCAAAAGCAAGTTACTATCTCCTACCAAGTATGAACTTACAGCTTTCAAAAGAATAGTTCACAAGAAGGCATGTTACAGCACAGCTGTGCCGAGAACACTTCGGTCTTTTCCTGGGTGATTTCGTATCTGGCAAAGACCCCTCCCGCGTGAGCATCATAAACATGAATTACACGGTGTAGTTTTGAACAGCAAACTAATTTTCCACTTTTAGACGTGTACGTTATAGGCCAAAGAAAGTCTACTGGAGTACCAGAAAGAGAAAGGCTCTTCTAACACTACGGTAAGTGACTCAATTTCCACTGTCCTCGTACAAGGTTACAATTTCATGGCACAAACCTTCTGGAGTTCCTATTGTGTGCTAGGCACGGTGTTATTCATTGGTGATATAAATGGAATGAAAAAGAAAAAAGGAGGCATTCTGAACTGGAAAACGTCCTAAGGTCCATAATGTTATTTTTTGAAAGAGCATTTCCCAATGATTATTTATTTATTTGAGAGACAGAGTGAGAGCGCGAGCGAGCAAGCGAGAATCTTAAGCAGGTTCCTCACTGAGCACACAGCCGGCAGTGGGGTTCATCTTCACGACACTGGGATCATGACCTGAGCCAAAATCAAGAGTGCGATGCTCAACAGACTGAACCACCCATGCGTTCCCCACCAATGATTATATTTTAAAAATGTTAAGTTCAGCCAGATTCTTGCCCCAATAAAATAGGTTATTTTTCACATCTCGAGATTCTGCATATAAAGACTGACTTCCAATGGTGGCCTGGGCTGTTATCTCATCTGTATAATAGGTCTCTCGATACTTAATTTATTGCCTAAATAAAAGAGAAAGGGAAGAGAATTTTCCTGAGCTCAGAAATGATTATGAAACAAACACAGAACTCTTCACGTTATAGAAGGGATCTTAATTAAACAGCTCCCGCCTCACAAGAGTGAAACAAAGAAACCAGTAAAGCCATGTTCCGGGGGCCACTGGAACGTTCGGATTGGACAGCAGAACAGCCACACAGGAAGTTACATTTCACATGCCATAGTTCAACCAAAAATATGAGTCATGCCTTCTTAGTCTCTTTCTCTTTCAGCCTTTTCAAATTTCAGGTCACACGTCCCTCATCATACACGATCCTGAGTAAATCACATCCCAGGTGAGGCCACACCTGTCTGCCTCTGAAACCCACTCTCACAATACTTCCCGATCACCTTTCCACCTACCTACCTTACTTATGTCCCGGGTCCTAAAAGCCACGTTTTACCAAGCTTGGGAACTGCATTCCCTTTTGATGAAATGAACAACTCACAACAACAGCTTCTATTTTGTTTGGTTTTCGCCCAATGGTGCGGACTCTTTCCAGCCCCCATGTACTGGCCCTGCCTGGAACGTGGGTCCCAGTTTGTCATCAAGGCAGGTACTGAGGCTGTTCCCTGTGACGGAAAACAGGGCCAAACCGTCAAACGGAAGATCCCCACGGGCCTTGGCATTCGCAAAACGTCACTCGCAGATGCACTGCGGGATTCCTCTGCTCCCTAGGCAACATCCTGAGATTTCCTTCCCCAAAATGAGAAATCAACACTCTCTGAAGTGGGGCGGGGAGAGCCCCAAACTACAGAATAACAGTTCCAAGCATCAGAGACCTCTAGTCTGTGTCTGCGATGGGACAGATCAGATTAGCCACAACTGAGCACGCAAATGCTTTACCACTCACAGATTCTTATTTCTAGCCAGCTGTGTGATCCTGTATAGTCACTGAGCCTCTCTGGGCCACAACCGCTTTGTCTATAAAACCAAGAGAACGCCGAGAGACCTTCCAGCTCCAGTTTCTTTAGGCGGAGGAAATTAACAATGCGGTTAGAAAACGCCACGGTCTCTGAACTCTCTCTGCAGAACTTGGGAGAGTAAAACTCCCGACTCAAGACCATGAAATTGAGGGGGAACAATGAAAAGATCTTGAAAGCCCCTTTCCACATTTTCGTTCTAACTCCGAGGGTGAGGCTTGACCGGGCAATGGGCCGTAAACATTAGCGGATCTCATCGCTTCCAACGGCCAACTCAGTTCTAGCGGAACATGCTTCATCCAATTTCCAGGCACTGCCTTGAAATGTAAAGCGTCCACACCAACAGCAGAATGACCTTCCCTGTGCTCTGCTGTCACTGGTAACTGGTCCCTGGGCCCCTGATTTCTCAAGCCAACGAGCGCAGCCACCTGGCGAGAAGAGGTACGAAAGCCACACCTACCCTCAGCCACTGCTTCTCCGTGAGAGCGTCGCTGTAATCCACGTCGCGGCGCTGGCGAGAACCCCGACCAAAGATCTTCTCCTCCTCTTCTTCGCACGTGAGCCGCTCAACTTCGGCGTCATCCTTAATAATCCAAGAGGGCAGCTCATCTTCCTCCATCAAGCGGGGCTTACGCTTTGGGTTCCTGGCATCTTCCCTCCGCCGGTCCATGTCCATGCGCTGCAGGGAGTAAACACAAGTTTCACCGATGGGAAGGCTCTGTCCGGTACCGACATCACGGCACACGAAACTTTCTTGAGGGGCACCTGGGTGGCTCCGTCGGTTGATCGTCTGACTTCGGCTCAGGTCATGATCTCACGGATCACAAGTTCGAGCCCTGCGTCGGGCTCTGTGCTGACAGCTCAGAGCCGGGAGCCTGCCTCGAATTTTGTGTCTCCCTCTCTCTCTGCCCCTTCCCCACTTATGCTGTGTGTCTCTCTCTCAAAATAAATTTAAAAAACATTAAAAAAAAAAAAAAACTTCGACACATCACCTCCTATTGGCTTCAGGGTCCCTTTCTGCTTTTCCTATAGAGTCTCTTATCCTGTCTGACTTGTTCTGGCTCCTTCCTCATGCACACGGTCCTGGCAGACACTCTGCAAGGTAAAATCTCTTCCCTCCCTCTGCACCCCGTCTTTGAAATTCATGCATCTAAAATACGCTCTTTACAAATTCCTTTACTTCATCTGGGTGTGTGCAAAAGCTACCTTTTAAGTAGTAGTGAGAAAATTCCAATTGGGGGTGTATTTAAAAGATATGACCCTTGGAGATTCAATTTGCTGCTGCCCTGGCATAAGAGTACTCTCTGAGTAAAGACAAGAGAAACTTCACTAAGGAAACCTCCTTTGACTCAGTAGGGCTCATGCTTTTAATTAAACAATCAGAGGGGGTAAAAAAGTCAGCGACCCAAGTATCACTGTAGAGTGGCCACCCTTGGACTTGGACATGTGGGCACATAAATGGCTTGATTAGTCACTCGGCCACGAATGTATTGGATTTTCGGCGCACCACAGGCTCTGTGAGATGAATGTCCTTCGACTCTTTAGCTTTTAAAAAGTTCAGCTCTTATGAAAATACTATAGTGCCAGAGAAAAACATCAGATGCAATATAACCTCAACTGATCAAAGTTTAAGTGAAATGTCTCCCTTTTATGTATTTTCAGAGCCACTGAATGCCTACTTCCACACTTCTTGCTTTCGTTTTTAAAAACCCAGTGCACCTGTAGGTAAATTAAGTGCTGCGCGCTTGGCTTGAACCTATAACTAAACAATCTGAGAGCTAAAAAAACAGAACAAAACAAAACAATTGAGACCTCCAATGAATTGCTGCCTATGTTTTATATACATATATATACGTATATATGTGTATACACACACACACACACGCACACACACAGCTAGCGAGATGCACTATTTCTACAGTCAAACAGACCATTAACCATTAAATCATTTACCTTTCCCCCTTCTTCCTTCGGTCCTACCACACTGAAACAGGGATTCAACATAACTTTTTCTTAAGAACTGAACCCGGTAACAAAACAGAAATGAAATTTCTGTTCAAATCCAAACTTGACCTCTAGAATCGACACAAAAATTAAAGTTCAAAATCCCTCAAACTACGCTTACACATTTTTGGAAATCATTATATTCCCAGGGTTGGCTCAGCCTTGCGGCATGGGGGGCCCCATTGGTAGATAAATGTGGTCGTCCCATTCCGTCATGTGCTATAGTTAGCTGGAGAGGCTGTCCTTAATCCTGACTCCTAATGCTCTGGTATCACAAACGGGATCCACCGAACTTGCCTCGTTAGAATGCAGAATGCCTTGCTAACAATAGTCTACAGAGGGGCTTCTCAAAGACCTCCTAATAATAGTACTTTAGCTTGCTAATGAAAAAAAATTTTTTTTGTGAATCGATTCCACGGAGATGACAAAATACCGCCATGTCAGCTTCTGATTATACCACCACCATTACCTATATACCAAGAACTGTTAAAATGACTTACATCATGCATTTTTCCACAAATGAAAAAAGAAATCTTCTCTGACATAAGATTTTTAAAAATCAACATAAAAAGGTAAACTGATAAAAAATTTGATGTAAAAAATAAGTTGCATTTGTTTTTCTTTCTTTTAGGAAGGGTTGATACACTTTAAAAAAGTTTGTTTATTTATTTTGAGAGAGAGAGAGAGATTGGGTGCATGAGCCAGGTAGGGGCAGAGAGAGACGAGAGAGAGAATCCTAAGGAAGCTCTGCCCCAATGTGGGGCCTGCACTCATGAACCATGAGGTTATGACTGGAGCTGAAACCAAGAGCCAGACGTCTAACTGATTGAGCCACCCAGGTGCCCAGGGTTGATGCACTTTTTAATAAACTAAAGTTCTGATGTTTCCCATCTCTTCCCAAAGACTTCTACTTGCAGAAGACCCGTACAAAGACGTGAAGTTGATTTTCAAGTAAGTCTCATGTACTATTCACGTACTATATGAAAATATTTGTTTTACGACCTGATGATAAAAGTTATGCTAACAAGTACAATTATTTTTGAAAAGTACTTCTTAAGGTTTTATGCTTGTATGTTATTAAAATATTTCCTATTTGTATCTGGAAGTGTCAAAGATCTTTATAGGTAAAATTCATAGTTAATCAGTGTGAAAGTTCACAGTTTCTAAAGTCCCCCTTTTAGGAGAAAACAAGAAAAACACTTAAAGGTTTCATTTTAAAGAGGCTAGCTTATCTGCTTGCTGTGTGTTATTTAACTACAGTGTCCATGATAAATCAAATGATAAGCTTATATTAATTTTTATGGAGAATGAGCTTTCCAAATAATAAGAGCTAAAAAGGCTAAATATTTGAAATCCACATCTAGCTCGCATTCCATTCTTGTGTCTCACTGAACTTTTTCATCAGGAGTAGCTGGCAGGGAATCAAATCTGATTTCCTGCCCCCTGGTGGAGGTGCTAATGCATAGAGAATGGGCCAAAGGCAGCCCGCTGCTTAGGTTTTTTAAAAAACCAAACCAAACCAAACCAAACCAAAAATTTGTATCATCTAAAAATGAGAAGGTAACCATTAACAAGCAGAACATTCCCCAAACCACAGTGCCTACAGAAAAGTGTTCCTTAGCCAGCCAGCTTCACTTGTTCGAAGCCTCTTCTTTGTATGATAAAATATTCCCAAATTAAATGAGAGCTGGGCCTTGGCCAGACATTCTTTTTTTTTTTACCCCCGGTAGCTTTCAAGTTTTACAAATACCCAGCCCAAAAGTCAGAAAAGAGATGTACTCTTTCCCCCTCACTTCAGGGCTGCTGATGGGAAAAAATCTCCCATCTTTGGGCCTAATCTAATTTGTATAATGACAGGCAGCTTACGCTTTCCGGGGCCTCAAGAGTATCTGAGGCTGCAGCAGTGCTCAATTATTGCTACCAGGGAGCAGCCGGGGCAGTTGAGGGCCTCTTACCCCATGATTGGCAGAAATCTACATTTTAATAAGTTCCTCGAGGAGAGAAAAGATGTCTGTGTGCTATTGTGTACCTCTAAGGTCCCTAAGTTGAGCACAGTCTCTAAAGATGGGGACCAGCAGTCTGAGTTAAGAAATTTAGGTCTGGGGAGCGTCCACATTGGCCATGCTCTCGTGCAATCGTGTTGCATCATTTCTACCCAAAAATGCCTTCCATAAGGAGTGTGGTTCACTTAGGAAGGTTGGGGGGGAGGGGGAGAAGTGCCCATCCCAAGTTAGGAGCTATTCCCACGGCTCCCCTGAAACTTCCCTGCGAAAGAATTAAATGTCTTTTATCTTGAATCATTATGTGTGGACACCACCGTTGTTCCCTAGACAAAAATCGCCAAAAAAAAAAAATGTAAGCCTCCACACAGCCCGAGCTCCCTTCTCTGACCGTCTGGGCTAAAAAGACAGAGAATGCAAATCCTGTGGGTCATATCTGGCCCAGAGTCCTGTTTCATCTGGCCTGCAGTATGAGATCATAATAAAAAAAAAATTGAATTTAGCTACAAACATTTTGAAACCCAGAGACTGCCCATGAAAAACCTAGATCTCTGGCTTCTCTGGGAAATTGGGAATTCCTGGCTCCCTGGGGCCTTGTGGCTCTGTCCGCCGTAGACAAGGTAGCTCTGGGTTACCAGCAGCACCCACCCACCCCATCCGCTTGTTTCACTCGTGCAAGCTGCCTGCCTGACACCTGAGGACATTCAGACTGGGGGGCCTTGGACTTGGGGGCCATGCCGCATTCTCAACCACCGCGATACAGTTCACATTTGCTCACTGATCCCACAAACAGGCTACATGTCAGAAAGATCAAAATGACCGATGGTACCGGAAGGAGGAGCCTTGCCACTTTACCCGTCCTGATCCGCGCGGACATCTTCACAGGGCTTAAAATGTTGCAAATGCTGCCATTCATTCGCTCAAGATTTGCTAAGCAAGTACTGTGAGCCAGAAACCCTTCTGAGTGTCGGGGATGCAGGGGGAGATGAAAGAGAGCGCATGCCTGCAGGCGGCAGTTAAATAGCGCTTCTGAGGGCCTCCTTCACGACCAGAGGGGCCGGCGTCCACACATACTGACCTCGAGGCCGGGCACACACGTAAATCAAATGCAGATTTCAGCACAATCACGCCTGACTACGTAGCATGGGCCATCAAGGTTGAAACCAGGGCTGTTCATTCCTTAAATGTCAAGGTTCCTTTCTATCTGCCCGGATCAGTGAAATCCAAATGATTCTGATCTTTCAGTGAAGGCTACACCTTGACGCGCATCTGGAAGGTTCCTGCTTGCTGAAGCAGGCTCTCTCCAACGAGACGGAGAGGCGTGACCGTGTTGTTTGGTTGCTGTCTGTCCGCCCCATGCGGGGAGGTATCTGCTTTGATGGAGTAAGGAGACGGAGGGAGGGACTGTAAAGGAGCTGAGGCACCTGAATGATGCTGGCCTAGAATTACAAATGAGTCCCGAGCGGGGACAGGGGTGGGGCCGGGGGTCTGTGGCAAAGCTGAGGCCCACGTGGCCTGTGGGGGGGAGGGGGTGCAGCCTCTGCTAAGCCCTGGCCAGCCGTTTCCACAGAGAGATGTGGCTCGGTACTGCCGACTCTCGTTTTTCAAGAGAAGCCAGAAATCNCCCATGCGGGGAGGTATCTGCTTTGATGGAGTAAGGAGACGGAGGGAGGGACTGTAAAGGAGCTGAGGCACCTGAATGATGCTGGCCTAGAATTACAAATGAGTCCCGAACGGGGACAGGGGTGGGGCCGGGGTCTGTGGCAAAGCTGGGGCCCAGGTGGCCTGTCTGGGGGAGGGGGTGCAGCCTCTGCTAAGCCCTGGCCAGCCGTTTCCACAGAGAGATGTGGCTCGGTACTGCCGACTCTCGTTTTTCAAGAGAAGCCAGAAATCAGGATTCTTTTCACATTGGCAACGAACGTGAAATTTTAAAAAACACCGCATGGGCCAAACAAAATAATGTCTGCAGGCTAAATCCAGCCTGTTTGCAGCCTCTGAACTGAAAGAAAAGTCCAGGCTCGATGCAAAGGAAATTCCCCCCAGGGCACATGGGCTCCAGACATCTCGAGTTAATCAAAAAAGNGCCACTCCCCCCTCAAAAATAAATAAACGTTAAAAAATTTTTTTTTTTAAAGAAAAGGGTGTATAATTTTCTATGGTATTACCATAAAAAGATCAAATTCTTCCTCTCGTCGCGCAATCATTTGGTTCAGGGTCTCATCGTCCGGCACTTCATCTTCCTCCTGGGGTTGAGAACAGGATGATTTAACAGGCATTAGAGGAGAGTTTGGACAGCCAGGGTGAGGGATTAAGGAGTTCATGGGTCTGTCCTGCAGACCACAGGGAGTCATTTCTCAAGCCCAAAAGAAAAGAGAAGGGTCACTGGGTATAGTATTTGCCATCATTACTTTGCAAGCCACTCAAACCCATCTTCCCAGAGCAAAATCTGTTTAGACAGGACACATGGTACACTATGAAAAACACCCTTTTTTTGTTTTTTTTGGGGGGGGTGGCGATGTNCCGCAGTGATCTCATCTGTAAAGCAGGCGTGGCATTTAATTCACAGAGAAGCGGTAAGGCTTAAGTAAGGAAACTCTCGGAAAAAAGTGCCTAACATAAATCCTTTTAATTCTATTAAGCCACATACAAGTGCTGATTCTCAAAGCCTCACAAAACCTACCAACATGTGAAAGTTTGTGACGATGCACAGAACAAGGCCATAAAAATCATACACAGGTCAAACACAGAGCCTTAAAGATGGGTTCAATCAATATGTTTCAGTGGGAATTATGATGGTAACAGTTTCGACTCTGGATGGGTGCCTAAGGGCGAACAGTTTAGTTTTATGTGATAATAGACCAAAGCACGTGATCTCTCTGCAAACTCCTCAGAAACCAAGTGCTCAAGTTTTCTAGAAATGCTAGAACTTCCACACTTTAAGAAAAAAAAATTGTAAAGTGGGGCGTACGCCACAGAATTTACCCAAATTATGTTTACTGTAAGCTGGCCGAGTGTGTTCGGAATCAAATAGGGGAGTCGCAGGGTATGGGCAGAGGGAGGAGAAGAAGAAACCCAGAACCTCAAACATCCAGTTTCCTGAATAACACATGCAGAATGAGGCACCTTGCTCTGGAAAGAGTGCCATGGCCTAGCAGCTTAAATGGCTGCTTCTCCCCAAGTTAGTGTCTTACACCACGTATTAGACATGAACGCATTTCTGTAAGGCAGATATCTAATGACTCAAGATAATAATTCCTTGTAAAAACCGTTCTGTTCTAGCTCATCTCTAGCCTGATTTAAGTCAATTTGTCTCAATATTGCATTTCATCTGACAAAGACCAAGTCTAGCTGGCCGTGGGCTGATACTTCACGGTACGAAGAATCCGGTTTAATATGTCCTTTGGTGAAGAGGCGCCCTGTTTTGCCCACTGCCTAGAACCCCATGTTACCTTCTCTCTGCCTACACAATGGGGGGCTTGCACTCCCCAGTGCCCAAGGTGAAAAGATTCTCTTGGAAACTGGCAAGAAGCCTGCCTGCAATGGTCTGGACTTCACAGAGAATGAAGTGGCTGGGAAGTGTGCAAACTATCTTCCTGGGGTCTTTGTGTCTTAGTATTTCCTGGCCTGTCAGCCATGCAGATAAGCAGCCTACTCGGCCTCAGTATCTGGTACCACAGCCCTTGACTGCGATCTACCAGTGTCTCCAAAGACCTTCCCATCCGGACACAGGCCACCCAGAAAATGGCACCGTGTCTGACACACCAATAGCCTGGAAAGGAGTGTGGAGCCCCAGCAATGCGGCTGGCCCGGGGCTCCACCCATCCCTGGTGGCCCCTGCGGCTGGGAGACCCCGACACCTCCCTGCAGCCTAGGAAGGGTGGAAAGCCCCAGGCTCCCAGGTACCTCATCTTCCCCAGGCCAGCGGCTACTTTCACAAGGCCCATATACAATAAGCTAAGCAAAAACAAGGTAGAGACCATGGGCTGCGTATCAGCTCTGGCCACACCTGAGTTGTGACAGTATCCATCACACACCCTATTATTTTTTTAACTTCCAGGTGTGTAAATAATAAGGCAAAAATTACCTGACAACCTGACTGTAAATTTGAACCAATTTTCAAGAATCGAACCTCTATCACATATTCAATTTTAAGAATCACAGTGGTGAATTATTTGAGATCAAAACTTTAAAAATATGTGTGGATGTATGAAAGCATGCACACGTATTTTTCACTGTTTTAACGAAAACTAATACGTAACTCATCAAATATATAAGACGATAAGTTATGAAGAAGCATGGTATAAAAGGGCTCTTCAGTTTGCAAAAAGATTCGTTTCAGGATTTATTGAAACATCAGTATCTGCTTCACATTTAGACTTGTTTCAGAAAAAAAGTACATAATCTTTAAAAAAATTTGGTTTATAATTTATAGATTTCAAAAACATATATCCTACTTAAGGCAAAGTCGAACTGTATCTAACATATGCAATGAAAATAGTATTCCATATGAACATGTTAAGGTAAACCCACTCCTCAGCTTACAAATATGGGGACATCACACTAAATCTGTCCATCCCAAGATAATTTTATGGTAAGGATTGGTGCTGGTATTTTGCACACTTTTCTAGACTACACTAGAACTATGTCTTTTAATCTCTTTCAAATCTATCTGGGTTGAAAATGGAGTACAGAATTACCAAAACTGGCAATCTAAAAAAAAAATACAAGCAACTACCTAAAGACCCCCTTAGAGGGGCGCCTGGGTGGCTCAGGTAATGATCTCACGGTGTGTGAGTTCAAGCCCCATATTGGGCTCTGCCTTGACAGCACCGAGGCTGTTTGGGATTCTCTCACTTTTCCTTTCTCTCTCTGCCCCTCCCCGACTCATGCGCTCACATGCACTTTCTAAGTGTATGAATAAACTTAAAAAATATTAGAAAAAAAAGACCGCCTTAAAGAAACATAAGGAATGTGTTCTTTGAACAATCTTGCCAAGTAAAAAAAAAATTTTTTTTGAACTGGTCATTTTCTCAGCCTTTGGTCAGATTTTATAGAAAAATTTGAACTGGCAGTCAAAGTCTTGCTTTCCAAGTATATGTACAAGAAAACACATTAAGATGCCTGTGAGATCTTGTCCTACAAACATACTGAAGAGCTTACTCGAAAGGCAAAAGACACAGAGGGCCCGGGGTGGGGGGGCGGCAGAGAGACCAGTCAAGGAGGGACCCTTGTCTATTCTCATCTGGCTGAGGGGCCCCTGTGCAGGTCTGCACTTTCCCTACAGGAGGCAGTATTTACAATACAATCAAGCCCACTGGCTGCATGTCTGGGGGGTGGGGGGCTGGGGGAGAGTGCCCTGGCTGAGCCCTGGGATGCCTCTAGCAAATACTTTTAGGACACTGGTCTGGATGACGTTCGGGGGCTCTCTGTGCTTGGGAAGTAAGACAGGCAGCTAATTCATTCATTTTCACCACCAGCCCAGGAAATTCTTTAAAGAGTGAACAGGTCGTTGTTAACCCTTGCGAGACAAAAGGCTGCTGTGTGATTTCATCACCACAGCTTTCTGTCATACCTCATTCTCCTCTTCGTGCTCCAGGATGGCTTGCAGGAACGCCCTCCGCTCGTGGCTCGAAGACTTCTGATCAAACATACCCGCCTGGATCACTTTCTGGTCCACGTTCAGCTTGTATTTTGCAGCCGCGAGAATCTTTTCCTCCACACTGTTGACGGTGCACAGCCTGAGCACCCGGACCTCGTTCTGCTGGCCGATGCGGTGAGCTCGGTCTTGTGCCTGCAGATCCTGGGAGGGAGAACCACACGCTCTGAGGTTCAGTGCGCCTGCATCAGCCCAGAGAGCAAGTCGCCTGCCCGAGAGACAGGGAGTGTAGAGGGTTACTGAACCCACCCATGCTAGGGAAACGACTTTGCTTTCATTTTTAACATAGGCAAACAACCTTCTCTGGAAAACTTCCAGTTCATCCTTAATTAAGGGAAGTAGGGCTCAGATTGGCCAAGCCAACTGAAAATACCTAGCAGGTTTTGAAATCTAGGCCATCAAGGTGTTTTCACCTGTCTTTAGGTTCACCATCAGAATTTGGCCCTAACTTGGGGCACCTGGGTGGCTCAGATGGTTAAGGGTCTGACTTCGGCTCAGGTCATGATCTCACGGTTTCTGAGTTCGAGCCCTGTCTTGGGCTCTGTGCTGACAGCTCAGAGCCTGGATCCTCCTTCAGATTCTGCATCTTCCTTTCTCTGCCCCTCCCATGCTCATGCTCTGTCTCTCAATCATAAATAAAAATGTTAAAAATGTTTTAAAAAATTGTCCCTAACTTAAAGACAAAACAAAGAAAAAAACCCCATTAAACTTGATGTCAGGATTACGACTTTGTTATTACCTCTAACTAACCTTAAATCGCAAGAAACACTGGACGCTGGTGTGAAGTGTTAGAGACGATTTTTAAAACATCTATGAATCATACGTACATATATTATACACACACGCACACACCATACAGACAGGGACTTGTAAGGGGGCAGAGCTCTAGGCATCTAATTCTGCCGAAGACTCCACCCTTAGTCTGGGGAATGAAAGGAATTGCTGGTGGAATACTAAATTGGTCCAGCTCTTGGGAGAAAGAAATCTGGAACTAAGTACTAAAAGTGTTAAAACTGGGTATGGTCCCTGACTCTCGAAATTTTACTTCTGGTAACTTATCCTACGTGAATAGTCATGGATATGCACAAAGATTTACAAATATGGGTGTACCTCTCAGCATTATATATTATTTACAATGTTTTAAAAAATTTTTTTATATTTATATTTGAGAGAGAGAGAGACAGTGCATGAGTAGGGGAGGGGCAGAGATAGAGACAGAATCTGAAGCAGGCTCCAGGCTCTGAGCTGTCAGCACAGAGCCTGATGCAGGGCTCAAACCCATGAGCTGTGAGATCATGACCTGAGCTGAAGTTGGATGTTTAACTGACTGAGGCACCCAGGTGCCCGTTTTTTGTTTTTTTAAAGCAGAATTAAATCAACATTCAACAACAGATTGGTTAAAATTAGTCTCTGAATCACTATGTGCATAGTACCATACAAATTAATTATAGATTTAATGGCACAAAGCAGTACTAAGTAAAAACTACATGTTACCTATGAGTATGTACCTGCAGATCTCACATGTGCATATTTATGTAAATCAAGAAAAAGGCAGGAGGGACACACCACCAGTATTTACACTTCCAAGTAACAAAAAATAAAGTCATTATTAAATTTCCCTCATTTTACTTTCAAGTGGTTTAACGACTTTTTTCCTGCTTTATACCTATGTGACTCTTATGAGAAGAAAACAGTTTTAACAAAATCTTTAAATAAAACCCCTCATAAACCTAGGAGGCCAAGTTACTTGGATTTTTTTTTAAGTTTATTTATTTATTTTGAGAGAGAGAGGGAGGGGGGGAGTGCAGAGAGAGAGAGAATATCCCAAGCAGGCTCTACACTGTCAGCAAAGAGCCTGATGCGGGACTTGAACGAACCAACTGTAAGAACATGACCTAGGCTGAAATCAAGGGTCAGCTGCTTCACTGACTGAGCCACCCAGGTGCCCCTGAGTTACCTGATTTTAATGCGACACCATAAAAACTTCTTGGTCTGTCACTTTGACTCATCCTAGTCTAGATGATGATCTCTGGGCATTGGTTTCCATGCACCCCCTACAGATCCGTATACGTTTTGGAGGCAGAAGTCTGTCCCCTATATCTGGCATCCTTGGCACCCTGTTTTGCTCCACGGCAGGAAGCCCAGCCTCCTGGGCCAGATGGGGTTCCTGGTCATGCATGCGGCACAAGATGACCACAGGCCAAGGTCTGCCCAGGAGACCCCTCTTTGCTGCAGGGACCTCTACAACTAAATGGCTCGCGAGGCAAATATGTCTTCTCAGAAGATAACCGAATCGTATCAATCTTAGACAGCTGAAACACGAACACAGCTGGGACCCGTCCAAATTAGACTATGTTTCAAAAACAGGAGAATGTGATGTAGAGAGATAAAATCCAAAGNTTTCACTTATAGGCTTTTAGTTCAACCATCTCTCTCTACAAATACTCACGAGAACTGCGAAGCAGAGTTCAATGGCAAGGTGTGTGCTCTCCCCTGGATTATTTCTAGAACAGGAGTCAGTGAGCTGTTTCCCCAATGGGCCCAACAATAAGTATTACTAGTAAATATTCTAGATTGTCTGGGCCAAGAGCAAACATTGAGCAACTCTGCTGTCAGCAGAGCCTGCTTAGGATCTTCTGTCCCCTTCTCTCTCTGCCCCTCTCCCCGCTCATACTTTCTCTCTCAAAAATAAATAAAATAAACATTTTTTAAAAAGTTAGAACAATTATTTAAAAAATAAAACTATCTGTTTGGAAAGCAGCCAAAATTATTATTTCTAGGCTGGAGTTTAAAAAACATTTTTTTAATGTTTATTTACATTTGAGAGAGACAGCAAGAAAGAGCACACTAGAGAGGGGCAGAGAAAGAGACACAGAATCTGAAGCAGCTCCAAGCTCTGAGCTGTCAGCAGAAAGCCCGATATGGGGCTCGAACCCACAAACTGTGAGATCATGATCTGAGCCAAAGTCAGACGCTTAACTGACTGAGCCCCCCACGTGCCCCTAGGCTGAAGAAATTTACAGAATGGAAGCCTCTGAGTCTGTAAGCCAAGTGGGGAGTGGGAGGCGGGGGTTACTATGACAAAGAAATATGTGCTGTCGTCCTTGAACGGATCCTTCAGTACTTCCGAGAGCTGAGTGGTCTGACACTTGGCCACACCAATTAGGTGTACGCTATCTGAAGACAAGAATCTGGCCTGAGAAGAGGACCTGCAAGGTCAGCCTGCGGTTGGTCATTCTGTGGTAACAACGCAGCTCAAAATCCATGGCCTGACAGTAAGAATGCCAAACCATGTTTCTGATCGCAGTTTGGAAATGAGGGTCTTGGTAATCCTGAGGGATTTTAGTGCTAATTCCACATGCACATGTGCTTTCCTTACTTCTAGAGACGGCCTCCACGTAGCAACTTCTCAGCCTCTATCTTCAATCTGTCAACCTTTGCAAACGGACCTGTGATTTCACCAATAGGCCTTAATTCTGATTCAACTGACTAAGGATTCTTATAGACACTTTTTTTTCACTGCACTCTGAAACCAACAAGGTAAAAAGAGTCCCACAACTTTCATGTTGGGGACCATGCAATATTGATGCAGGGTTATAGGGTAGAAAGAGCCCAAAGCCAGAATTCATACCCAGACAGACATGGGTGAGTTAATGGTGACGGGTTTCCTTACATGTGGAGTATTTTGACAATTAGGTATGAAATTAGGTATGCAAACTGCCTCACTGCATCCAGTGAAGTCGTGGCTTCATGAAAGTTACCTATCTTACCTTTTAAATGAAAAATCAGTACTTACTCTATCATTCTAAGATCACTGATTTCTGAAAATGAAAAAACAAAAAAAGGTTTGCCCAAAGTAATGGCCATGTTTAAGTGACAGCCATGAAAAATGTGGTCAGCCTGGTAGACCAAACCAGGTGACAGGGAATGTACAAAATATTTGGAGAAATGTATGTCCCAATGCCAGGAATCTGGGGCAAATTAGACCAGAGGAAATTTGAGAGATTAGCTTCAATACAGTGAAAGGTGAATGAATTGCTCATGCAATTTACTTGATTCTGGAGTTCCACTTTTAGTTACTGGTTTAAAAGTGTGTGTGTGTGTGTGTGTGTGTGTGTGTGTGTGTGTGTGCATGAGAGAGAGAAAGAGAGAAAGAAAGAGAGAGAGGGGCAGAGATAAAGATGAGAGACAGAGATAGAGGAGTAGAGGGAGACAGAGAAAAAGGGAGAGGCATGGAAGCCCCAGCAAACTTTCCCTAGTAATTGAGCATTTCTAGAGACCTTGAATTCCTTTGGCTCTTAGCATTTGCACCATGCTAGTGAAAGTGGTCAGCTGAGATGCCACAGATGTGCTTACCCCCTGATAAAATCTAGTGACTTGTCCACTCACCTACAGAAAGGTTATCTTTTCTCAGTAAAGACACAGGCGGTGGCAGTAGAGTGATCTAAGCCCTGGGAAGAGAGGCATCATGCACTCCTCCCCTAGACAACCAGCTGAGCTCAGTGCTGAATGGACACCGAATTCACAACGGTAAAAAGGAAGAAACTGCAGGTCTCTCACGTGAATAAGGATTCCACCTGCGCTCGGGAACGCAACGTGGGATATAAAATATAGAAAAAGATATAAAAATGTTTCCTGAAGACTTGGAACTAATATACTCCATGCTGGTGGCTCCCAATCCCTCTCTAGGGTCAGGAAACTTCCGTAGAAGCTTCCGTTAAGGTATTCAGCTAGAGTCAATGACTGGCACACCTCTCAGCAGTCGAGGTGGTGGCCACCCCGAGGCTTGGAACCACTGGCCTCTTCTTGAAGTCAGTACTCCTCAGCTCGGAGAGAAATGACATCAGAATCTCTGGGGGAGCTTTCCAATGTGTAGGGGGGCCCTGGAAAGCATCTGCCAAACTGGGGTGGGGTTCAGGGCATGGGAAGCAGGCACGCAAGTTTTTTGGAAAGCTCTCTCACAGTTCTGTGCACCCTGAACTCCACTTCCTGCCCAGAACGACTGCTGTCAGCCTTTTTGTCCCAGTCTCCCCCCTGGGACCCAGTGACACTGTGGTGCTCTGCACATTTGCAGCTGAGGAAAGCAGGGTGCAGTGAGGAGCCCAGGCTCCTATGCTAACCAGGCATAGGGTCCACATTCATACATGAGAGCTGTCGTTTCCCACTGTACTACTTTGAGTTCACATGTGCCCCAACGGGAATCGAATCCTGATGAACAGCACTCAGCCCAATACCGTACTGACAGGTGCGCTTTCTCCCTGAGTAACGTAGGATCCCACAAGGGTGCCATGAGGCACCGTCCTCTGGGGATAATGCTACATTCACCTGGCTCAAAGAACCCGGTAGTAGATGCTCCAGAGAATATTCTTTGATGGTGATTTTAAACTTAAAAAACATTTTTTTTTAATGTTCATCCACTTTTGAGAGATAGAGACCGCGTATGAGCAAAGGAGAGGCACAGAGAGACACACACAGGATCCGAAACAATCTCCAAGTTCTCACAAATCGCAAGATCATGACCTGAGCCAAAGTCAGACGCTTCACCAACTGAGCCACCCAGGTGCCCCTCTTTGATGGTGATTCTAAACAAAACATACAGACTCAAAGACAAACTGTCATACACTGACCTTAGGGACCTTACTTAAAGCTTTGGGGGACTCATTTTCCTTGACTGGGAAGATGCGTAGAGTAGTAATAATTACAACCTCACGGGGTTGTGAAAAAAGGACACAACGCACAAAAATGAACTGGTGCAGTTAGGGAGTGTCCAAGAAATGTTTGTTGTCGTTTTTATTTTGGAACATGTGTGATCCGTCCTACAAACAAGCATCCTTTGCTTGATGTCAATCCCAGAAGAGGGGGGTTAAAACTAAGCAGAGCCTGCGTTTCTGTACCCCCAAACTGGAGCTTTTCAAAGGCGCATCCAAGGCGGGTGTGAGGTGTCTCACTACTAGGCTCTAGAGAGGGATGAGAAAATGGCCATCATCATGTCCCCATTTCTCTGAAGGGCAAACAGCCCACTCGTTTAGGCATTTGCTCTTCCCGACAAACGTGAATGCTGACACTGATAGTCTCTGAGTTCCTCTGGTTCCAGAAGGGAGGCCTGGACACCCGAGTCAGAGACATTACAGACCTGGTGAGGATTCCAGTCGCTGTCGAAGATGACCACGGTATCAGCCGCCTGAAGGTTCAAGCCCAGGCCGCCTGCTCGGGTGCTCAGCAGGAAGATGAAATACTGGGACCCGGGTTCGTTGAATTTCTTCAGCAGAGCAGCGCGGTCCTCAGACTTGGTGGTGCCTGAAGGTATAAGAAAAGTAAATTCGCCAATTAACTCCTGTCTGAAAATGGCACGGAGCGAGACAGAAAGGCTGGCCTCCTTGAGAAATAGACTCCTTGTGGCACTGGTGAGGTAATCCCCTGAGGTTTTTGTACTTTTTTTGGAAAGGAACTTTGAACATTTTGCAATTATAAAGAGAGAAAGAGAGAGAGAGGCAGAGAGAGAGACACATTTCTGAAATCAAGGAAGGAATACTGTCTACTAACTGTTGTTAAAAAATGCTGGGTTTAAATAAACACTTATGACTGGGTACCTTTGCAGACTGTACAACATTCTCATGTTAACCGAAACCTTAACGAAACATTTGCTGGATTTATTTCTGTGCATCCCAAGCAGGCTCCACACCGTTGGAACACAGCCTGAGGCAGGACTTGAACTCACAAACCATGAGATCACAACCTGAACCGAACCGAGAGTCGGATGCATAACCTACTAAGCCACCCAGGCACTCCAAATAATATTTTAAAATCCACCTACACCCTCCTCCCCCGCCACAGACACGCCTGCACGTGCCTACAGAGATTATAATAATGGTTTAAAGCAATTTTGCCAATGGGCATCAGAGCGAGTAGTTGTTTATGCCAAGAGGGTGGAAACAAAAGGGAAATCGATTTCCACTGCATTTTACCATTCCGATTGCTCCTGAGCATGATCTGGCTGGTAAAAACACAAAATGTGAATGGAATATTTTTATCCTGGTTAGCAAGACTTGAAGCCACAATAATCCCATGTACATACACATATATATACACATACATAGATTGTATATATACACACATATACATATGTATATATACATACACATACACACACACGTACATACATATACATGCACACACATATACATATGTATATATATACACACACATATATGCATCTATAGATATTGAAGCTCTCAGTCTGTTGCTCATGTTGACATTCTGCTCCGTCTGAGTTAAAGGGTGGCAACCTAAAACCAAACAGCAGCAGACGCCACGCCCACCGATGGCTGGCCCCACGGTGCCTGAAGGGAGTGAAGGGAGCTCCAGGACCCTGAATAAGCTCAGGACACCAAAGCCCAGGCCGTGGCACTCACTTTTAGAGCATGAGGTCACCCATACCTGATCCCAAACCAGCCACTCAACCACATACTAGGCATCTGTAATGTCTTCACCCAGAAAGCATTGCTGCAGAGTGCTGGAAAGGCCTTAGGCTGTTGGGAAATAACGGGAAAACTATATATACATGTTATATGATAGCCACTAAATGCCTGCTATATAAATATTATTTCTACGTGGTGTTCTTTTTTTAAGGTTGAAAATACACCAGCAATTTATTTCAGAGGATTAAAACAGTTACGTGGTGACAGCTAATGAAATCAAGTTACTATGAGGGTCAGATTCCCAAACATGGAGGGCTCTATCTTTCATATTAATAAAAATAGTAAGTATCCTCCTGAGGAGGGGGAGAAAAGCCAATTCCCCACATACAGCAAACGGGGATCAGAAACCAAGGGCTTTGGGGGTTCTCTTCATTAAATGAAGCAATGTTCTTTAGAGCTCATTTTGCTTCCTAAATTAGACTTCAAGTTCAGCCACGTGGTCAAATCCTGCAAGGAGAAATGCTAAGAGTTTAGATGGGGGGGGTGGGGGTGGAGGTGCACTAAATGTGCTTTGCTGCGTGAGGTTCCAGATACGTGGGGCTCTTTTTTTTCTTTTCTTTTCAGAACGGGCTTTCTAAGATCATGCTGACCTATTTGTTCAGGATGCTAATGGAAGATGTGCTCTGTGCGATCATGAAACCTTTTCACTATATCATGTTTCCAGCTGCAGTAATTAAAAAAAAATTACAGGGAGTCATGGTTCACATATTTAGCCTTTGCCTTAAACCAAATGGAAAGACACAGAAACCAGAAAAGGTTCTAAAGTAAGGAAAGAAGGAGCTTCTAGAGATAACGAAGTCAGTTTTCTGACAACAGGGGATAGCATCTACACAATGTGAGGACAGAAGTTCACTTTTATGGGGCGCCTGGGTGGCTTGGTCGGTTAAGCATCCGACTTCAGCTCAGGTCATGATCTCATGGTTCGTGGGTTCGGGCCCCGCATCGGGCTCTGTGCTGACAGCTAGTTCAGAGCCTGGAGCCTGCTTCGGATTCTGTGTCTCCCTCTCTCTCTGACCCTCCCCTGCTCATGCTGTCTCTATCTCTCTCTCAAAAATAAATAAAATTAAAAAAAAAGTTCACTTTATTTTTATTTTTTATTAACTTTTCTAAATGTTTATTTTTTATATGGAGAGAGAGAGCGTGAGCAGGGGAGGGGCAGAGAGAGAGGTAGGCACAAAATATGAATCAGGCTCTAAGCTCTGAGCTGTTAGCCCAGAGCCTGATGCAGGGATCAAACCCATGAACCGAGAGATCATGACCTGAGGTGAAGTCAGATGCCTAACTGACTGAGCCACCCAGGCGCCCCAGCAGCTCAGTGTTAAATCCACTGGAAAATAATCTACTAATCACCACATGCATTAAGATATAAATAAAACTAATTAGTGGAGATGACTACTGGGGATGAAATAACTCTAAATACAAAATAAAGCACTGGAAAAAAAAAAGAAATGCCAAAAGTATTTGGTCAACGGAGTTTTGGGGCCCTACCCCAGATACCTCAAGCAAACAGAATGACCATTTATGTATATGGTGTGGATTCAGACTGTATAATAAATTGCTGGGAACCTGACAAATTTTTCAAGCCAGACAAAACTATGATTAAATCACTTTTCGTGCAAAGCTAGGACATTTCTAATGACAAGGTTCAGAATTTGCTGGATTACCATTCCCCTTAGTCAAAGGTTCTCCAAGTCAAAATCTTGGCTGGTCCTTAGCAATCTTTGAGATATTTGCTCCGGGAGATTCAAACTACTCCGTCAGGGTTTATCCACAGGCACCTAAATGCTCGTCGCAGGTGCTGGAGGATTTGACGTGCTCAGGATGAGTATGGGCCCCAAGTTCTTTTGGACTTTTGACACAACACAACCAGGATCATAATTAATGGCAAGCGCAAATGTGCTGCAAGTTGCAGAACGTGCGAGGAGGAATAGACTCCCAGGCTTTTGTGATTCCTAATTTTAACCGCGTTTCAGTGGCTTTGGGAGAATTCTGTCTTCTGGGATACAACTTCCCCACTTGCTCTCACTCACAGATCATTTCCAGTGAAAACAAAGGCTATAAAGGAGTAGTAGCCAAATCTGNCCCAATCGCCGAGGTCAGCAATCAGAAATCTGAGACATCAGACTCAGCAGTGAAAATCTGAAGTCATTTTAACAAACAGGTTAAGGGGCAGGTGGTGGGAAGGTGGATGTACTTGGAAGTGGGTATATTGATTGTTTGCCCATCGATTCCCTCCAACTCCTGAAACAAACGGCTGCTGTTTCTTGTGGGCAGGAGCCTATACAATCCTTCTCAATTGCATCTGCAACATTTGTCGGAGACTGTTGACTTCTTGTCTCCTCCAACCTAACGGTAAGGAGCTTTGGTGGCAGGTGCAGTGAGAGGCTCCATTCAGCTTGCATCTCGTTCCGAGGAACCACCTTAAAAATTGTGAATAAGTTCCAAACCATTCGTAAAAGGCTGTGTCTCCAGGAAAGCAGCCTGCATGTGCAGAGAGGGGGGTACATCTCACTGGGTCTGCTAAACCTGACTCTGAACTCATCTGGAACCAGTGGATCAAAGTTAGAACCTGGTTTTGCCCTCGGCTCCTTTCTCTGAACCTCTGTTTTCCCATCTGTGAAGTGGGGGACTGAAGCCACACCTTGGTAAAAGGGAAGGATGAAATTCAATTACTAACACACGTGAAGGGCTTTGCCTGGAACCGCACTGCAGCAGGCGTTCTGTAAACCTCACCTTTTAGGACTGTTGTTATTAATAACGATGGGGACAGAAAGCAACAGCCACCTATGAAAGACACTCCCACAAGCTGAGAAGAACACTTGAGAGAAGTGTTTCAAGGAAGCCCTTCTTGTCAGACTCACACACGGCAGCATTCCAAGGCCCCAGTGCTCAGAGAGGCTCTAAACAAAAAGCCACAAAGTAGCAGACAGCAGTTGCACAGACAGCAGTTGCACACGACACCAGGGCAGGGCTGCCCCTCCCCCGAGCAGCAGGGAAGGCATGCTTGCCCTTCAAATGAGTGCTGACCTTGCCCCTCACAGAGAGGGAAGAAAGAATCAGGTCGAGGACGAGACACAGTGCAGGAGACGTGTGGAGAGAGACTAGACTATGGATGACAGAACTGTGTCACAAACGGTGTTCGAAAGGATCACTTAGCCATGCGCTGCTTTGCAGGTCTGCGGTGACTTTGGAGGGGAGAGGGAAGAACATTTTAAAGAACCAGGTCTGGGGGTCCCTGGGTGGCTCAGTCACAGTTAAGCACCCAACTTCGGCGCAGGTCATTATCTCACTGTTCGTGAGTTTGAGCTCTGCGCTGGGCTCTGTGCTGGCAGTGTGGAGCGTGCTTGGGATTCTCTCTCTCTCTCTCTCTCTCTCTCTCTCCCCGTCTCTCAAAAGAAATAAATAAATTTAAGAAAAATAAAACACAAGTCTGTCTCACTTATAATTAATTTAAAAGTTAGTAATATCCTAAGAGGTAGACCGTAAACAGAATTCATTTAAAAAACTAAAAGAGAATGTATGCCAAGTCTGAGGCTGGTGTATATCTAGTTCTATCTAGTTACTGGCAAAAGAGGGAACAAAACCAGGGCGCCTGGGTGGCTCAGTCGGTTGAGTGTCCAACTTCAGCCCAGGTCATGGTCTCACGGTTCAGTTTGTGAGTTCGAGCCCCGTGTGAGGCTCTGTGCTGACAGATCAGAGCCTGGAGCCTGCTTCAGATTCTGTGTCTCCCTCTCTGCCCCTCCCCTGCTCATGCTCTTTTTCTCGCCCCCCCTCTCTCTCTCTGTCGAAAATAAATTAAAACACTGAAAACAAAGAGGGAGGGGGGTACAAAACCTTTTAATGGAACATCAACTTTTAAATTTCTTATTTAACAATAACGTGAAGACTACACCAGATAAAAACTGTTATTAGTAATGCTGTACTATTCTGTATTCAGGATTCCATACCACCCTGCCTGTAAATTAGTGCATATTCCTACATACCACTCTTCCAAAGTGTCATCCTTCACCACAGTGTGGGAAATTTTGATATCCTTCATCTCTAAAATATTAGGGCCGGTAGCAATAATCATACAGCAATTTAGGAAATTTGTTCAAATTTATATTTCCTTCCATTTGTACTTTTTTACTAATTTTTTAGAACTTGACCTACCAGGTAATCAGGCAAATATTTCACAAACAGTCTGCAAAATCCAAGACACAATGGGACCCTATGTCTTCATGTAGCATGCAGATATGTTCATTTTAGAAAAAGAGAGAACAGGACACTGGGGTGGCTCAGTCGGTTAAGTGTCCGACTTCAGCTCAGGTCATGATCTCACAGTCTGTGGGTTCAAGCCCCATACTGGGCTCTGTGCTGACAGCTCAGAGCCTGGAGCCTGCTTCAGATTCTGTGTCTCCCTCTCTCTCTGCCCCTCCCCTGCTCATGCTTTGTCTCTCTCTAAAAATAAAATAAAGACATAAAAATTTTTTAAAAAAAGAAAAAAGTTTTTTTTAAAAAAAGAAGATTTAATGATAATTCAATATCACCTTAAATGAACAATAACAGTGTTACTGAAGGGAGGAGGCATAGCCTTTATCTCTTTAAAAAACTCCTCAAGGTGCCTGGGTGGCTCAGTCAGTTAAGTGTTAGACTTCAGCTCAAGTCACAATCTCGTGGTTCGTGGGTTTGAGCCCCACATTGGGTTCTGTGCTGACTGCCAGCTCAGAGCCTGGAGCCTGTTTCAGATTCTGTATCTCCTTCTCCCTCTGACTCTCCCCTGCTCACGCTGCCTCTGTCTCTCTCTCAGAAATAAATAAAAACATTTTTAAAACCCCCCAAAAACTCCTCAACAGGGGCTCCTGGGTGGCTAAGTCAGTTAAACTTCTGACTCTTGATTTTGGCTAAGGTCATGACCTCTGTTTGTGGGTTCAAGCCCTATGTTGGGTTCTGCGCTGACACTGTGGAGCCTGTTTGGGATACTCTCTCTCTCTGCCCTTTCCCCCTCCAAAAAAAATAAAGAAAGAAAGAAAGAAACTTAAAAAAAAAACCTCAACAGAAAAAGCTAACGGTTTATCAGAATATCCGTATAGTGCGTAGGAAACAGACAATCCTAAAGGCAGAGACGGTTTTTAAATTTTAACTTAGTTTCATCTAGTTTACTGGTGGTACTTATAAAATGCCTCCAAGTCCACTTGCAATACTGGCTCATCTGGTCTGGGGGATAAATAGCTGTGCAAACAATTGCTGCGTATTTTTAAAAGGCCGCAGGCTATAAAAATTGCTCTCTGGAAGAGCGGCACCCACCGCTAGTTCATTCTTCGACAACTTCACTCCTCCCGTCAGCGGGAGCGGGTCACCACTGCCCGTCAGCCCTGCACTCGCCAGGTGCGGCTTCCGAGCCTCGCCCCTCGGGCACTCACCATCGAGGCGAAGGTAGAGGAAGTTCCGAAAAGCGAAGTAATCCTCCATGATGGTCATGAGCGAAGTCATCTGACAGAAGAGCAGCACGCGGTGATTGGTGGCTCTCAGTTTGGGCAGAATCCGATCAAGCAGCTCAAACTTCCCTGAGGCTCGATACAGCTCAGCCCTGAACCCGAAAAGGCAAAAACGAGAAGGCAGTATTACTGCTGTCTTCTTGAAGGATCCAGCATAGCAAGAGTTTTCAGGCACTGCCTCATGAGAAGTGAATGTTCAGTAAATAACTGTGGAATGAGTGAATTAATGAATGAACGAATGAATGACTACCCACTCCAGGGCGATGGGGCTATGTACATGGAAAAAGAAAAAAGAAAATCTTTCTACACAAAACCCATAAAGAGTACATTACAGATGCCAGGGGCGACGGCAGATTCTGGAAAGAGAAGGAAATCCTTTCACGTTCTAATACTTTCGCTCTGTCTCTGTCTTTCTCCCTCTTGCCCTCTCTCCTATACACACATATAGTGAGTATGTTGTATTTCCTTACACTGCTACTGAGCAGGCAGATAAAACTAATAATTTAGGGCACTTAAGATTCATCCAGGTATTCACTGAGCATCTGCTACCTGCCCAACACAATGCTTGGGCACACGCATAGGGATGAGAAAATAGAAACCCTGCCTTCAAAATGGCTCACTGCACATTGTGATAAGCACTAAAAAGAAAAATAGCAAGTTGCCATGAGACAACGCAGATCAGCATGTGACGTCTTTAAATTAGAGCAGGGTTTGGCAAATTTCGGCCCTGGCCCACTGCCGGTTTTCGTAAATAGAGTTTTACTGGAACGCGGCCAGGCTCACTCATTTCTGTTTTGTCTATGGCTGCTTTCATGCCACAATGGGCAAAGTTGAGACAGAGACTTTTTGACCCACCAAGGCAAAAATATTTGAGATCGGGCCCTTTACAGAAAAAAAAAAAAGTGCAGGCTCTGATGCAGAGTCAGAGGTAACCGTGCTGGGGAGTGACTGGTTTAGCTAAAACCTCAGATAATGAGCAATAAAGGGAGCTGGGTGAAGAATGGGGGCTCAGGAGCGGAGAGGAAGAGACTGCAGAAAGAGGGAAGAGTATGTGCAAAGGTCCTGTGAAGTAAAGGAGGCTGGGGAGTCTGAGGAACTGAACGCAAGCATCGGGAGACTTCTAGAGATGAGGGCAGAGAGGCGGCAGGAGGGAGTGCGGACAGATGCTGCATGGTTCTTTCAGCTGCACTGGGTGTGTTAGCGTCAAGTGCGACGGAAAGCCACCGACAGTTTTAAATAGGGGAGGGGCGAGATCTGCCACGTCTTTTTAAAATATGGCCCCGCACGCTGTGTAAGGACAGACTGGGAAGGGGACATGAGGCCCGGTTCACACGGAAGTTCCAATCAAAAACAGGAAGGTAATTGTCCTTCATCAGGGTGTTCATGACCTAAACCAGGGCCTTTTCTCCTCCATCATAAATGGCTTCTCTCCTCTGTCAAGGGCGTGTGTCAAATTACGAACACGTAATCGTAGGGCTGGTGTGGCTGGGGACACGTGGCAGTGTGCTTGCGGTCTACACTGAAGTGTAGCACCCGGGAGCTGACCCGGCGACAGTGCGTGCTGCCTCTAACAGACACGGTTCCAGGGGCATGCCTTCCCAACATCCACCTTCCCGCTGCAACACCTCCCATGGCCACGTTTCCAGCACGCAGCCTGGCCAGTCATCTGATGGCCCCAGCAGTGACCACAGGACCCAGGGCCAAGGAAGGCAAACCGGAGCAGGAGAGCCTAAAGGCACCGGTTCTGGATGGGTTCCCGGCTCGGGTTCTTAGCCCAGGGACACCCTCTGTCCTTGGGATCCAAGAATGGCCCCTACATCCTCGTCATCAATTTTCCCTGGTGCCAAACAGAGGTTATCTGTTAAGGCAAGGTTCTTACTGTTGTTGTAAGGCATGCCTCTCTTCAATGTCTGCTGCTCATAAAAAAAAAACAAACCCAAAAAACAAAGAGAAACATTTCTCATATGGCCATACTTTGACAAATTACTGTAACGTCATCCGTATTTATAGCAGATGAGACATCTCCTTTCATGCACGTCCATGTTAAGTGTCAACTTGAAATTTAAGATGGTAAGTTCTCTGTTCAGCCCAAGCTACACTACCGGCTGTAAGTAACAATGTTTTGACGCTTCCATAACATTTTTAGGACACGAGCATGCTATTAAGTCTATTAAATGAGATCTATGTCCTTTGCAGGGCTGCCTGCTCATGGCGTGGAGTAGTTTATGCCAGCAAAGTAGAAGAGAATGCTGAGGTAATGTCAGCTCTTCTGAAGTGAGAGAGGGTTGAGGAGGCTGACCATATGTACATGTGTCAGAGGAAGCACTATGGAGGGAGAAGTCTGGATACGAACAACTAACTACTTTTTGGAAGAAAAATAATATTTTTAAGATTTACCCATTGATGACCCCATTTGAATAGCCCAGGTGTTCAGCAAAGGATTCCTTTAAAAAAGAGAGGAGAAAAAAATGATTAAAAAACCCCGCAGATATGTAAATTAATAACTTAATAATGACTCTGGTAGTGAGGTCATTCAATTTATTTCTAGAGTATAGTTAAACAAAATAACAAATAAATAAGAAAATACTTCAGTCAGACGATGAGCTAGAAACCCTGCGTCTTTGTATACAGTTTTGTTCTGCCATGAACATGCCCTGGGGGTTTCTGCAAATCTCTAGAATCTCATATTGAGATGACAGAATTAGTTTACTCATCAAACAGTGATTAAGCGTCCAGTGACCCAGGGCTGAGCCAGGTAGGTATGGCGGACGCAGAAGGAACGAAGTATCTATTCCCAAGGAGCTTAGATCTAGACTAGAGAAAGAGTCTAATACAAGCAAACCAGGATTCAGACATACACATACATACAACTGCAGATATTTCACAGGTGCACTGTATCATACGTCTAAGTTTACTGACACCCTAAAACTCCCCCCATACCGTAGCTTTTTTCTCTGTTACAGGTAAGGCCCTAAATGTACACTGCTCCCTCAGGTGTCTGGCTTCCATTTTCAAAACAGAGAATTTTATATGGGAAATAAGGATGGCGGAAGGCTACACCGGATTGTGAAATGCTTAATCACATAATTCCCTCCTCGCTGATCCTGCAGAAGAAGTAAATGACTCTTCTCATGTGATGTTTCCATTCCTGCTTTATGGAAAGGGAGGCCATCTGTGGGGAAGGGAAGCATGTCACACCTTCACATTAGCCACCAGCTGTCACCCTTCTCTGCTTCCTCTCCTCCTCCGACCCACAGAGCTCTTCCTCCGAGGGGATCACATCTTCCCCTTAGGGCTCTCCTCCCAAATACCCTCATCGTCTCTGGTGGGCTCAGCCCCTCAGAATGCTGTCCTGCTGCCTGCTGGGAAAATCCACATCGATGGACAACAGCCAAATATCCTGCTCTGACTCCGGGAATCACACCGGCCATGGGCAGCCACTCCGTGCTAGATCTTTGGGTTCCATCCCTACCTCCAAGCACGGCTGTGAAAACCACAGAGATGGTATGTGTCAGGGCATGGCAGCAAGTTTAGGGATTAGCAGCGTTTTAAAAATACTGTTTTTCAGGGCCTCTGGGTGGCTCAGTTGGTTAAGCAACCGACTTTAGCTCAGGTCATGATCTCATGGTTTGTGGGTTCAAGCCTCATGTTGGGCTTTCGGTCTCCCTCTCTCTCTGCCCCTCTACCCCCTCCTCAAAAATAAAATACACATTTAAAAAAAGTGCTATTTTGCATTTCCATGGCTTGCAGGTGCCCCGGGGAAATAGTGAGCCCGAGAGAGACGCTGGACGTCCGGTACTACTTCATATGAACAAAGGCTGTGGGACAAACAATACAAAAACACAGGCAAAATGCATGCAACGACTCTGGGCTGTACCGGTGCTATATTTGCCAAAACTGTGGGTCTCCTTTCTAGGAAGATGCTTCTGAAAGTTTTTATGTTAAAAAAAAAAGTTGTAAAACAGAGTCTGTCTCTCTACTGAGTGCTACTTAAAAAGTAAAGGGGCACCTGGGTGGCTCAGTTGGCTGAACTTCTGACTCTTGATCTTGGCTCAGGTCATCATCTCGCGGCTCATGGGATCAAGACCTGCGTTGGGCTCCAGGCTGACAGCGCAGAGCCTGCTGGGGATCCACTCTCTCTCCCTCTCTCTCTGCCCCTCGCCTGCTCGTGCTCTGTCTCTCTCTCTCTCAAAATAAATAAATAATTTTTTAAGATGCAAATATGCAAGCAATGGAGGGCACATTACTTAAACTTAGCTCCTTCTATGATCTCCCTCCCCAGGTTCTCCAGACAGAAAAGCTTGAGGGCAGAAGACATCACCCCCTTCCTGACATGGCCTACTATATTTCCAAGGCTGATTTTTGCATGAGAAGCAAAACGAATTAAGACTGACACCTAATTTTCATAACCTGTACGCCCTCAAAATCCCTCTACACATTGGAATAGATATCTTAAAATTGTTTTGGGGCCAAAACGGGATGGTGGGTGACAGGTTAGCCTGACATGACCCCAAGTCATTTGCATCATGAAGACATTCTTTTGGCTCCCCGCCTCTGTCACAAATCAAAGTAGATCCATCACTAATTCATTGATACCTTTGATCTGTTTAAGGTTATTGTCAATTTATAAGATGATTCCAAACTTACTCTTTTTTTTTTTTTTAAGTTTAGCCTCTGCAGGTCCTATAATCAATCTGTTGAAGAGACGACAGGCCGAGCACACTGAAGCTTGGATATGCTGAGAGATTTTCACCAGGTCACACTACAAAGTGGCCTGGGACGTGGCGTCATGCCTCATGGTGCACATTAGATGCTCTTTGACTCTGTGTCTAAATAGCTGTGTCCTGATAGTGGATATTTTTCCTTCTTTGTGTTTTTTGGGAGTTGTTGTTTTTGTTTTTTGTTTGTTTTTTAGTATTGCTGCTATTGTCCTTTCACGTGGATCTAGGACCTGTTAGTCTCTACCTACTCTGCCCCATGAACAGTGCAGGCAGCAGTGTCAGGATGGCCGGCACAGTCTGTGGGACAGGCACAGGATGCGCAGGAAATACTCTTTTTTTTTTTTTTTTTTAAGAAAAAGAAGGTACAGTTTTTAATAGCTTCAAGGCTATAGCATACATAGGAATAAGTTTAACCAAATATATGCACTGAATATCGCAGGAAATACTCTTATCTGACAAGCGTGATTACCAAAAAGAAGGGAGGAAAAAAAAAAAAAAAAAAAACCCAACAACAACGAATCGTCAAAGTCCAGACGATTTCAAAGTCAGGAGTATTTCAACTCGACTTCTATACGGTCATTATTAAATTTCTCATTTCCCAGAACCTTCGATGTATTTTCCTTTTTTAACGGACGGGGGCAGGCACCGGAGGCCTGCGGTGGCTTGTTCCCTGGCGCACCTGCTCACATGCCGGAGAAAGCAGGCACCGCCCAGATTGTAACTGCCTCCGGGACCACACGCATCAGCAGCAACACTGAAAAATGGAGCCTACAGTTTGTCTCCTTTTCCTTCCTGTTCAGGTCAATTGTTCCCACTGGGGTGAAGTTCTGTCAATTTAGGAAACTTATTTGCACGCAGTGAACAGGGCAGAAAATGTCCTCGCCCCTAAAAATAGCTGTGAGACCAGAACATCAGGATAAAAGCCGGGACTTACAACGTTATGATTGGAGCCAGAAAGGGGGGAAAAATACTGATCGAAGCAACAGACCAAAGGCAGTGTCTTTTACAAAGAACATATTTCGAGACCGTCTTCCTCTTCAACAGGTATAAATATGTTATTTTAATATTTTTTTCGCAGCATCCTTCAGAGGAAGCTGGCTGTATTCATCATTACCTTCAATTTCGCAGCTCCTACCATAACAAGCAAATTCACAGCACTTACCCAAACCCACATAATGAGCCAGAGCTTACAATATTTTCTCACTACTTTAAACCCTTGGTTATAAAATTCCAGATGCTCAAGTGCTTGTTGCCAATAAGAATCCATAACCAGAAAATTCGTGTTTGTTAATGCTGCTTGTCGAGCCATTGGGAACATGTCCCTGCAAACTTCACGCATATTCTAACCCTTTTTCTTCTTTCTTGCATTGCCTGCCTGCCCGCCTTCTTTCCTACCTGCCTTTTTGTAAGAGCCGTATTCACAGGACAGTGCAATCGGGATCACACTCAACCCAGAGCACGCAGACTCACCTCGATGTGCTGGAACATATATGGGTGGTTGCAGATTTTTCTCAACTGCATAATAGTGTTCATAAGGGTCTTGGCACCTCCTTTCCCCTACGGACGAGTGGAATAAAGACAGAACAAATGATGAATGGATGAGACACTCCCCATTTTTAAAAAAAGTAGGCTTTTACAGAAAAGAGCCATAGGGTCTTCTCAGTAACCTATGCCTCTTGGGGTCCAAAGTTCCCGTCAGAGAGTCGTTCCCGAATTACACAAAACAGCTTCCTTGGGACTAACCTAATTCATCCTACAGGAGGGGATTCTGTCCAGCCGATGGCTTTGCGACCTGTCTGTTCCCAGGAGCCTGGGAAGATAGAAGACAGACCGGTGCCCAGGGAGTGGCACCGGATTTTAAAACCTTCTAAGATGCCACCCCATGCTTAGGCAGAATACAGTCCCTGCAGAAGTGACAGCAGCAGAGCTGAACACTGTTTGGGTGAGACGAACACACTCTGCTCTCCCTGCCCCAGTGCGGTTTGTGATTAAGAGGTTAAGAGATTTCCTTTGGCTGCACCAAGAGCTATAGGAAAGGCCCCAGAGTGTGCTTTAAAGATCGGCATGGGCAGGGACGCTTCCTGGGAGTGTCTGAGGTCATGGCCGTGAGAAGACAGGTAAGGACGCCTTGAGCTGCATTTTCTTCTGTGACGCACCTTCTTATCTTTCTCAGAGCCATCTGTGAGGAGGATGCCTTTGGCTTGCATATGGCGATAGAGAATCTTCTGCAGGGCTGACATGTCACACTTGATCACGTATTCAACCTGGGCGAGAAAGAACGGCACGTAGGTGAAAGCAGGAGGGAGAAGGTGCCTGTTCTCAGAAGGCTGCTGAGGCGTGGAGGCGGCGGGTGGCCCGCCTAGAGCCCTGCATCTGCCTCTGTTTCCCCTTTGTGGAGTCACAGAGTGCAGGACGGGACGGGGTGGGGGGGAGACCATGCTCATCACTGCTAAAGGTCCCATCCAGATGGAGGGACCTTCCAAACGTTGTCGGTAATCGAGGCTAGGGTCGTGTTTTCTGGAATTTCCTGACTTGTCCCATATTTAAGAAAGAGAGGGTTGGGGGTGGAGGGCCTGGCAAACTGACCAAATTCAAAAATGTCCGATAGAGAGTTTTTTCTTAGTATTTCTTCTGCTTCCCGGTACAACCCCTCTCATATGAACAGAAAAACAGCAACTGGCCAATATCCCAAGATTTTCTCTGTAAGATATTTTTTTAATCATCATACATAGTGACCCCAGTACTGGCCCTAGGCTGACCTCCATTAATCTCTGCTTTTCAGAGAAGGGAGTATAATACCTGCGAGGACAGCAGGTGGGTGGGTGGGGGGAGGGGAGAGGAATTAATCCAACATCGGATGCAACTTCATGCCCTTGTCAAGAAAGCAAAGCCCCGTGTGCCTCCAGCTGGACTACTGCAAAAAATCCAATTTAAAACAGTTGGAGGGAATTCACGTGCCCTTGGCTTAACACGCACCTGCAATACTTCTAGCACGTTCTTAATGCATAAAATCTGCCTTGATTATTTCTTAGTATTATTTTTCTTTATTAAAAAAAATCCCCAGAATACAAATGCACCATTTTCATAATAAACGTCACATCAATGCCTAGAAATCTGCGGAATGTGATGAAAAGCCAATCAGCAAGCCGCCTAATGTTTAATAAACTGATTAAAAACGATCAGGTTATTTTCAGCTCTGAGGGCCAGGGCAAGGAGGTCACAGATGAGGAGAAGCTGCATATTCATCCAGGGCTTGCTTCAGAAGGTACCTCTGTCAGCCCAGATAGAGCTGCAATTAATAGCCTTTCGCCACCTGTTTTGATGCACCGACTAAGACTGGAGAAGGGCTGGCACTTTGCAGCCAAGTCAAGAAAAGCAAGCGACCTGCTGTATGTGATCCATTCGGAATGACCTTCCCGGCCAGAGAGGAAAAAACAAAACTGCAAGTGTATCAGCTGAGATTCAAGTTCAAGTTTCATAAATAAGAATGGACTTAACGACAGGCTCTGTGTTTCAGATACCTGATCCTGCACTGTTTTTACAGCACGTCGACTTTTTCAAGAGCTGTTCGCTGTGGGTGAAATCTGATCATGGCGAAGAGCAGTATTAGATGACTTCAGGCCGCAGCAAGTTAGAAGCATCAGAATGGCACCAAGGGCTAATATCACTGAGCTGTTCCTGTGGACCTGGCCCTGTGCAAAGGGCGTTCTGTGCTTTCTCTTATCACACAATAGGAGAGCTCTAGGAGAGGGTTACATCTTGTGTCTGCATCTTATACAGAACCGGAGCATCAGGGAAGTTGACAGTGTGGCTCAAAATGACAGGGGCATTTAATGGTACAGTTAGGACTGGAAACAGAGGCCACTCTTGCGGGCTCTATGCTAAGGATGACTAAGGAGACCAGCAGGGTTCCCGATATTCACCTCCACCGAGGCCACCCTGCCAGAAGGGACGGCCATTGCCTCCTTTAAAGTGCGTTAGGGCACAGCAGATACAGATTGAGGGGCAGATGCCTCAACTCCCTTCGTACCAGTTAGCTACTGCTAAGCGCTAGAGGGGAGGGACTTTGGGAAGTGGGAGGTACATAATGATGACACCATGTAGACAGGGCTACCAAATAACCCCATGGCACTCAGGTCAGCAGAGGAGTGAGCCCATCCCAAGGATCCAACAGCTGCCATAAGAAGGGCAAGTCTCCCTCACCCTCCTCCCTTGCACCCTGAGTGGGTACCAGAAGCTGGTCTCTGATATACGTGATCGAAATCACTGTCATGAGCTTCACAACTGTATCTGATGTTTGCTCCCTGCACCTGCTCGGACAACTCCAAGCTGTTTTGTTTGACTTGATACTTTTCTCTAGGCCTGGGGTTGGGGTGCAGGGTTACTCTTAGTGCCTCCTTTCTAAATCCTATTCTACCTTAAGGGTTTTAAAAAATATCCGGGGGCCTGGGTGGCTCAGTCAGTTAACATCTGACTTCAGCTCAGGTCACGATCTCATGGTTCCCAAGTTCGAGCCCGGCGTCGGGCTCTGTCTGACTGCTCAGAGCCTGGAGCCTGCTTCAGATTCTTTCTGTGTCTCCCTCTCTCTCTGCCCCTTCCCTGCTTGTGCTCCCTCAAAAAAAAATTTTTTTTTAATTAAAAAAATATCTTCCCCAGTGGTGCCTTGGTGGCTCAGTTGGTTAAGTGTCTGGCTCTTGGCTTCAGCTTGGGTCATGATCTTATGGTTCATGGGTTCCAGCCCCGCCTCTGGCTCTGCAGCTGGTAGTGTGGAGCCTGCTTGGGATTTTCTCTCTCCCTCTCTCTGTCCCTCCCCTTCTTATACAGTCTCTCTCAAAAGAAACTTAAAAATTTATATTACATATATATTTCTTCCCCAATCACCATATCTATCAGCCAAAGTCAACTTGCCCTTTCATTTCCCTCAAAGAAGCGGTTACTAAGCTTTTCTGAAGGCGTCCCCTTCTCAGGGGGACATGCTAGAGCACATGTTCCTAACATATACCCATGTATTTGTTTATGAATTATATGTAGGCACGGGCTTTAATATCTAAAGACACACATGGCTAGGGCATGGCTGTCAATGTTAAAGGCAGCTGATTTACCTCAAGGGGCCAATTTGTTGACATCTAGTTCTTTTTGGCCGATTCCAGCCCAATGACCCTATGATGTGGCTGATAAAGACCCACACCAGGAGCAAGCGAGGCTGGACTGCCTGTTTCTCCCTCTTTACCTAATGCTTATGTTCGTCTCCTTGCCTTCAACCTGCAGTCCCCTGCAGAATCTTGTTAGGCCTTTGTCCATTCTGGGGGCCAGCAGTGCTGTGTTAGTTAAAATCAGACCATCCTACATCCTCTGATCGGGGTACAGGGAACCCGACAGAGCCTCACAGGAGGCAGGAAGTGCAGGAACCGGGCCGTGAAGGTGGGTGGGCTGTCACATGCCCGGGAAGTGGTGTTTCCCCTCACGCACCCTCCCCACCCCCGGGACAACCCACTCAACCCAACCCAGGCATGTGACTCTCTCATACGCACACTGCAGGGGTACCCGTGCCAGCCTGTGTGCTACATGTCAACAAAGCTTATTTTTTAAAAATATTTTTTATGTTTATTTATGAGAGAGAGAGAGAGAGAGAGCAAGAGAAAGCAGGGGAGGAGCAGAGAAAAGAGGAAGACACAGAATCTGAAACAGGCTCCAGGCTCTGAGTCATCAGCACAAAGCCCGATGTGGGGCTCAAACTTACAAACCGCAGGAGCCAAAGCTAGACTCTTAACCTACTGAGCCACCCAGGCACCTTAACAAAGCTTAATTTTTTATTTTTAAAAGTCAATGTAAGGGGTGCCTGGGTGGCAAAGTTGGCTAAGTGTCTGACTCTTGGTTTCAGCTCAGATCATGATCTCATGGTTTGTGGGTTCGAGCCCTGCCTCTGGCTCTGTGGCTGTCAGTGTAGACCCTGCTTGGGAATTTCTTTCTCCCTCTCTCTCTGCTCCTCCCATGTTCATGCAGTCTCTCACAAAATAAATAAACTTAAACACACACACATACACACAGATATATTTTTTGTTGGCACCCCAACAAAGCTTAATTTTTTATTTTTATAAGTTAATACAAGGGGCGCCTGGGTGGCTCAGTCAGTTAAGCGTCCAACTTTGGCTCAGGTCATGATCTCTCCATCTGTGGGTTCGAGACCTGTGTCGAGCTCTGAACTGACAGTTCGGACCCTGGAGCCTGTTTCAGATTCTGTGTTTCCTCTTTCTCTCTGCCCCTCCCCTACTTGCACTTTGTCTTTGTCTCTCTCTCTCAAAAGTAAATAAACATTAAAAAAACAAAAGCTAATAGAAATGGAAGCTCTAAGACCTTCTTTCTGTTCCCCAGTGGATGGCCAGTATGCAACCCTGCCCAAACACACACCCTCAAGTGCCTGCTCTGGAGACCCCTGCCCCAAAGGGCTTGAATGCCTGCATTATGCATCCAGATGGGATGGATGATGTTGCCTTTCATGGTCATGGTCAAGGTGAGCAGACCTCGTCTCCACATCCAGTCTGCTGACCTCTCACACCATGTCTCTGGTATGGCTCCCGCACCTTCCAGCCCAGCCGTAAAGGCCTATGTACTGACAAAGGGGAAGCCTGACCTATTATCAAGCAGACACACAGACCAACAGGAACCAAGTGAGAGAAGTTTCTAAGACAATCATGCTCCTTCAACTGTCGGGTCCGAGTTCACCCCCACAAGACGTGAGGGCACTTGATTATGGCATGAGCGCAGAAGTTCCCTGGGATGTGCTGGCACTGGAGGAAATGAAATCTGTGCCTCTTTAATAGGGAGAATCGCCCAACAAGTGAGGCTGGCGAGAGCTACTAGGGCTATTTTTGTTCATATATGACACTGAGGTACTGACCTCACACACAGGATAATTATCTCCTTAGAGTTCTTATGTTGGTAAATGACCAAACTGGTCCATACAAGGACCACATCAGGTGACCGTACTGGCGCAGAGTCTGCTGCACACAACCCCGTAAAAGTTCTCAAGCTTATTCCTAGTTTGCTCCTGAACACTATTCTTCACTTACAACCTCCCTTCCAGAAGGATGTGCTATCAGCACAATCAATGTAAACTACGGTGTGTGACATGTCACCACCTTCTGAACTGAGGCTTCCAAACAATAACATGAAATATTTACAGGCCTCTGGTTCTGGAATTTACAGTGTGGGAGAGCCAGGAAGTAATCATTAATTATATCAAGTATTCCACGTGTTTATATAATGAAGATACAAGTTGTCCATCTAAGGGAAGCCTGTTTGTTATTTTACATGGATTGGATCAAAATCAGGATCGATTTTAGGTAGGTCAGCCTTCAGTTAACCTCAGATACTGTACACATATTTTAGCATATTTAGACACTAATATGTACACAGCCAGTTGCAAGGAGACTTGCTTTTTTGATTATATGAATTAACAAAGTGGAGAGTTAGCACAGACAATCCCAAAATGGGGGCTAAATCGCAAAATCAATTTTTATTTAGTTTACATTAGGTTTCACATACGGCTTTTAGAATGAAGTGCCTTTCTTTCCGGAGTGTAAGGAATGTATTTCATGCTACAGCTCGGTGGTGGTATTGGGGCCCCTGGGAGAGCCATACATTTCCCCCCCCACCTCAGAAGGGGTATCATTAGATTCATTACATTATTAAATACTCATTGATTAAGACAAGTTTCTATTAAAAACTCATCTACTGAAGCTAATTTTTCTATGAAACAGGGCTGCACATACCAAACTTTTGGCCCTTATATGCCTCTTTTAGTTTCATCCAAGAGAGTACAGCTTCCTGAGCCTAGTCCAGCTACACTAGACAGAATTACTGTCTAGGACATGTGAAATATATTTTGTATTTTGAAGAGTTTTTCCGTCTTACAACTCAACGATAAGAAATGATCCAATAAAAAAAAAAAGCAGCAGGCAAGAGATTTGAGCACCATTTCATCAAAGAAGATATGCGGAGGCCAAATAAGCCATGAAAAGATGCCCAACATCAGTGGACAATGCAGAAATGCAAATTTATGACAAGGGACCAGTGCACACCTGTTGAAATGGCCAAAAAGGTCAAGAAAACTGCTGACACTCAAGAGTACTGACGAGAATGTAGAGGAAGCGCAACGTTCAGACACCGGTGGTCCAACTGCAAAATGGTTCAGGAAGCTTAGAAAACAACTCAGCTTAGAGAGTTTCCTGTCAAGCTATGCGTACATTTACTGTAGGACCCAGCAATCCCACCGGAGCGAGATGAAAAGCTATGTTCACACAGAAACCCGTGCACAGTGTTCACAGCAGACAGATGCACAGTCGTCAAAACCCACAAACAACCCAAGTGTCCCCTCAGTTAAATGGACAGACACCCACGACGCCCCCACAGACCAGAAATCTCCTCAACAATAAAAACAAGGCAACCGTTGACACAGGCAACAACTTGGATGGAGCTCAAACACACTGCACTGAGTGAAAGAATCCAGATGCAGAAGGTCTGAGGAGACACGATGACGGATTCCATCCACGTGACACTCTGGAAAAGGCAAAGTTCTACGGATGGAAAACAGATCAGGGGCCACACGAGGCTAACCGTTACAGAGAGGATTTGGCTAAAAACAAGCATCGCCAGGGAATCTGGGGGATGGGGTGGGACTGGGAAGTAGAAACGGTCTGTATTCTGACTGGGGTACAGTTAACAGGACTACGCATTTGTCAAAAGCCCGTAGAGCTGTATACCCGAGAGAGTGGATCTCATCATATGTAAAATTAGAAATAAAATGAAAAAGCACTTCCCTAACTGGGTGCTTTTCATGAGAGCATTTGAGAATTACTGCTAAGGAGTATTTAGCCTTTTCTCACCATCAACCATAATTCCTATCCAGTTCTTTGCACAGGTTGAGAAAGACACACACGTTGTCTGTGGTGTATGATTTATCACACCTGTAGTATGTATATGTAATATATACTTATGCATGTATATTTTATCATCTGTATGTTGATTTATATTACATCTGTAATATGCATATGTAATATATAAGTATATGTAACATATATACATCTATGTTTACGTATATTATATCATCTATATGTTGGTGCATGATATATCATACCTATANCATCTGTAATATGCATATGTAATATATAAGTATATGTAACATATATACATCTATGTTTACGTATATCATCTATATGTTGGTGCATGATATATCATACCTATGATATGTGCACATAACACACTTGTATGTAATATATACATGCATGTATATGTAACACATGTATGCATGTGCGTATGTAATATACATACGTATGTATGTAATCAATGTATATCACACCATCTATATGTTGGTGTATGCTATACTACACTTATAATTTGTATACGTAATATATATAGACATGTATATAATATATACATACATGTATATGTATATTATACCATCTATATGTTGGCATATGATACATTATACCTATGTGTATGTAATATATACACTTTCGTATGTAATATACACACGTGTATATGTATATGATGCCATCTATATGTTGGTATATGATATAGTACACCTGCAATGTGTATAACATATACACACATGCATGTAATAAATATACACATATGTAATACACACATATATGTAACAACACACATGTATATGTATATGACACCATTTATATGTTGGTGCATGCTATATTACACCTGTAATGTGTATGTGTAATACACACATGCATGCAATATGTATGTGTGACATATAACACACATGTAACACACACACATAAGTATATGTGTTACTACACCATCTGTAAGCAGATGGTGGCAGAAGGAAGCTCCTTAGCCCTCAAGGATGACACTTCAATGGCCAATTTCTCTCAGGTAAGAAAACCCAACAAGACAACGTCGAGAGGGAACAGGCCAAACCACATCAACAGCTACGTGCACATGTGGCGCGATCAGCTCCCCTGCTCACCAGGAAACTTTAGGGGAAGAGATGGGGGAGGGCCACAAAAAGCGCAAGGAGCAAGGGTGGGAGAGAAGTTGAGGGGAGCGCAAAGGAGAACTACGAGCCAGCAGCAGACAGAAGAACCGGTGAAGACAGTGAGGAGCGTGGCAGCGGGGACTGGCCCAGGGTGTGGGTGTGCCCTGTGCCAGGCTGAGACGCAGGACTGCCGCCTCCATTAAGCCTCTCAACGACCCTAGGAAGGCAGGTATTATGTATTTTCTGGTTCACTGATGCGAACACTGACTAATGGACCAATGCCACACAGTAAGAGACAGGCAGTGGGGTCCCATGTCCACTCTGGCAGGCAGAGCCCACCATTTCTACCCCACAGAGCTGCCTCCATAAAAGGCAGCTTATCCAGAGATAATATGGCACATACAGGGCATTCAACATGCCTTGAATAATACTCTGGGTATTAAAGAATATAAAATGTATTTTATGCAGAAGACATGACCTTGAAAATCTAATCCTAATATTTTTAAGTTTATCAATCCTCAGGAAGCTCTCTTGTGAAAGGAACAGTGAAATATGTACTTTAGTAAAGCAAAGAATTCCTCTGTGTTATAAACTGATCACCCCATAACCCTTACGCTGGGCAAATTGGGATTTTTATATAGTGGACTTTCTTTTTTTAATGTTTATTTATTTATTTTGAGAAGGAGAGAGAGAGGGAGAGAGGGAGAGAGAGAGAATGCACAAGTGGGGGAGAAGGGCAGACGGAGAGAGAGAAAGAGACCATGAAGCAGGCTCCACGCTCAATGTGGAGCCCGACACAGGGCTGGATCCCACAACCGTGAGATCATGACCTAAGGTGAAATCAAGAGTCAGATTCTTAAGTGACTGAGCCACCCAGGTACCTTACATAACGATTTTCTTAAAACAGGGCATACTTCCAACTTGTGATGTGTTCTTTTTAAAGATTTTTTAAGGTTTATTTATTTTGAGAAGGAGAGTGAGAGGAGGAGGGTTAGAGAGAGAGGAAAACAGAGAATCCCAATAGCAGTGTAGAGCCCAATGTGAGGCTCAAACCCACAAATGGTGAGATCATAACCTGAGCTGAAGTTGGATGCTTGACTGAGCCACCCAGGTGCCCCTTGTGATGTGTTTTTAAAAATCTGTCTATAGGGGCGCCTGGGTGGCTTAGTCGGTTAAGCGTCCGACTTTCGCTTAGGTCATGATCTCGCGGTTGTGGGTTCGAGCCCCGCGTCGGGCTCTGTGCTGACTGCCAGCTCAGAGCCTGGAGCCTCTTTCGGTCTGTGACTCCCTCTCTCTCTGACCCTCCCCTGCTCACGCTGTCTCTCTCTCTCTCCTAGAAAAAAAAAAAAAAAAAAAAAAAAAAAAAAAAATGTATCTATAGTAGCCAGTCCTGGAAGTAAGTAAATAAGATTAGGAAGTATTATGCAATGAATAAATGAAGGACTTCAGTTAGTTGTCTTTTATTTTATACTTCCTCTAAAGAAACAGAAGAAGTACAGGACACATTAAAATCATTAACATCCACTTACTATACCTTGCAGGATCTCCATAACAGTAAAGTGGGAAGTGATTTGAGGGGGCCACTGACCAATGGACCCAGGCCCTAGTTTAGTCAGTAAGTCCAGTAAGGGGGTTACCCGAAGACACCAAGACCACAGGAAGTCAATGAAATACCAACCACATTCAATCCCCACCATGCATTCACGAGCAAAATAAAATACTTAAATATTTAGTCTTCTGCTAGGATAAGAATTATATAAGGATTGTATTTATTTTTAATTTTTTTTTCCTGACTGCTAATTAGTAGGGGAATTGGGAACAAAATTGTGTCTTAATAAAAAGATCAACTTTGCACACTACCTTGTCATCTCCCACTTAAAAGATGCACAGGATGAACCAATGTGTCCAAAAGAATAGAGTCATTACACAGGAAAACACAATGATGCAAAATACACATTTCCAAACTGGCTCGTCTACAGAGAAAATTCAAATCCAAATATCTCGTACAACAAGTTGTATACAATGCCAAACAATCTATCCTTAAGACAACATGATTTAGAACTCAGAAGCGTATGGTTCCAAAACAGGATCAGAAACATATTAAATTAATACCCAAGTCAAACCAAAAAATGTGCAGCGAAGGGCTCAACAGACATACTATGGCACTGAAAAGTCCTGAGAAATACCTGCTTAAAACATTCACAGAAAGTTACTTTTTATGGTGCAGGACAAAAACCATGTCCAAGAATAATGAGATGATGTGTCTATAATTTGCAGGAACTCTTGTGTTTCACTTACTATCAGCACAGTGACATCATAAGCGTTCAATAAATTTCTAGGAAACCTGGCAAATGTCTACTAGGCCTTTTGCTGATGATTCAAGTCCCAAACTCATATCCTTGTTTGCCTCACCAGCGGATCAATTCTGTGGTTCCTGCAAGAGTAAACTCAACAGAGGGGCGCATGGGTGGCTCAGTTGGTTAAGCGTCCGACTTCGGCTCAGGTCATGGTCTCACGGTTCATGGGTTCAAGCCCCGCATCGAGCTCTGTGCTGACAGCCTGGAGCCTGCTTCAAATTCTGTGTCTCCTTCTCTCTCTCTCTGCCCCTCCCCCACTCATGCTGTCTCTTAAAAACGAATAAACGTTAAAAAAATTATTTAAAAAAAAAGAGTAAACCCAACGAGACTAATAACTTTAAAAAAAAAGAAAGTAAAAAACCCCTAATGTTACAACATAATGTTAAATGAATACAATGTTAAGCTAACGTAAGTTGAAGTGAAGATGTGATGAGATTCCATGAATTTGGTAATTTTATGAAATCTGCCCCAGAGCCTTAGGAATCCAGGCTGAAGACAATGAAATTTCCCTTCTCTCCCTACCCTAAAACCTCTACTTCTATCAAACAAAAAAGTGCATCCCATTATTTCCGCGCTACCACCTGTGAGACTACCACAAGCCTGCTGTTTCAGAAACACAACTGAAAGTGTAGGGAAAAGCCACCATTTTTGATTGTGTAACATACTTTTTCTGGCAGCTGGGATTCAACTTCTTTCTTCAGCCTCCTCAATAAAAATGGTCTCAACACCTTATGCAGACGCCGGATGATCAATATAGTTTCTTCTTCATTCAAGTCCACCTACAAGAGAACCTCAGATGAGTTGGACAACCTTTTTTTTTTTAATGACCTTTAGGGCTACCTTTATTATTTGTTGCAATACATGATTGAAACTGTATGTGCATGAAGGCCAGGTCATTCATTACCTCTTACCACGCCTCTGAATTCTCTTCCCACATGCCAGGTAGTAATAAAATGGCCTCTAAATGGGTGTCTTTGTCTTAACCTGCAGTTCCATGGAAAAGGGGCCAGAGCCACCAGCCTCCCAGCTGAGAATATTTTGGATAGGACTGCAACAAAGCCTTACTGAAGGCCGAGACTGAACCCAAGGGAAGGGTCAAGAGTTCATGTGTTCTCAGTCAAAGCCGAAGCATTAAGGGGCGCCTGGGTGGCTTAGTCGGTTAAGTGTCCGACTTTCGCTTAGGTCATGATCTCGCGGTTCGTGAGTTCGAGCCCCGCGTCGGGCTCTGTGCTGACAGCTCAGAGCCTGGAGCCTGTTTCAGAGTCTGTGTCTCCCTCTCTCTCTGACCCTCCCCTGCTCACGCTCTCTCTCTCTCTCTCTCTCTCCTAGAAATAAATAAAACATTAAAAAAAATTAAAAGAAAAAAAGCTGAAGCGTTAAGTTAGGCTCTTAACTTGGATTGTCTCAGATGCAGAAACACACCCAGGCCACATGGCCTGAACGTGAAAAGAAAGAAAAAGAGAGCAGATCTAGTTCGTGTTGGTGGGTTTCCAAGCCTGTCTACCTCACTCCTCCTCTCCTCTGCCCTGATCTTGTTCAATCCTCTGTATACATCACCCTGTACAGAACCTCTGTGTAACCTTTCTCTATGAACCTCTAGGGGGCAGACTTGATTGGCGTTACTTTCCACAAATGGGCAAGCCAATGAATTTTTGACAAAGGGCAAAGATCCCTATAATGTATTTCAAAATTAAAGGGCTGAACAGTTCCAACATAAATGTCCCGAAAGCTTTCTAAGTGGCTCTTCAATCCCACAGTTAAGAAACCACTAATCAAAAGGACAGGTACCCATTTCTTTTCTTGCAATGGCCCATGTCTTCCTTTCAGAAATGAGCTCCAAGAGAAAAATTGATGGTGGAAGGAATGATAATAAGAAATGTGAAAATGGCTACTCCGGGATTTGAGGCATATTTATGTAGACACAAAACTGAGGCTCACACAAAAGCCAAAAAAAAAAAAAAAAAAAAAGGGAACAA
>NW_027529428.1:13768352-13789444 GCF_008692635.1 Crocuta crocuta | reverse complement strand
AAAAAAAAAAAAAAAAAAAAAAAAAAAAGTGAACAGAAAATTAGTGTGGAGTAGTTTAGTTTTACACACAAACTCTTCATGAGGACAGTTTAAAGAGAAGCCCAAGTTTGCAACAAGGAAATATCTGTTTTAAGTTTTGTGTTCACTTGGTTCAGCTGATCTGGTTAAATCGATTCAACAAATATCTCTCGTTCATCTGCCCTATGGCCCATATAGGTAAGCATTCCAACAGTCAGGAACATTTTCTGATAGCCTACTTAACACGTTGTCAAAAGACCAAGGATCCTAGATTCTGGGATCCTAGACCATTTTCTTAGGACAGAAAATAACCCTGGAAAGAGAACATATGCACCCAGTGATGAGCTTTGTAAAGTGAGCGACACTGTAAACCACCCTATGGGCTTTCTGTGGTTCTAACATTCTCGGCTTTGGGTTCCTTATGTTCATTTCATTGCCATACTGTGGAAAATACAAAAGTTAGACCAGTACCCTTTCTCCAGTCATGGCAAATGGAGCATTAAACCACTGTTCAAATGTGCTGCAGCTCTTAAAAATTGTGGGGAGGAGGAAGTTAAGGAGGGCCCAGAGTTCCGGGAGCTTATTCTGCAGCGGGGTCCCGGTCAACAGGATCCTTCTGGGGGCCACATAGTGAGTGTTCAAGACCTGAGTCAGCTTGCAGTGATGATTCTTCATTCGGTGGCCTTCATCCACTATCATGTATTTCCACCGAATCTGTAACACACGAGGAAGGACCAACATGTGGTGAGCAAGGGAAAATACAACTACTTGTAACACACAGGCAGTGGTGTGGAAAACCAAAGAATTCATACTTTGTGCACACTGTGGTGTGATTCCCCCTCGGATAAAAGAATCTCAGTAGTCTATTTCCCATACCTGATGGATCATATAAGACATCATGTGATAATGGAATGTCAAAGCCGCAGTGTTGCATAGGGGCCATATGATGCCAAACTGCTCTTCCCAAAGAAGAAAACTTGAGCCCCGAAAGAAGTGGTTGAGCCGGGACTAGCTCCTGTGTCTCACCACCCAACCTTCCTTCTCCTATTAATGCTATTCCAGATTCAGTGTTCATGCTGCCTCTGCTCAGAGAAAGTTACAGAACAGAGCTCTCCACTTGAAGCAAAGATTAATGACTGGTTTTCCAAGATGGCGTCAGCAGGTACTTATAGCTGAGCTATTTTGGCTTCATGCCTTCTTTTCTATTATTATATTGGCTGACTAGAACTTTTGGGGCTTGGCTCAGCACAGTGTTTTTTTTTTTCTTTTTAATTTGAATGAGTTGCTAACATTTAAAAGTTGGAATATTTCACATAAAAATCTGGACATCCAGCTTCTCTTAAAAAAAATAAGAAGATCTGGCAACCTGGAGTCCCTTGGTTCAGATATATCCCTTACCTGCCAGATCCAGGATCACTGTTTTGAGATATCTAAAATGAAAGCGCATGCTCACTAGCACTGAAGACAATGCTAAAATACCATCCCTCTATTTTTGCCGGAACTTGGGAATTAAACACAATCTTCTTTCCCAGCATGACTACTGCTTTAAAAATAAAGAATGGCCATATGACACAATCTTCCCTCCTAAGTCTACACACAGGCCCCTTCCTCTCTCATAACTTACCCTTCAGCCCTCTTCAAGGTCATTGGTCTCAGTTTCTTTAAGTGAGAACAATGAGGAATGTCCCACTAAGCCTATTCATTCCCTACAAAACAGTGGCAATGGCCAAGAAAAGCATCTGGTGCTCAGATGTCCCCGGATCCTGCTGCAAAGCTCCCAGAGAGGAGGGGGGAAACTAGCACAGTATTCTAGATGGTTCCTGCCTTCCTCATTAAAAGAGATGGTAAAATCGGGGGAAGAGAAATAAAATCATCTGTCAGTCTGGGATGTTTGGGTAAAAGAAACTACCAGAGTTTGGGGTTTTTTGCTCTTCTTCCACCATCTCTAAGAAAAGTGTTTAAGAACGAAGCTCTATGGAAAACTGTCCCAAGCTTACCAACAGCATGAAAAGGGGCCAGCAGATAAAAATGTATTCAAGTGAGGCTTCGAAATCTACTTTCCTAATTTTGCTTATGACCTAATAAACAAGGAATCAGGGAACGTTGATTTTGCTAAATTTACTAATTTACCAATCAGGTCTTCTGCTTGGGCAAAATATCACTACCCCTTTCTATAGCCTCAGTAACAAATAAAAGCAATTCATCTCATTACCAGGCATCTCTGATGAATTCTGAAATACATATGCACAAGCCGTGATAGGGTGTTTTTTTTTTTTAAAGGATCTCAAATGTGCAAACACATTCCCGTAGTAATATTGAAAACATGTCATTTTTGACACTGCCAAGTTCCTCTCTGAGTTCGAGGAGCAGGCACACAGCACTGCTGCCAGTGCCATCTCAATTATGAAGCCTCCCCTGGGAGCGCACTTCCTGTGTGCTGTTTCCTGTGATGCCACGAAGGGAACGCTCAGTTCCCCGAGCAAAGGTTTAACCCAGAGATAGAATGGATCCAAGAAACAGGGATTCTGTTCAGGTCTGGCCATATCTTAGTTTCAGATTAGAGCACCTGGGTGGTACCGTGCGAGCACAAGAAATTACCAAAGGGGAAAAACAAAAGGAAGTTTTCATAGTTGCTCCCACGAATGAATGAATTTCCGTCATTCTGCGTGACTGCGTGGCGGGAGGGGCAAGGTTTCATAAGCGAGAAACAGTTCTCTATTTTATGGCTACAGGACAACTGAGGACACACAAATGAAGAGACACGAAGGCTGCAGGTGGAAAAGGCGGCTCGCTCAGCTTCAAGTAAATAGTCAGGGAAACAGCCCAGAGTCATTCAAACAATAGCCCATAATTTTCCCGGGAAACACAGAACAGCACCAAAGCCAAAGCTGCATCCTGGATAAATGTTCGTATGGAGAAGACCATATGGAGAGGTGCCCACTCATCTTTGGAAGGACAGAGGCACCAGACGAATGAAGTCATGCGGCTGACAATAACCCAGGGCAACGAAAACAATTATTTCTTCTACAAGCACGTTCAGGGCCACTGGAGAGAAAAAGAGTTGCAGAGGGAGCCCAGGTGAATTTTTTAAGAGATGTAAACTCATTAACGATGAGAGGCTAGGTAAGAGAACCAGAATCAATGACATATGCCAGAAAAGAAAAAAAAAGCATGCATAAAATTAAAACCCATGACCAAAATATACCTGATTCTTGGAGCGAGCAAGAAAGAGAGAAAGAGAGGGAGAGGGCAGGGGAGAGAGAGAGAAGCCATCTAATGATCAAATTATACCAGCGAGTATAATTTGGGGAATACTTTACACTGCAGCGCAATGGTCCGTAATTAGAGGTAAAAGAATTTTTTTTTTTCAAACATACCTTTGCAAGAATGTGCTTGTCTTTGATAATGTACTCATAAGTAGTCAAGAGGACGTTGAATTTGCCACTCCGCAGCTGGGGGACAAGGGAGCGACGCATGGCAGGGGTGCCCTGAATGGAAAGAAATATATATATATATATACACATACACACACACACACATTCCCCGGGGAAGTAATGTGAGCATTTTGTCTCACTATTCATGGCTTAATGGAGCCCAGACACGTGACTGAGAATTGCACATATATGCATTATCATATACAGATCCATTATCCAGGAAGAAAGTGGTTGGCGAAATCACACACATCTGGACACTTTTCAGACCCTTACAGACAGGCCTTCCCACTGAAAACCAGGGGTGGGGAAAGAGAGAAAAGGAAATTATGGCAACCTCGAGGTAGTGGAGACCCCGCTGCCCCGCAGGAATGCATCACTGCTACGGGACCCTACAGCAGGCGGCCCGGGCGCCTGGGTGATTGCCGAACTTTGCGGGAACCGTGGGCATAGCAGCACGCAGAATGTGCGATATTTGTCATTTGTATTACTCTCATCAGAAACCTCGCAATATGATAATTAACAATTTTCTTCTGCATTTCACTATCTGAAAGTAATTATGGTTTATTACAGTAATCTTCTTGGGATGATTAACTCACACTGTTTGGTACATGATGTACATGACAAAACTTTACAACCAAATACAGTTCACAGATGTGCATATGGAACAGAGGGAAAAAAATAGGGTCTATTTTTTGCTTCCCCACATTTATATATAAATACAGCATTCCAAACCTTGTAAGAAATTTTCACCACAGAAGGAGCCCATTTGTCAAATTCATATGTCCAGTTAGATAGTGTCCTATGGAACAAAAAAGAAAACATTCAGAGAAAAAGACATTTGTAAGAAAAATCAGTGGTTAAAAAGATGTTCTTATTCATGCTCAGGCCTCACCTTGAAAGGGGCTAGAGAATATAAAATATCTCAACTACATATTTCTCTTAAAGGTGTGGGAAAAGAGATAAGCAGGGAATAAGACACCCCAAAGCATGACCAGTGTGTGTGTGAGTTCCTAAGAAATCTCATCAGAAAAAAAAATTAAATGCATAAACATCGAGGGGGGGAGAAAAACCCTTAATTTCTATATTGACAACAGCCATTGCCAGAGTGATTGATGTGGGGACCCTTTAGAAGCAGCCATGTAAGTGCACAGAAAAGTTGAGTCAGGAAAAAGAAATTTAAAAAGCACGTGAAAATATTAAATAAATCTGTCAAGAGAGAGCAGGGGAAAATTAGTGAATGCCTTTTTTTTTTTTAAATCCCTGAAAACATCACCATAACATAGGAGTCAGAACATGCAAAATATAGATAAAGAGAAAAACATGTACTTGAAACGTGGATACAATACAAAGGATGTCTAAATACTATGGATTCGGATAATGCAGATTCCGAAGGCTTTGCCAATAGTCCTCATTTGGACAGGATTTGCAAGGGCTAAACCAGAATCTTTTTTTTTTCTCAAGTCTGTACCAGCACTGAGATCGATGACAACAACGATCTCAGGGATTAACACTGTAATGTAACACCCACAGCCAGAGACCCCACACCCAGAGGAGGGCGCTTCCCGACAGGTATTCCTTCTCTCAAGAGAGTCGGGCAAAGACCTCTGAGGAGACACCCAGGGGGCCAGGCTCGGGGAACCATGGAGAACAGCAAGATCCGTCGCCCTGATCACTGAAATTAAACTGCACGTTCCAAAGGGACTCTAATGCAAAATTCACACGTGACGATTGTGATTTGGATTCTGCTTTAGAAGACACAGCAAAGGCAGGTTTAAGAAGACATACTTTTTGGATTGATGTAACCTTTTGGAAATAGGACAAGGGAAAGATATCGAAGAAATCTTAAAAAAAAAAACAAAACATGTCAAAACCTTTCCACTTCGTGAGCCACTGAAGGTGTCATGATGAATAAGAACTAACTGTGCCACATGCAGGCTGCGTAGACCACAGTGCTAATGGCTGNCAGGGAAAACCTAAATCCAGATTAGATGCTCTTGGTAATCCCACTACATGCTAAAACTCTACCTTACATGAAAAACAAGGGCAAAAAAAAACCATGAAAAACTAATAGGGCAATCTACAACCTACAGAAAGATAGTGCGAAATAAATGACTTTACTTACGAAAGGGGGACAATGATGAGATAGGGGCCATTGAGTCTTTTGTGCTCCATCAGATAAGTGATGAGCGCAATGGTCTGTATGGTCTTTCCTAGCCCCATTTCATCAGCTAAGATCCCGTTCAAATTGTTATTATACAGGGAAACCATCCATTCCAGGCCCTGGAGCTGAAATGAAGAGTAATTGCTTCAATTATCCAAGATCTGCACAGGTAATTAATACTAATACAACTCAAGTGAGGCTGTGACTTCTTAACTCCTCAGTGCTGTAAGTTGGATTTCCCACAGTAGGCAAGTGGGGGGGGGGGGGGAGGGCACCAACACAAAAAGAATTTAAAATATGAGCCTGTAATCATCCCTGCTGCTTGGCAGGTGCTAAGTGTTAATCAGATTTAGAAATGACGGGCTGCAGCATACTGGTGGGATTTGAAGCAGCTTTCCTGCTCATCCCTACTTAGCATTTCACAGTATATGACATTCCAGAGTGATTATAAATGAAGGAAACCCAAACTAAAATCCATTCCAACCACTCCAAGAACAAAAAGCCAATGTGAGGATTAGAGACAAACAAACCAGAAGGCAGGGCTGGCACAGAGATCAGAGATCATTAAGAACAGCCTTCTTGGCAACTGGAGAGACTCCCCCGGGGTGGGATCCCCTCCGGGGAGGAAGCAGGGTGACCAGGGAGCCAGGGGCGCGCTGCTGGGCTCCAGAGGAGCACATTTCCTGGCGGAGAGAAAGCTCCTGGGCACCACTCTGCAAAGTGGGTGCTCCCCAAGGGCACCGCCCTGGAAGCTGACTGCCTGGAAACATGTCCACACATTTTTCAAGCACACAAGCTCTGCACCAGAGATGTGGCTTTGGGGTTCCTGTGTTAAGCACAAGAAAGGTGGGGTAAAAATACAGAACCGCCCCACTTCCTTCCCCCAACCACCAATACCAATAACACCACCATCCCACACATGCTGGATTTAAATGGCAGGAGCCACTTAATATTTATTTACATGATATACGTTTACACGTTTACATGTTACATAATACAAAGAACTATTTACATACATTATGTGCTACGTAATACTCAGAGTAAACGTATATAAATATACAAATACACAAATATGTGTATCTGCTAAAATCAATTTAGCTTGCTAATGAAGTCGTACTTAGAGAAATGTTCGTTTTGTTTTATGTAAAAACAAAGCGAGTAACTCAATGATTTTCATTACTTATTAAGTGACTGTTCTGTGCAAAGGACCATGCATGGAGGTAGGGAAGATGGACGCATGGGTGTGTAGGATGCACGCCTCCCTTCAGAAGCTTCCAGTCAAAGAAGAGACAAAAGGCATTCAGACATACACGTACGCCAAGAAGCGCCTGAAGGTACGTGGCATACACATAAATAGTATCATTTAAAACTGTACCAGCACACATAAGCAATCGTATTGAGCAGAGATTTTCTGAGGGAGGGCACTGCCAAGGTCTGCAGAAATACCTCCACAGGCCACTTGGGCTACCTTGTAGCACGCAAGACTCCAAATTCCTCCTACAGGTTGCAGAACGACAGCAACACCGAGAGACGGGAGAAACAGGCTCTGAGGGCACGGGGGGGAAACGACTGGACACCACAGTGGTGGGCGGGGGGGGCGGGGGCTGCATGCCTGCAATAGGACCCTGAGACCACCAGACCTTTCGTGAAGTCAACTAAACGCCAGAAACATCCAGAGAGTGGTTTAGCAGATTTTTTTCCCCCACTGAAAACTGGCAAAGGGGCTGACTTTGGCATCTGTGTTCAACCCGGATAAAGCAGAAGCGTAAGCGGGCCGCAGAGGAGACTGGAAAGTCACGGAAACTGTAGTAAGTGAGTTGGATTTCTCGAAACCCCGGAACCGGAAGGCCCGGGTACCTAAGAACACTTGTGCGGCTTTCCCCGGAAGCAGCAGCAGACCCCTCCCCTCCGCCCCCGTGTAGCACCGGGGTCACAGGGCTATTAAAGATACAGAAAACATGCCAAGGAGCAAGGTGACAGAAAGCTAACTCAGGGACACAGGGGTCCAGGAAGATGCTGAGCCGCAGGTTTGTGAGACGGAACTCGGCGGAGCGAAAACCCGGAAGAGGCCTGACGCGCATGCTCAGAAAGCTACGGCAGAGGAGGAGGGGCATAAAACTCACAGCCGGAAACCGGGGAGACAGGTGTGAAAGGGCTGTGATGCCGGGTGATTAGAAAGGTTGTTGGACGGCAGGAGGAAATCAGTGTGGCGTTAACGCTGCTTTATGAATACTCCCAAGTATGCATCTTCCCTGTACAGCCCGACAACAGCTTACTAGAACAAACTATGAATTGACATCTACGCCAAGTAACGATGAAAACGACTCGGAACCTCGTGAAAGTAGCATGGTCTTCGTGCTTACTAAGGTCTACCGTGACCTTACTACCGCCAGAACACTGGTTCTCCAAGTGTGCTCCGGGGGCTCCTGCGGGGGACGTTTTCAGGACATCCACAAGGTCAAAACTATTCTCATAATATCACCAAGGCATTTATTCACCTTTTACATCATGTTGATATTTGCACTGATTGTGCAAAAGCAGCAGTGGGTACAGACCGCAGGCACCTTAACTCAAATCGAGGCATGACTGTGGCGATGGGCACTGTGACCTTCAGCCCACACAATGGCAGCAAGCACAGTGCCGAGTGTTAAGAGTTGAGGGGAGTCAAGTCCAAGAAGTCTGAGAACTTAAAGCAAATACTTGCTAAAGTATATTCCAAAGACTCTAATTTTACAGCATGTTAATAGGGGATACATCAACATAAAGTTTAGTGGTTGAAGAAATTTGGGGAATAGGAAGTTAAAGTTATTTCACTGCAGGATGCTCATGTGCAAGCACAGGTTACACGTTTATTTTTGCAGAGTCGTGAATGTACTCCTGCATAGCAGGGATAACCAGGAGGGATCACTTCCAAGGTGCCCATATGTCTGCTTGGCTCAGTGTAGTCCTGGGTTATGCCTGGTAAGGTCCCCTATACGTGCTCCTAAGCATCCAAATTTGCAATATTAAATTACACGGTAATCCTACTTACAGCTGATAGTATTTTCCATATTTATTTGACCACAGAAAAAAATTTTTTTTCTTTTTAAGGTACATCTCCTGGGACAAACACTTTGGGAAACACCAAAGTGGCAGGAGGTACAAGGCAGGAGCTGACCTTATTCCCACAGGTCAAATGCAACGTCTCTTATGTTTACAGTATATTTTTTGTCGGAACTCCCCATTTTATGGTGTCTTAAAAAAAAGTGTAAATGTAGTAGGCAGCAGCTCCTAAAGGCTGAGTCCATGGCAGTAAACTCCAGCCACCACTGCAAGTTTTGAAGAAATCCTTCATTTACTTCAAGAGGGGGCCCAGATGTTCCCTATACTCATAGAATGCGGCTGGGTTTCCCTTTGTGCAGAGATCCACAATAAAACCGCTCCAAACGTGAAAGCCCCTATTTCTTAAAACGCAATTCACCCGAAAATCATGGAAGAGAAAATGGGTGTGCCCTAGTCAGGTGGTAAGATGGAAGCGCTCTAAAACGAAACTGAGAGGCACGATGGAAGAGAAGCATCCTGTTACAAGCCACGTGACCCCAGATGGCTCCCCATCATCAAACTTCTTAAGCAGTCAACATGCCCATGGGCAAGACCCACTCCAACCAAAATTAGGTACAAGACTGTGGCCTGCCAGGAAGGCATAAACTGCACCCATTACCTGATAATGCTTCAGGGTCCCGTTGATGAGGAGGGCGGACTGCTTCTCCACCCTCTCCGAGATGGCATGGGCCACCGTGTAGTAGGACTGTGAGCCTCTGGCGCTGTACTGCATGCTGTATTCATCATCCACGTCTTGCTTCGCGGTCCTGAGACACAGAAAGTGAGGAAATCATCCACAGGCAATTTGGTGCCTGAATGGGGAGCCTAAAATAGCTGCGGTGAGTATGGCGTATTGATCACCTACTTCCTGTCTTCCAGTTCAAAGACATTATCTGTAACCTTCACAAAAAGAGTAAGGTAGGCTGAGTGGTATCCATCCCCATTTTACACGTGTGGGGAGCTGTAGGCTCACAGAGGTGAATTCATTTTTCTGGGCCACATAAAAGGTAGTGGATTCCGGGTCTACGTGTGGGGCCACTTGACCTCAAATGACCGATACGAGCCTGAACTGTAGCCCGGCACATGAACGTGTTGCCATGAGGCTTTCCTAGGCTCTTGGGATGCAAAGATAAATCCTGTCCACAGAACGCTGTCTAGAGCTTGCCCAGCAGCTGAGAGGGGGAGCAAGGTGCGTAAAACGACAGGAGGGACAGGCCAGCTTCTGCTTCCTCTGCCTTGTTAACCAGCCGGTATTTTATTTCACAGGCAGTGGGGACCATCAAGGGCAGGGATGGGGGTGCGAGGTTCTAAACCTTTAGTAAAGGAGGAATGGCAGACTAAGAAAACAAAAGTTTCCTAATGTGGGGCCTATTGCCTATTTCTGTGTGTTTCTTTTAAATCTCATCCCTTTATATTATTTGTTTTTTAAATAAAATCTATTTATTTATTTTGAGGGAGACAGAGACAGCGCAAGTGGGGGAGGGGCAGAGAGAAAGGGAGAGAGAGAATCCCAAGCAGGCTGTCAGCACAGAGCCTGATGCGGGGCTCAAACCCATGAAGCCATGAGATGACCACCTGAGCCGAAACCAAGAGTCAGATGCTCAACTGACTGAGCCACCCCAGGTGCCCCGAAACCTCATCACTCTAAAAATGTTGTAGTTTGCATATCATTTGCCCCAAGTTTTCTCTTAATTATTAGAGCTGCACAAGCAAAGTGCTGACATAGAGGATGGCCTGGGTGAAGAATGGAGCAAGCACTCAAACACAGGGAGAAGGGGGTGCTGAGGGGTCCTGGAGTGCTGTGGAGAACCAGGCAGGAGGCAGGTTAATGGGAACCAGGAGGGAATGCCATTTCTCATGGGGTGGGGGGGTTCAGGGTGAGGGTTGATGCCATTGAGAGGGGTGGGAAGGACAGCTGAGCAGCCAGAACGACCGGGGCAGGTCTGATCAATTCAGTCCTGGGGCCAAGGGCCCAGGTGGGAGAGAGTCCAGGAGTGAGGCTGAGCTGGAGATGGGGATTCGGGAGGAAGGAAGGGGATGCCCCCGAAGCTTGGGGGTTAACTCTGTCACCACATTTGTTTCACGTCGGATGTGGGCGTGAGGTCGGTTGGCCTCCTTCCTTAGACAAAATTTTCTACACGAAAATCCGTAAAGCACAATCTTTCTGAAACACACTGACAAGGGAGAAAACTGAGCGATACACACTCAATGATCTGTTTGGCATCCTTCTCAGAAACCTCTTCACTGTTTGGATCCAGAAGTATTTTCTCTTCCGTGTCCTGCCGACTGGACTCCTCTTCTTCATCCTGGGGAGGGTATAGAGATACGGGAAAGATTCCACTTTAGCGAGGGAACCTAGACAATGGGCATTTTCTGAAAAGCGACTGGGTGGTACTCAACTTCACAGAGGAAACGCAATTAAGGGAGGAAGTAAATTTAACACTTTCCTGAACCGGGCAATATGCCATTCCATTTCTGTTTAAATCATTGAATAAGAGAATAAAAGAAACCCTCTGAGGATTCCTTAGGACTCTCGCTCCCAGGAATTAATATGTAAATGTCATGGCAGGTTGAATATTTATCATTGTTTGGTTATCAGAGTCCTACAGACCAGATCTGCTCTCACTTAGAAACATTCTAGAGCCTTCTCTCCAAAGCCAGACTTTAGAAGCTTACTATTATCCTTCTCATAAAAATGCTCTCTGATAATGCCAGTGGGCCTTGGACATCGTCCCCGATGCATTCAAGGTAGAGGGGCTGGAGCTTGTGAACACACTGCCTTCTGTGACGTCACATCACATATTTCTGAATATTTAGATTAAAACTGTCAATAACTTGGCAAAGGACTTATGACCTCTCCTCAACTGTATACTATGTTCTGCTGATCTGTTTGAAAGCTTTGCTACATAGCCATTATATCCACCACCAACCACTGGTGTTGAAGGCTCAGCCCTTCCAGATAGTCGGGTAGAATTTCTTTAAAAGCAGGTTTCAGGAGAATAATGCTTTCCCATAACTCCTGAATGAAAACATACGCATTGGCGTGATATTAACGCTGACAGTCAAACCTAGGCTAACAGATCATTGCGATGCCGGGGATTTGGCAAGGAGTCAGTACAGCTCCTTCGTTTTCCAGGCGAGGGGTGAAGTTCTGAGAGGGGGCCGTGACTCATCATGAGTGGGAGACCCAAGATGAGGAGTCGGGGTTCCGAGACCCCTGGGTCAGAGTTCACTCTATTCCCAGCTGCCTAGAGCTGTCGGCAGGTGTCAGTCTTGGGCTGACATCTGATAGCTGATAACCCACTTTATCTCATCTCTGTCCCTCCCCGGCTCTCTTCCTCAATGACAAGATTCTTCCAGTGGGTCACTTATGGCCATACTCATACAAGGAAACAAGAAACATTTCTAAAATGGATTTTGTGAGCTTTAAAGACCTTGGAGCAGAAGTGGCCTATAAAATATAAAGTAGCATGCAACCCAAAGCTGTTTAACCCAAAGCTTTTTAATAGGGCACTTGTTGTTTTCTTTAACATAACTTTTATTATTTTCCCTCTTTGTAAAAGTTAACAAGTGTTCGTGGTAGATTCATTTGGGGGAAAAAGAGGGGGGACCACAAAGAGAAGACAATAACAACTGTCTTAAAACTCTGGCGAGCTATACAACCGGATCTGTGGTGTCTCCGCCATGGCGCCCTCTGAACCAGGATTCCTCAACACTGGCAAACAGAATTAATGTTTCTGCTTCTCACTAACAATGCTCTTAAGAAGGTGATAAATGTCTTCTTTAAATCCTATTTTAATTATTAAGCATTTCGCAGTTGATCTAAAAAAAACCCTTTACTATTATTTTTTTAAGTTCCATTGAAAGTGTCCAAGATTACCACTTCAGGTTCCAGATATCTACAAGAGACTGAGGAGAAAGGGAAACGTGCTTCTCCTTGGGTCACGGGTACATCCAAGGAATTCAAATGAGAATCACGTTTAAGGAGAAGCCAAGAGGATCAATAACCTCATTTGGTCATGTTGCCCTTTCATCTAAGTTTCCAGGTGTTCGACTGCAAATACACTCAAAGGCCTCCAGAACTGCAGAAACTTCTAGGGGCTGAGCCTCAGCATGACCCAGGTTAAGGCAAGGCGCTGCCTTCTCAAAGTAATCCATCTTCAGTTCTCCCCCAAAAGACCGCTCCACCACCTCCAATATAATGCTAGCTTCTCTTTTCTTGGATTCAAATAAATTTAGAATTCACCAGGTTTCCCCATTGGCCAGGAGTCTCCGGAGGTCACTGTACCACTAGACACGTGCCATCATGGCTTTGGCTCATCCTTCACCTCCAGGCGTCCCCCAAATGCTAACACTGGAGGAAGAAGTGACAGACATGGGTGCCTCCTCCATCAACTTTGAACCCCATACGCTCCAAACACAGGTGCCTACGTACCTCCTCCTCGTAATCAGAATCACTCTCTTCACTGTCGGATCGAGGGGCGACTTCGTAACTATGGGAAAAGGAGTGGGAATGAGAGGGGGCTGAGTTTTTTAAACCCTAAGACAATATGTACACCCATGACCTAACTAGCATGTTCCATGTACAAATGTCAAATACAGGTCAAATGACTGTAACCAGATCGGCAAAGGGCATGCTGTTTTAGTCCCAAGGTTTTACGAGGACCACAAAAATCCAAGAAGCCAAAGGATGCCAGTATTTCTGCTTTATTGTTTTTTGGCTTTTTTGTTTGTTTGCTTGCTTGAATTTATTTTGAGTGGGTGGGGGAGGGGCAGGCTCTGAGCTGAGAGCAGAGAGCTTGATGCAGGGCTCAAACTCCTGAACTGTGAGATCACGACTTGAGCTGAAGTTGGACGCTTGACCGACTGAGCCTCCCAGGAGCCCCCCACCCCCAGGATTTCTGCTTTTAGGCCGTACCCAGGATTCATCTCCAACCAGGCGTCCAGCTGACTTGCTTTGGGTGCTTCTGGTCCAAACAGGACCTTGCCAGTTTCTGTGTGAGTCACTTTGACAGGGAGGTCGCTCATCTGACTGCTTTCATCTATGGGCTAGAAAGGAGAAAAAAGGTACACATCACCGCTTGGTGTCAACACAGCCTCCCAGTTCTGCGCTGGGCCTGTCTCAGCCTTCCGGATGCCCAGCGTCTGAACCCCTGTTCTGTGAATGAAAAGTTCACCACCTACGGAATCCTGGCAGGAAGCGGAAGACCACCTCCTACTGAAGAAACTGAAAACACCAGCCTCTCTTGCAGCGCCTCTCTACCAGCACAAGACCTCGGCTCCATCCACCGGATGCACTCGCCAAGGCTCTGTATAGGGACCCAGAGGGCTGGGGAGGCGGGAGAACAGGCATGCTGGAGGGAGGGCAGAGCACAGTGACTGGCCCCTACCAGCTCCTGCTGACTCCCAGTGTCAACCCCAGGCCTTGCTGTTGAGCTTCGAGCTTCCGGCTGCAGCCTTGAGGCACGTTCTGGGAGATCTGGCCCAACAGTCCATTAATATACTCCTTTTTGACTTAAATCTGGCAGGGTTGATCTTTGCCATTTGCAACTCAGAACCCTCAACCCCCAAATAATACTTCCCCAGATAACAGCTATTGCAGAGTCAGGGTTTCTGAGAGAACGGGAACAGAGAGAGGTATTGTGATTTGTGTCACCTCATGAGGGGACAGTCCGGGCTCCTGCAGAACCAAACGGCCTGGCATCTACCCGGCAGCCACGGGTAACCTGGGGGCTGGTGACTGTAAAGCCAAAAGCTCTGCTCGTCTGAAACCTGGCGAATGGGCCAAGACCGAAGTTCATTATTAGACTCCCAGTGACAAATGGCTTGCTCAGAAAATTAGGAGAATAAATGAAATTGCAGAGGCCGCATTTAACCTACTTCAGAGAACAAATTGTTTTAAAAGGCATAAAAATGGAGTAATCCTATGCAAATGTGGGCAACTGATTACACGGTGACATCACCTCTAGGAGGAGACTCCCAGGTCAGACGTGTGGCTTTGGAAATGCTTGATTTGTGAGGAGCGCTCCAGTTATCTATCTCCTTAAAGGTAATAAAATTCAACATTTAGACAATTTATCATTTCCAAAGGATTTTTCCTAAGTTGTTCTTAACTGGAGTCAAACAAAAATGGAAGGAAAGACAGCATACGGTAGCTTATCTTCCATATCTTATAGTAAATGACCAGAGGGGCGCCTGAGTGGCTCAGTCCATTGAGTGTCCGGCTTCAGCTCAGGTCATGATCTCATAGTTATGGGTTCGAGGTTCATGGGTTCGAGCCCTGCGTCGGGCTCAGTGCTGACAGCTCAGATCCTGAAGCCTGCTTTGGATTCTGTGTCTCCCTCTCTCTGCCTCTCCCCCACTTGCACTCTGTCTCTCAAAAATAAAAAACCATTAAAAAAATGGTTTTAAATGACCAGAAAAAAAAGTTCTTTCTCCCTTCTTCAACAAAACACTGTAAGAATACAAAACAATATTTTAGCAATTATCTACAAAAATTAGCTTTTAAAAAAAGCAAAGGCTTACTCCAAAGTGCCTTTTTTGTTTTTCTTTTATGTGTGCTAAAGCAGTGCATGCGAACACCATTACTTCGCGTGCACGACCTTTCTTCCTCATTAAAGTGAAAGGTCATCTACACACCCACGCAATCAAGACCTACCAGTCACTCTCACCTCCCTTGCAAAAGTCATCTTCCGTTACCTCGAACTATTATAACAGAGCTTGTTTCATTGCTTATGTCATGCCTCAAAGAAAATCGGGAATCACTGGAGCTGGAATTAGATCTTTGGCAAAGAGCACTGAATGAACACAGCAGAGTAGAAGAACATTATTTCAAAACAAACTGAGCAAGATGTCCACTTTGCCAACTTTAGCAAACTGAATGCACATGTTGAAATTAAAGGAAAAAAAAAGGTGCATGTCACAAGCCCAAGATCAGGGGCTAATTTTCCCAGACAGGATAAGAGGTAAGAGCACTGTCCTGCTAACGTTAAATGTCTCCCTGTGTGCTTGTTCATTACAGAGCTGCGTGAGGTATGCTCAGGTAAGGCTGGGGGCTCTGACAAGTCAGAGTTGTTTCTAGTATATGGTATTCATCCCCTAGAAAGGCCCACTGAGAGGGCCTTACACGTTAGACTCTTCTCCCGATCTCTTCTTTCCCTGTGATAGATTACAGTGGTTAAGCCACATTTGTTCTTCAAGATGTATCTGCGCAGAATAGTGGTTTCAGCCTTTTTTTTGTGGACCCAGGCTGTTCATGTTCAGAGTACGCCTCCTATGAAGGGTGATTCTAGAAGGGTCCCCCAAGCAGGTTTATCAGAATTCATGAGAGGAGAAGACAGTTTGAAACAATCCCCTTCCCATCCTGCTCTAGGCCAGGTGGGGGAGTGGGGGCAGGGGGGTGGGGTATGTATGCCTTCTCATATGAATCACTGGCAGAGAACTTTGAGTTTTGGGGAGGAAAAAAAAGTCCAATAAGTAAGTAATTGTGTCCTCATGATTCAGGAGAATTGGAGAATTTTCAAAATCCTAGGAAATAACATTTAGGAATGTGCTCATAACTCTACACAGAGAAGCCCTATCACAAGCCCACACAAAATGTCAAAAAATAAGTTAGCCAAATATGTAAATTGTTTATGGAGTTTCATAATTTCAAATTGGTAATACATTAGGGAGACTGGGTCATATTTTATGTTTCTGTATCCTTTACTGGGAAAATGCAAGTATACAATCACTTAAGGTTTTTACACACATTCTATGCACTCATAAACATGTAGGTGCACAGAAGATTCCAGAAGGTACACAAGAAACTTAGTCTGAGACAGAAGAGTACTTTCCAGTATATCCCTTTTATGCTATTCTAATTTTCAACTATGCTAATGCACTACTATTTTTACTTAGAAATGAATAGCTGAGTAAAAATAAAGTTGGTATTCACAGAAAATGGTGCTGTAGGGCATGGCGGGAACTCATGGAGCGGAACGCAGCAGAAATGGGTGCAAAACGCCTCACCTCTCCGTCTGGTCCCAGGGCAGACTCGCCTCCCTCGGCAATCTCTTCAGCCTTCTGCAAAACAAAGTCAAGATATTACGCATGCGTGAATCAAGATGGTCACCAGAAGAACTCTGGCAATGCTGTGGTATAGTACTTCATCACCACTCGTCGTCATCATCCAACAAAGCTTACGTGTTAATGCCTTTTATTAGTATTTCTCTTCACTGTCTGAGACAAGGTGTGTCTTTCACTAGCAACTTCCGGGAAGTTACTGAAAGCCATGTAGGATTCAAGGCGGTCACACACCAAAGATGTGTGGGTCGTGTCTTCCAGGACCCAAATTGCTGAAGATATGAGGACATCAAGGTTGAGGTCAGCACGTGAAATGTCCTTCCTGTGTTTGGCACCAGGAAGACAAATCCTGATGTAACTGGCTCAACATTCCCTTGGCAAGTTTTCTAAAAACGTCCATCACAAATAAACTCGGAACTGCTCTTGGGTCTTAATAATATAGAATTGTACGACAATTCTGTCAGTTCTATGGATGTTTTCCATTCAACCTAATTGGCTTTTCATAATATATAGTATTTCCACCAGTGGGTGATAGGAGGAAATGTGATACAGATACTGTGATCTCATGAAAAATTCTGTCATCTGCCATTTCTTAAATATTTCAATATCTTAGTCCATTAACCTCTATGTGCGTCAAAGACAGCCTAAATGAAAAGCTAAGATTATGTCACGTTTCGTACATATCCGAGAGAGTCTCATCTGGAATAAACACAGAAGAGTCTCAAATTTCTTACATTTATAACAACCTCTTTGACAAGGGAAATCTTTACCATTACCTTTTCAGAATCCTTATTTTAAAGCTATTGCTGGAAAGCTATACTCTACATGCATAAGGAAAAAAACAAAAAAACCCCAACTTTAGTCATTTCCTTTATCAAGACATTTAAGAAAATGAGCTTTCCTCCCCTGGGCTCTTTAGTTAATTAAAAATATATATAATGATACAGAATCGATATTAACTCTACTCTGTTTACTTAAGGCATTGATTATATAATACATTTTTGCTTTCCATGAAAATAACGCAATTGTCTCTTGACAAAACAACTTGGAGAAAAATGTTCAAAATCGAACCTTTTGTCCATACTGAAGAAACGCAGTTCCCATAAACATTTGAAATTTTCCAAGTTCTTTCAAAATTTTCTTATAAGGAATATATGTACGTATGTATGCCAAAGCAAAGGGCATTTAAAAAAAATGTAGTGCTTCTACCAGAGAGTAGGAAATAAAATGCTCCCTTTGGTTATGATTTCCCAAGAATTTAATTTTCTATGTATGCCACCCCAAAGCGAAAACGTTTACAAGCTGAAAAGGAATGATCAGCGTCCAAAAGGCACCAGGCTCTGTATCTCGGCGAAGGATACAGAGAACAATGGCAGAAAAGCCCAGAAAAGAAACCACCCGTGTGATCAGCCCTTAACAGTTCCAATTTTGGAATTCTCGGGCACTACACTCAGGCGACTATTTTAATTAATGGGAGAAAGTCAATTAATCCCACCATTCTTTCCATACAAATCAGAAATGAGCTACAAATTTGGCCAACAAAGAAAATCGAATGAGACAATGAATAAGCCAATTTCCAATATCTAGCAAGTGGAACTGGATCACCATTTCAATGAATAGTACATTAAAAAGCTTTAAGGACCATAAATAATAGAATCAAAACCATTCTAAAGGATATTCTTCTATGAATATGCTATTGCCTAGCTCGAGTGTTATCTAAAAACTGCCTCACAATCCGGCCCTTCCTTTACTTAAAATCCTCTAAACTCATTTTAAAAATAATATCAAATTCAAGCGGCAATGTAATATTAGATTTTAAAAATTTGGTTCTGGAATGAGACCAGCAGTGCTTGGATCCCCAGCTCTGTCACTAAGTACGAGAGACCTGAGCTGTGTGATCTTGAGCAAATCTCGGTCTTGGTTTCCTCTTCTGTAAAAAAGGGACAGTAACAGCCCCTCCCTCACAGGGCTGAGGCAGGGCTGGATCACTATTTCAGTATGCACAATCCAGTGTCCTGTTATATACTGCTATATACATGGATACTGCTAGCGTCAACCTCCACAAGGCACAAGATTCAACGACAGTCCAAAGACTATTCCTGTATGTCTATGAGAATGGCTATAGCATGGCCTCAAAACTGCTTCATAAGATTGACCCCATGAAGTCAGAGATTTCTGTCTGTTTCATCACATGTGCATTCCCACACTGATAAGGGGTCTTGGCACATAAAAGATCCTAAGTGAATATTTCGGGAAGGAAGGAAGGAAGGAAGGAGGGAGGGAGGGAGGGAAGCCTCAAGAATAAAGCTTTCCACTTATCGCAGACTCAATGAATCATTATTGTAATTACATGCCAATATATTTGCAAACCATAAAATTAGTTAAGAACACACACACAATTCCTCACTGCACTGGCGTGCCCTGAATTTACACTCAATGCTGCTGCTATTACACAAGGTGGAAGCCAGGTGGCAGTCTACGCTATGGCAAGAGATAACACATTGTCCCATCATGCTTTGGATTCTTTCAGTTTGGTGATGATCTCTGATCTCCCATCACAGCGGTGCTTTATCCTGGCCGCCCACCCCCGCAAACATTAATAAGTAAGTAAGTAAGTAAGTAAGTAAAACAAAAAATCCCACAAAACATCCCTTTTCTTGGTTCAAGATGAACTCCAAACAGATTGCTACCGGTGCTACTATTGCCTCCCACCAGCTGAGGAACCTTCACATACAGTTATCTCCATCATGTGATTACAAACACATCCTACATTACCAGCTGATGCCTCACGTTATTTTTTTTCCCACTGATTAAAAACAAAGCAAAACAAAACAATCCACTGTAGTTCATCCATTGATCAGAACTAAAGGGATTCTGTCCTGGCTTCTTCTGACCTGCAAAAAGTTGGGAATGAATTATGCTTGCTGGGAGGAGAGAGGAATGTAATTCACCCAGTGATGGAAGGGGTTAGGGAACAAATTACAACTAAAGACAATGTGGCTTCCCAATTTCCAAGGCCAATGGCAATTTAGAAATTCCATTTAGGAACGTTCACCAAGCCGTGTGCACTGCTACCTGTTTTCCTTGCAGAAGCTATGTAAGACTCACTTGGCGACCAGGGGCGAAGAGGCAAAGGAACCTCTACATGGGAAAATCCCGTGTAAGCCGCACCCAGGAAAGCAAACTTCAGTAGGATGCTTTACTCACATTACTACCCTAACACCAGCCATGAACGGCCTCAATCCGTACAGAACTAGTTTTATACCACACATAATTTGTATGATAAAGCAAATGCATTTTATTCCCTAGCAGGTGTTGTTATACTATGCTAAAACAACATTCAAAAGTGCTTGCATCTCACAGACTCATTCTGTTTCAGTGGAAACCCAAGCTTTCAGAAACCACTTGGGTTATTTTTACTGTCATTTAAGTGGACCTTTGAGCATTAAGATAGGTGATCGGGCAATTAAAAATACCCAAGAATATCAAATGAACAGGCAAATGCACATTACATGCTTGTCCTCTTCAGGGAAAACCAACTCCAACATTTTTGACTCAAGTAACCGGTCAATCCAGTTAAGCAGGACTCTGATCCAAACTTCTGTTTTCACCCATTTTGATACTGAACTAATCAAATGAATCTAATAACACTGGCATTGCATTCACCTTCCTTGACCACAGTCCCTACGCTCAGATGCCCAGGATTACTTAGAACTTTTCTTTGACCTGTGAAATTGTCCTCACAGGGGAATATCATCATCTTGGTGGGGGAGAAACAGGAGAGACAGAAGAATTGAGAACTGGAGAGCAGCTTGAATTTAAAACAAATGTCTCAAGAACATTACTATACTTTTGCATCTGACGCTCTTTTCACCAAAAACTATACCAAGACGTTTTTCTGATTTGTCGATGTCTAAAAAGGGTAAAAACACATTTCCTCTTACTATACTGACCAATATGGTATGCTGTGCCGGAAAAACTCCCCCTCTAACACATCACAGTCCTGAGATTTACTCATAATAGTGTCTGCTGAGGAAGAGAATAAAAGAAGTTTCGGAAGGGAAACCGAACACCACAATGAGAAAGGTTTTTGGCCCAGCAGTCCCCCATGGATTCACGGACAGTTCCTATTAGCATCATTGAGTTTCCAAGAAATGTCACAAATTAATAGCAAGGGTGTAGTTCTGTTGGTATAAATGCCATAGAAAAATTCTGGAAGAGGGAATTAAATATTTATTTTTGGCCTGAAGTCAACAGCTCGGGAAGCTGAGCCCATGAAATGACTACGCCTCTTGAAAGTAGGTGGGATGGGGGAGGTCTGGGGGTGGGGGGGG